>NW_005842023.1:1058903-1061166 GCF_000455745.1 Alligator sinensis | reverse complement strand
TTTTTGGCATTGATCCTTTCCTGAATGTTGTCAGAGGATGAGTTGTTGTTGGGAGTGGGTTCAGTTTGGTCGTGGAAATATTCTTTGAGGCGCAGGCATCAGAAGAATTCTTCTAGTTCTCCACATTAAAGTATTTTATTAGGGTATTTTTCTGGACAGAAATTTAGACCTTTAGAAAGGACAGATTTTTCAGTTTTGGTAAGCGTGTGTGTGGAGAGATTGATAATATTTGTGGGTTGGTTGCTGGAACGGGGCAGAGCAGCTAGAATATACTGGGTCAATACAAATATGAACTCACAGCTGCCACATGTAAAAAACACGTGTTGACTTTCAGGGATACATGTTGTAGCTGTACTGATCTAAGAATTATAGGCAAACAAAACTCCTGGGCTGGAGACAATATTTTTTATTAGACCAACTAAATAGTAGCAAAAAAAATTCTTTCTTTGCAAGCTTTCAGGTCCCAACACCCTCCTTCCAAACGCCATTTGGAAGTAAAGAAAGTACTTACATACATATAAGATTGAGGCTTTTGATCTGTAATTGTAGTCCTTCTGTCTGCAGGCATAAGATATGAATACCTCAAGTAATCATAAGCTATTAGTAAATATTTATTTAGCTATCTTTATTTGCTGTCTTTGTTTGATAATGCTCATCTTACCTGAGTAGAGATTATGGAACAAATGGAACAGCAGGCCACATAGCCAATATTTATGATTTCTTTTTCTTTGAGGGGAGGGGTGCAGTGGTGCAGCCACACACCCCTTTTTGACTGTATGTCATCATGGGAGCATCCAGGGACTTTTTAAAAGCAGGTAAGAATCCCTCCCCCCTTGTGCTCAGAGGCACGTCCCCTCTCCTTCCCTTCCTTTCCCCTCCTCCCCAGCCTACCAGCTTCTGCTTCCCCTACTGCCCCCAGGGCTAAGGGAGGCTCTAGAGATGCCCCTGCCTGCTCTAGCTGGGAGAGAAGGAGACATGCCTCTGAGCCCAGAGTGGGAGAGGGGAATTTTTACCTGCTTTGTGGGTGCATCTGACATGCTAACTCACATGGACACCCTCCCTGGAGGAGTTCTGGTATTCAGAGCAGTAATCTTAGCCTCTGGGTATGTCTTTTAGGTCTGGATGCCTGTATGCATATGCCCATAGATGTCTGGTAGTGGCTGTGGAGCACTGGGAGGCATGAGGTATGAAAGGAAGGAATATGTGTTGGGGAGGGGTGTGTGTGTGTTGGGATGGGTATGGAAGGGGTCAATGTGTGTGTGTGTGTGTGTTGGGGAGGAGTATAGAAGGGGAGAGTGTGTGTGTGTGTGTGTGTGTGTGTTGGGGAGGGGTATGGGAGGGGAGAGAGTGTGTGTGTTGGGGAGGCATACGGAAGGGGAGTGTGCGTGCGAGTTGAGGTATGGAAGAGGTACGTGTAGAAGCGGTGGGGGGGACGTGTGTCCGGGGAGTGTCTGAGCACAGCGCCGGGGAGGAGCGGGGAGACGAGCCGGGCTCGGACAGCAGCAGGAGAGATACAGATGCAGCCCCCTGACTGGCTGGTGCTGGGGGTGGGAGCTGCCAGCTTCCTCCTATTGGTGCGAGGCGGAGCCGGCGTGGGGAGCAGGGGAAATCAGGGCCGGAAGGTTTCGCTTGCAGGCGCTAGTCCTGGCCGCACTCCCCGCCCGCCCCAGAGCCGCGCCGCGCCCGGGAACAGCACCCCGCCGGGGCCCGGCCGCAGGTGAGGGGCGAGTCGCAGAAAGCGGCAGGCAGCGGTGCCTGGCAGGGAACAGTAGGGAACCAGGACTTGGTGGCCCAACAAAAAAAAAAGCGCTTCTCGGCTTGTGATAGGGAGAGCAAAATAGCAGGCAGATTTTAATGGAGGCAAGGGACCAGGTCCTTTGGTGTAGCCAGGTCTAGAGAGGAGGGGACTTGCAGAGGTTTCTCACAGGTAGGCCATTTTTCTAGATCATCAGCAGGATGGTTTGACCAGTTGTGACATGGAGGAGTCAGGAGGCTGTGTGAAAGACAGAGGTTTATTCCCCACCACGCACGTACGCACGCTCGCTCGCTCACTTTCTCTCTCTCTCTCTCTCTCTCTCTTCCTGTGGCAGTTAAGATAAGGGTTGCCCGTTGTCAGAGCTGCCTCCGGAGGCTGCGTAGCACATTTTATTGCAGTGCTGCAATGACGCTGGTATCACGTATCAGGGTGTTTCACAAAGTAACGATGTGGTTATTTTAATGGAGCTAATGCAGCTCTGACAACAGGCAACCCTTATCTTAACTG
>NW_005842023.1:1037549-1058870 GCF_000455745.1 Alligator sinensis | reverse complement strand
TTCACACAGCCTCCTGACTCCTCCATGTCACAGCTGGTCAAACCATCCTGCTGATGATCTAGAAAAATGGCCTACCTGTGAGAAACCTCTGCAAGTCCCCTCCTCTCTAGACCTGGCTACACCAAAGGACCTGGTCCCTTGCCTCCATTAAAATCTCCATTAAACACAACAGTTTATTTCATAATTGTCCTCACTTTCTGAACTACTCTAGTACTAAACAGGACTCCCTGGGCTGGATTGTAACTAGGGTGACCATCATACTCTCTTCTCTGTTGATATGAAACCCGATGCCTTTATGGTCCCTGGGACCTTTTCAAGAGAAAAATACAGGACATAAAGGCATCGGGTTTCATATCAATAGAGGACAGAGGACAACCAGACTGTCCTCTATGATGTCCACCCTAATTGTAACCTCCTTACCTCTGGGGAAGTATCTCATTCCACCTACTTCCCATGGATCTCAGTGAAGCTACTTGCAGGGAAAAACAGTCTTTTTCATACTGAATAACATCTTAATTTAGCCTGTGAATTTAGGCAAATGCAGAAGATCAGCTGGTGAAAACTTTAATGCATCTAGGTGAGCAGCTGCTCCTAGAATTTAATGCATCTAGGTGAGCAGTACTAGAATTTCATAGATTTCATAGACATTAGGGCTGGAAGGGACCTCAGAAGATCATCAAGTCCAGCCCCCTGCCCCAGGGGCAGGAAGTCAGCTGGGGTCATAGGATCCCAGCAAGATAAGCATCCAATTTACTCTTGAAGGTGTTCAATGTAGGTGCTTGAGCCACCTCCGATGGCAGACTGTTCCAGACCTGGGAGGCTCGGACAGTAAAGAAATTCTTCCTTATGTCCAGCCTGAAACGGTCTTGTAGTAGTTTATGACCATTCGACCTAGTTGTCATCCCTTGGGGCGCTCTGGTGAACAAACGTTCCCCCAGATACTGGAGGCCACCCCTGATAAACTTATAGGTGGCCATCAGATCACCCCTGAGCCTGCGCTTTTCCAGGCTAAAGAGCCCCATGGCTCTCAGCCTGTCGTCATAAGGTCTGTTTTCCTGACCTCTGATAATGCGCGTGGCTCTTCTGTGGACTCTCTCAAGCTTCTCCACATCCTTAGAAGTAGCCACTCAGCCAGTGAATTATGCACAGACCTAAAGAATCAGTGTTTTGGTTGCAAACAGCCTGCAGCCAAAGGCTGAGCATTTTGAGGGAGACGGAGACTGAAACACATATTTCAGTACTGGTGTAATAGACAAAAAGAGTGCTCAATGAGAATGCATTTCCAGCATGTGTCAAGGCTGTTTGTTTCTTGTGAAGGATTTTTGCAATCGGTTTGAAAAACTATCAGAAAACTGGGCAACACCCATCAATTTAATGCATGTTTTGCTTCAGGTAGACTGACGCAAAACAAGTTGTAAAATGCTGTTTTAACCAACCAGCTAAAGTCTGTTTAAAGATGGACTGGAACAGGGCAGAGCAGCTAGAGTATACTGGGTCAATACAAATATGAACTCACAGCTGGCACATGTAAAAAACACTTGTTGACTTTCAGGGATACATGTTGTAGCTGTACTGATCTAAGAATTATAGACAAACAGAACTCCTGGGTTGGAGACAATATTTTTTATTAGACCAACTAAACAGTAGCAAAAAAAATTCTTCCTTTGCAAGCTTTCAGGTCCCAACACCCTCCTTCCAAACGCCATTTGGAAATGTAAACTTCATTGTTAGCCAAGAAAGAGGATTTTTTTTTGCCTCCCTGACTGATACCAGACACCTCCAGGGATGAAGCCTGCCTAATAAATCAGAAAGCAACTCTCTCACAAAAGGAGTTACCCAGGGGAAAAAACTTACATCCTCTATATCCCCTGTGCAAAATTAAATTTCTTTTCTATCTGGGAGACCTTTTACAGTCTTTGAATTCTCCACAGCCTGAAGAAGGGTGTTTGGACCCAAATGCTTGCAAAGAAAGAAATGTTTTTGCTACCATTTAGTTGGCCTAATAAAAGATATCAACTCTAATCCAAGAGTTTTGTTAGTCTATACTTGTTGACTTTACCATTAGTGAGTCATGCATCCATCTGCAATTCATATTGCTAAAACAGGTCCCAGCTGGCAGGTAGGAGGGTCTGATTTGCAAAAAGCTGGGCTGCACTAATCCTCAGGCTGTGCTGTGTATTGTGATACTTCTCAGTGGGGAAAAGATGTCTTTCCCTGAAAGTAGCTGCAGCAAGGTCAGTCCAAGTAAGTGAAGTGAGGTACTCGACCAAGAGTAAGAGGATACCACTGCAAATCTTCATTCTCCTTGTAGATTTGGTGCAGTCTGTGGATTGGCATACTCACTGGATTTGTTTGTAACCCCCTTTTTGTTTCAGGCTTCAAATATTCAGCAAGGTGTACTAAGAGGAAAAGTGATATTTTCACTGGTGATGGCACTTCTCATGCGAGCAAATATTTAATTTGAAATTCTGGGCAATCCTGGATTTTCAAAAAAGACAAAATGACTCAGTGCTTTCAGAAAATGGCAGGTAAGAAGAGTTTGTTTTCTTTTGATTAGCTAGAACTATGCACACTGGATACTCAGAAATGTCTCAGTTAAGTGAGTATTCTGTTAGGGTCTTGAAGTAACATTAAATACCTAAATCACTTAGTCCCACCAGGCTTGAGTGCCCTTGAAAATTTTACCTCAAAGCTACAATGCTGAGTGCCCTCTGCTCCCTGGCAAGTGAAGCTGTCAAATCTTAAAGGATCAGGCCCTGAATACCAGATCACTCTAATCACTGAGTTCCCTTAACCATTCTCTGAGTAAGGCTTAGCAATCAGCCTCTTAAGCAGTAAATGGGTGACACTTTCACTGAAATTCTTGAATAATTTAGTGAGTAAAAAACTTTAATGGATTTATAATTGTATTAAGTCTATAATAGTATTTGGTCATAACATTTGGTGATTATAATGTCCTGTTGGCAGAGCTGATCCATAGTTTCACATAGGATGCTGCTGTATTCCACTCTTAGTCAATAGATTGAGAAACATTGCTTCTTTATGTCTGACTGACTAAAGTGGCATTTGGGAAAGGGATAGAAGTCAATAGCTGTGGCTGTACATGAAAGCTCTAACTTTATCCTCATTATGATGGGGATCTGGTGTATTTATTCATCCTCTGGTTCTGCCACAGGTACTCAGTTCACCAGGCCAATATAAATAAGCAAGAAGATTTTAATTATTAACTCCATGCACTACAGCATTACACTCGGGGAACACGTAGCAGTTTTTGATGTCTTCTTGCCCCTCAGCACAGCAAATTCTAATTAATAGGGACCTACGAAAATTATGATTGTGTAATTTTTTTTGTGGAAACTGCAATTTTGGGTGGACTCTGCTTTTGGCAGGCTCACTGCAGAACAAACAAACAGAAAAAAACTACCCAACTTACAGCAAGCAGAGAAGTCCTGCAGTCTTGGAGCATGGGGGAGAAGGTAGAGGGAGGAGTGGGGTGGGGCAGGGCAGGGCAAGGCTGCTCACAGAAAGAGGTACAGCCCCCTGCCTCCATCTTTGTCTGGTGCTCCAAGATTGCAGGGCTTCTCTGCTTGCCAGTAAGTTCTTTATTTCCCCTACCCCAGCAAGCCTGCCAAAAGTGGAGCCCGCTGCTTGGGTATGACCTGAAACTGTGGCTTTATTAGCCTAATTAAGACCATGGAAGCTATGCTTAATAACACCTGGATTAATGATTTCCCTGGGCTTAATTAGGGTAATTAAGATGCAGTTTTGGACCATGTGGCAATCTGCAGAGAAGGGCAGAACTACCAAGGCCCCTCCGCCAATCAGAAGCATGGGGGTCCCCACCACACAGCTCATGAAAATGGTGACTGGTCCCATGATCTACCTACAAAATCGGCCGGCCGCTTCCTCGAGTTCCATAGACCCCTCCTGCACTGCAGCCACTGCCTATTTGTATTATCCCTGACCATAACATAATGGGTATTAAATGTAATTATTATAATTAACCAATTACTCACTTTGAGCTACTTGTCAGGGCCCTTTTACTGTCCATTATTTAAAATCTGCATATCACTAACACATCTCTCTCTTTTTCAGCTCCAGGGAGAAAAGTACTCATAGTGTATGCTCATCAAGAGCCCAAGTCTCTGAATGGGTCCTTAAAAAATATTGCTGTGGAAGAACTGAGCAAACAGAGCTGCAGTGTCACAGTGTCTGATCTCTACTCAATGGAGTTTGAGCCAAGAGCCACAAGGAATGACATTGTCGGTGAGACTGACTGAAGTACATCTTAAAAAAAACATTTAACTCGCTCATTTATCTCACGCTACTTGCCAGAGCTAGATTGATGCAAACATCATATGCTATCTATAAAACAGCTGAGGAGGCTTTTGGTAGAAAGCAATAGCTATTTGTAAAACTCTACTTCTTTCTTCCTGTGGACATTTTGTAAATGATGCTAATCTAGGAATCGAACACACGCTATTGAGTTTTATGAGATTTTTCTTTATTAACTACAGCAAGTAGCAAGTTTGGGCCTGTTATCTTAAATAGATTGGAGGCTGTCTATAATGTAGGTTTTAACTTAATTTAGTCCCTTTGGGCATGAATGTTTCTTATAGCTTGCTGATATTTGTGTTATCACCTTTATTCAAACCATGTAATCATCAGTGCAATAATAGATTTTTCTGAGAATAATCCATGTGCATAGACGAGTTTTGTCATCCACCAAGTATAAATAATTCTAATGGAATATAGTAAATCTGCCATCCCTATATTAGTGATATTAGTAAAAATTTGGAGAGAAAAAATGGTGATCATACTAAACTTAAAATTGATTCATCAGTGGGCTGTTTTGGGGGCTTTTTGTTATCAAGAACAGCTTTCACCTCTGAAAAACTGGCTCTCAGCCCTGATATTCTAGTCTCAGAAATAAAAATACAGTGCCATACTATGACTCGGCTCAGCTGACAGCGGGCACATCTACACATGCCATTAGGAGGCAGTAATAAACTGTAGAGTTTATTGCTCCTCAGTTTATTACTCCTAGGAAGCTCCTGGGCCCATGTCTGCACATTAGCCCAAACCACAGTACACTGAGCCGGGTTGCAGCAGCCCCAGCTTCATTGAAACTGGTTGGAGCAGCCCTATGTGCTGCAGAGGGGCTGGCTGGGGCATGAGGTTGCTTCAGCATGGGGCTAGCCTTCAGGCAGTCTCAGCATTGAAGTGCCCTCATGCCCAAGCCAGCTGATCAGCATCTTGTATTTACAAGTACTACCCTGCTGTTGAGTTTATTAGTTTCCTGTGCCCTAATAGGGGCGCAGGTGTAGACACTGAGATGTTTATTGTGCAGTTAATTAGTCAACTGTGCAGTAAACATCTTGTGTAGATGTGCCCAGTGTCTGCTAACCTAAAACCCACAACTGAAAGAATAGAGAAACTGCAAATACATTACAAAAGAGCACAAAGAAGTTTGCATGATGTCTGAATCAAATGTCACAAATCCAGTCTTGAAAGGTGCTAGCATTCTCAGCTCGCACTGACTTTAGTGGAAAGTGTAATTCTTTAGCAGTTGGTCAGGTTCAGTACCTACATTCTTCTAACCCAATTCTCACTCATGTTATGGCCTTCTTACTCTTCTGTGAAAGCAGACTGGACAGGGTGGTATAAAGGGGTCATAACATAAGTGAATACACTTTGAAAGGGGTTAGATTAACCTTCAAATCTTCATCCTAGTGTTGCTACATGGCTCATGAGAAAACAATGGAATGAAGTATCCCAATCTAGGATGGCAGTTTGCAACCTGTATTTGGTCCTTGGTTGAATCTGATGGAAGCAAGATAAACAGTATCCATATCCTTTCTCTACAGGTTGCTTGCACAACTCAGAACAGTTTAATTATGGAGCAGAGTCATGGGAAGCTTACAGGAAAGGATGTTTGACAACGGATATTGTTGAGGAGCAGAAGAAAGTGCAGGAAGCTGACTTGGTGATTTTTCAGGTCATTATTTGAAAGATCTTTTGTTGTAATGTTAAAGAGAAATAAATGCAAGAGTAAGGAAATAGACCAGAAAGCTATTAGATGCAAGTATTCCTAATGGAATCTGACCAAAATAAGCAGGCAACAGGTCTATCATTAACACTTTGCATGTCAGTATTTTGGGTGAGCAGGAGTTTTTCATCCAGTGTCTCAAGGGTTTGTGCATGTCTGATGTTATATGTATGTTTGAATATATTTGGAGTGCCAGATAATATTAAAATCAAGCAAAAATGCACTGCAGTTCACTTTTTAGAGTTATCTACATCTAAAATGCCCTTTGTAATTGGAGTTGTCCACTGCTCGGCCTTGGGCATAACCAACAACCTGCTGTCAATCATCCTACCACACTGACCATAAAATTAGACCTCTCTCTAAATTTGTATTATATTACCTAATTATTTCCCTTGTCTATTCTGTGAAGACATTAAATTTCAGAAGGTTCAATGAACACAATAAAATACCTTGTGAAAGAAGTGGCAACCCCATATCCAAGGTCTGATATTTTTCAGCAGAATGCTAGTGAGAGAACAGATCACTTGTCCAGATACCGTTTCTGATAATTACCTCATTTTACCTAAATTAATTTTTTAAAAAATATGGCTGGAAGGAACCTTAAAGGACCATCTAGATCAACCCCCTGCTCATGGTAAGATCATCCCTTTCTAAAACATCCTGGACGAATGTTTGCCTAACTTGCGCTTAGACCATGCTATGGCCTGCTGGCTGAAATTGGCCCATGGCAAAAGCAGCAACCCAAATTTCCAGACCTAAGGGGAGCCCGGCAAACTGGATGATTTGGCCCCATGTTCTGGATTGGGCCCCTGGATTGACCCTGTGTGCAGGATCAAGCCCCTGGACCAGCCCCATGTGCTAGATTGGGCCACATGTATTAGACACCACTAAGTTAGACACGTCTACCTGTCATATCAGTTGGCCAGTGCATTACTTCTACTTATGTTTTCAATGTCCGTCTTTCTTTTGTATTTTCTTATAAACGCTGCAATTTTTAAATCAGTTTGTGAGAGACACCCCCTACTCACCATATCATCTGAACACCATACATGTTGTCTATATAGCATTTAAGAGAACTGTAATCAAACACTGGCAAAAGATTGAAATGAACATCATTCAGGAGGTACTGCAATGATAGGCCTTATTGACTAAACGTGACCTGAACAGTTTGACTGCTTATGATGATAGGAATTTCCTAGCATAAAAAGTAAAGTCAAAAGAAGTGGTGGCTAAATAGGTTGTGATATTAACAAGATCATTTGCCTTTGTTTAGTTTCCTTTATACTGGTTCAGTATGCCAGCAATTATGAAAGGATGGATGGACAGAGTCCTGACCCAAGGATTTGCTCACAATTTTCCAGACTGTTTTGATGCTGGTTTGCTCAAGGTACATTCCACAGATTATTAAAATAGAAGATACTGTAAGTCATGTTTATGCTTATGCCATAATTTCCCATTATTAACATGAATGGATAAATGAGGCATAACAAATACCATATATTTTTTGCACCAAGCTTGCCTCTGTATATTGTACTTAAGTTGATTTTTTTTTTTTGATTTTTTTTTTTAATTTATTTTTTTAAGAGGATCCTGAAGTAAAAAACAAATCTTTGATCAAGGTAAGCGAGTGGCAACAGCTATGGAGCCAAGCCTGGTACCAGTCCTGCACTCTAGTTGGGCCTGTGGAACAATCTGGCTTGCTGAGTCCAGGACCATGTGCTGAGTCTGATCCTGCGCATTGGCTTCAGAGCCACATGCCAGGTAGGACCCAGTGCACTGAGTCCAGGACTGCAGGCCGAGTCCAAAGTCACTTGCTGGGTCCAACCCTATACGCAGCTGTGAGGGTTGCATGTTGAGCCTGGGACCATGTGCCAAGTCCAGGACCACGTACTGGCTCCGTGCCCTGGCTCTGGAGTTGGCACATGGTCCCAGGCTTGGCATGCAGCCCCAGAGACAATGCACAGGGACAAGCCTGGCATGTGGCTCTAGAGCCACTGTGTGGTCCCAGACTTAGCGCATAGTCCCAGACTCAGCACACAGCCCCTACAGCAGCACACAGCATGTGGTTGGGGAGGGGGTACTCCCCCTGGGTGCAGAAATTTGGTAGAAGGGGGTGGGAGCAGTGGCATCATAAATTGCTATAACTCCCAGAGCTGTGTCAATTAACACTGTCACCGCTCTACTTTCCCCTGCTCCACCCCCTCCCCACAGTTTCCAGACCCCTGGGGATCCCTTTTCATCACATGTAATATGCACCTCAATTTTCCCTAGCTGGTTTTCAGGGAAAGGTGTGGTTATATGCAAAAAACTCAAACATTATAGGCCTTTTAATGGCAATCAGTGGTCATTCAAAACTCCTCCTAAAAATCTTACTGTTTCTATATGTTGGCTTTTATCCTGACACCCAAATATGCAGGAAGGGTGTCACTCACTTCAGTGTCACTCACTCGCTCTTTCCTCGCAGCTAACCTTCTCCCAGCCACTGCCAAATTGGCAACAGCTTTGGACTGAGCAAGGAGCTGCCAGAAGAGTGAGTGACACTGAAGAGTGAACTCTGTCCCTGCTCCATAAGGACTGCATTAAGCCATGACTCTGGAAAAATCCTTCCTTCATTCTGTCTTCTCAAAACAAAGATTGTATCTTATTTTGGGGGGGGGGGGGGGGGGGTATGTGAGAAAATATGGTAATATACAATCAAGACATGGACAAGCTTTTTAATTTACCAATGGCTATAATCCCTCCTTGTCCTTCCTCAGCTTCTGTGTAGCTTTTGTGGATGGAATCTTTCTGATTTATAGACTGCGGTTTCTTCTGGGTAGGGCAATGAATCTATTGCATCCAGCCTGCTATTAGGCACCCAATGCTTACTTAAACTAACATAATTTGAAAGTTTTTTTTTCTGGAGGCTGTAGACATGCTAACAATGCCAAGGCACTGGTTACATTTGGAACACTGTATTCCAGAAAGCATGTTCAGCAATTAGCTTCCAAAAACCCCTTTCTATACCTTAGAGAGCACACTGCTGCACAATGGGTGTCTTTTGCAACATACTTGAAAGGCTAGTCTAACTAAATATTGGGAGCCTAAAATAGAGAGGAACTCTTTGCAATGCTGTTTGCCAACTGCTTTGCCTCTTATCACTATGAAGATCTGGCTGAAGTATACTACAGGACACAGCTGGGCTAGTTATTAGCACAAGGAGCAGGGTGATCTCTCAGGTAGGCCAGTCCTGGATAATAATGCCTTAAAGTCATAAACAGGGAAGCAAAACAGATGCTGAAATCTCTCTGCTTAGCAAGCTATCAGGAAGATATGGTGGAGCAGCTACACCATAAAGGGTCTCTGCCTTTGCTTATTTTAGAGAGCAGTAGGAAAGAACTGTTTTTCACAGTAGGGAGAATGTCATTTTGTATTGTGCATACCTTGCCAAGAGAAGAGAGAAGAAAATGAACAAGAATCCATTATCTAAAGATGTCTGCCACAACCTAATCATAAACCCCACCATAAAGTGACCAGTTTGTTTTGAATATACCCAGTCACTAGATCCCACACATTTTTAAACCAGCTGGGTTTGGGCAGAGTCTAGTCATAGTTTCCAGTTCCGGGACCACAGAGCATGATTCCAGGCTCATGCATCTTATCTGATACTTCTCTGTAGGATACTGTAAATCTCAAAATTAGTATCCCAGACCTGAACTGCCCAGTCACTTGCACAGCCCCACACTTAGCGAAGAAAGTGTGTGGCAGGAGGTAGAGACAGAAGTAGTAGTGATTTGGGAATAGAAAGTGTGCACATTGTGAAGTGCCAGTAGTAGAAAAAACTCTGAGAGTGTCTGGAAGGTTCTTCCATCTTGCTTATAAAGTGAAATTCATAATTGAGTAGGTACAGACATGTTTTGCTCTGTAATAACTTTGTTATAACCCATTACAGTTTAAATTAGTCCATAGATTAACATTTTTCACTCTAATATTATCCTACTGTGGTCTGAAGAATTATAATCTCTAACAAGTGACAGTGTAGCATTGGGTAGAAAGATCTCTGCTAAAAAAATGTCAGAGGTTGGGTTTGTGCCATGAAACCTCTTAAGAAATCTGAAATAAATCCACCAAAAAAAATCATAAATATTGGCTATGTGGCCTGCTCTCCCATCTCTCCATATTCCATAATCTCTACTCAGGCAAGATGAGCATTATCAAACACCAGTTCAAGACTTGAAGGATTTTTTTATGTTACAAACAACAGTGACCTAGTGAGTAAAGTCTTTCACTGTCCAGTGCCTGCTTACTCTCAGACATCTACATCTGTGGTAGATTAATAATAGACAGATAGTCAACTATTTAATTGCCCACTACTTTCAGGATTCTACCATTACAAAAAAACTGAGTGGCTGTGACTTGAATGATTACACAGTCAGGTGGGTGGCAAATTGGCTAATGGCCACCTCTGAGTGGTGGTGGACGGGTCAGTATCAACCTGGAAGGATGTGGACAGTGGAGGCCCCCAGGGCTCAGTTCTCAGGCCAGGGCTGCTCAACATCTTTATCAGTGATTTGGACACCGGCGTAGTGAAGACACTGTCCAAATTCATGGATGACACTAAATTATGGGGCAAATCAGACATGCTGGAGGGCAGGGAGTGGATTCAGGTGGATTTGGACAAGCTGGAAAAATGGGCAGAACAGAATAGGATGCAGTTTAACAAGGATAAGTGCAGAGTATTGCACCTAGGGAGAAGGAATCATCAACACACATACAGATTGGGGGAGGAGTTTCTGCTGCTGTACTGCTTAGAAAGGGATCTCGGGGTCATAGTTGATTCCAATATCAAAGAGAAGAACATGAGTCCTCAGTGTGACAAAACTATCAATAGAGCTAACTGCATGCTATCATGCATTAATAGGTGAAGCACAAACAGGTCTAGGTAGGTGATATTTCCCCTCTATGCAGTACTGGTAAGGCCACAGCTGGAGTACTGCGTTCAGTTTTGGGCGCCCCACTTCAAGAGGGATGTGGATAACCTTGAGAGGGTCCAGAGGAGGTCCACTCTCATGATTAGGGGCCTGCAGGATACATCCTATGAGGAGTGGTTGAGGGACCTAGATCTCTTCAGCCTCCATAAGAGAAGGCTGAGTGGGGATCTGGTGGCTGTCTACAAATTTGTCAGGGTGGGGCAGCAAGGAATAGGAAATACTATGTTTACCAGGGCACCCTTTAGAGTAACTAGAAAAAACAGCCACAAACTGACAGAGAGCAGATTTAGTTTGGACATCAGGAAGAACTTCTTTACAGTTAGGGTTGCTAGAATCTGGAATGGGCTTCCAAGGGAGGTGGTGCTCTCCCATACCTTGGAGGTCTTTAAGAGGAGACTCGACAAACACCTGGCTGGGGTCACCTGACCCCAGTCCTCATTCCTGCCCAGGGCAAGGGGTCAGACTCATTGATCTGCTGCGGTCCCTTCCAAGCCTAAAAATTTATGAAATCTATGAAAATTATCATTAGGTTTCAGAAAGAATGACCACTGAGATGAATGTGGCTAGTTCTCACCCTTGAAAGCTGTTGCCTCAGGCAGATTACAAAATTAGATGCATCCTTTGCACCCAGCTCACATCTAGCAGGTTCTTTTGGCAGCTCTAAAGAAAAGAGTTTAGATGGTGATGCCTAAGCCTGTGACACATACTCTGATAGTAGAATTGGAGGAAACATGAGCTTTTAAAGTACCTCTGGCAAGGAGCGTCTAAAGACCACTGCAGAAATACCCAAGTTAATTTTTTTTGCCTACTGACAAGCTTTGCAGGAAGATCATTCTCTATCCAGGACATTGTTTCTAAATGTAGGACAGGGAAGAACTTTCAGTGCTTTCAAACCCTAGAGCTCAAAGGCTTTACAAGGAAGAGCAAGTATCTGCCTTTTTCCCAGCTTCCCAGAACTACAGCACATGCAATTCATTATCAATTTTCTCCACGTACTTTACCATTCCCTATAAGGATAATGTTGTGAGGCTCTGTTATGCACCCAGCATCTTCCAATGTTTCTGAAGCATTCTTTTTTGCTATGGAGTTGCTTGCTCTTCACCCTATGATTAAATCTTTATTTCTTAATTCCAGAATAAATTGGCCCTGCTCTCATTTACCACAGGAGGGAATGAAGAAATGTATTCAAAAGGAGGGATCAGTGGTGATATTCATTATGTCCTCTGGCCCATGCAGGTACAGTTTATTATTTCTCAATACTGCCAGCACCAAGCATTCCAAAGTCAGGAGATAATCGTAAAATTACTTCATATATCCATGATTTTTTTTTTTTTTTTAGCTGCAATGACTAACCTTCCTTTAAATTAAAGAGATTGTAATGTAACTACTTGACTTAGTTGAGGTCTTAAGGAAAGCACACATCAGATATGGCATTTGTGATAGAGGAAGTAATATTGCTAGCTGTTGCAGCAGTTTTGACTAGGAGAGCAAAGGCCTGGCAACTGTTATGTGCTCCTGCTGACACAAACCAAGTAAACTGCTTTCCAGATACTTTCTGAAAACACACAATCTCTTCACCACTGCGGTTACTAGTAATGTGGTTTTACTGGCATTCTTAAATCTATTTAGTGGTATAATCTACAAATCAGACAAAGGGAAGGGTTTTAATCAAACATTCAGAAATAAGTGCCCATCTTGCTGGGGTTATCTGATCCCACCAGTCTTTCCTGCCCTGGTGCAGGTGGGCTGGACCCAATGATCTGTGAGGTCCCTCCCAGCCCCTAACAACTATGAAAAGGGCATCACAGTAAAATTAGCTGACTTGAAAAGGCGTTAAAACACTTTCAGAAGTGCATATGCCAGAACCAGAGTTATAGGACTGAGCTGGACGCAGAAATGTCAGAAACAAATGTAGTGCAAGAGTGAGTCACGTATTGCATTCCAGATAATCCAAGATAATGCAAAGTGGCACACTAAACATTCTGCCTTCTCTCACACAGGCAAATTCAGAAGAGAAGGGAAAACGTATGGGTTCAGTAGCACTCTGAGATATAATTCCATAGATCAGGGGTTGTCAGCCGGGGGTATGTGTACCCCTGGGGTACTTGGAAAGGGGCTGGGGGGTACATGTGGGTGGGCAGGGATGGAGTGCCACCACCTCCCAGAAGGAGGGCAGGGGGGAGGGCAGTGGCACCCCTCTGCAGGCGCTGCCCAGACAGTCAGATGTGGGAGAGGGGGAGCTTCATGTGGCGGCTCACAGGCCTCTCTGCATCTGGCCGCCACTATCCCCCACTCTGCCAGAAGTGTACCCAGAAGTTGTACACTCCTTAAAAAAGGTTGAAAACCCCTGCCATAGATAATGAAAATGCAGGCACAAATAGAGTTCAGAAGTATATGAAACAATATGCATATATCTCTCTTCATGTAAATTAAAGTACAAGTACTGGGTTGCAAAAGCATCTGCCCTCATTCCCTTGCTGTCCGAAACAGACAGACAGGTTCTGAGAAATACTGTTTTACAAAAGAAAACATGCCTTATGGGGTGGGAGGAAGATTATACAGGATTCTTTTTTCAAATCTGAATGCTCAAGAGCATGGGTATACCATTTCTGACATGTCCTTCTTGTTTTGGTGTGCAGCATGGCATGTTGCATTTCTGTGGTTTCAAAGTCCTCGCTCCTCAGATCTGCTTTTCGCCAGAGTATGAAACTGAGGAGAAGAGAAAGGAAATGCTGACCACCTGGGCACAGAGACTGAAGACCATTTGGGAGGAGAAGCCTATAAACTGCACTCCTGAGTGGTACTTCAGGTAATGTTCAGGCACAACACCATGGCAATGAGAATTTTCTCCTGCTTCTGGCTCAGCTTGGTGTTCTTCTTTCTCCAGTGATGTCCCTTACCACATATATGGATAAGTCTCAATGAACAGTCAGTAACTTGAATGCATCATGATGCTAGAAGGACAATGGACAGTTAACAATACGGCATTTACCTTAATGACTCCTGAGGGGTCTGGTGTAGTAATGAGTGACATTCTTTCCAGACTACTATACATTAGCACCCTGTTCCTAATATTTTTTTGTTAAAGCATATTGCCTATATTAAGAGCAACATAACTGGCAGATTATAGGTTTGTTGCACTACAAAACTTAGAGGTTGCCAAGATTACTTCCACACCTTTGTTTTGTAACATTTCCATTGACTTAATGATATTATTATATCACTGTATAAGAGGCAGCTCAGCCAGTTACCAAATGAGTTTGTTTTATGAAGGGAAATGGTCTACATTTGTGCCTTTGAACTGTGCTGTTTGACAATTAAAGATGCAGGAAGTTGTGTGTTCCATGTGGAAACTGTGATAATTAGTTTTAAAAAGGGCTTTTGCATGTATGTTTCTAAAACAACGCGCGTATGTTTCTGAGATCAAACACTGCCCTCCACTCATGTGGGCCCAGGTACAAACCACCCCAGTGGGGGGGACAGTGGAGCCAAGGGCATTTCTTTGTCTCCACAGCAACACTAGGTAGCTCTGTTGTGGGGGGGGGGGATGTGGCAGCACTTCTCATGGGAGTCCTTGCATCGTGGGAAATGTGAATGGGACAGGGTCCAAATATGGACTAGAAGTACCTAATGGGATACACTGATGGGTTGTTAATATCTAGAAATCTTGCCATGAAGGTTAAAAGGGATAATTATTTGGCTCTGGAGCATAGTTATGTGTGTGAGAGGCTGGGTTGCATGCTTTAACAATGCATCTTGTTTTGATCAATTGCTGTCACAACCTATACATTTTCTACTTCTTTGCAAATCCCTTTCCCTTTAATTTTTGTGTGTCAAATTAGTGCTACCAAGTAATACCAATGTAGCAACTGTATTTGAATCTTACTATTTGTGCATTGCATTAACTTTTCCAAATAAAATGTTCCTATTCTTTCTGGTTGCAGCAATCAACTCTTACTTCATTTCCTGAACAAACATTCTGCAAAAGATTGTTTAAAATAATCTGAAACCCTAGACATTGTCCTGCTTCTGTTTGCACCAAAGTCGAGAGGAATCTTGATACTCCAGTTGGTGAAGAATTAGATCTAGTGAGATGTTGTCAAGTCACCATTCAGATTTTTGGCACCCACTCCACTACTAACTTGGTATCTCTCTAAACTAGTGGTTTTGAACCTTTTTCATGTTCAGACCCCTAAAAAAATTTGAATGGAGGTGCAGACCCCTTTGAATTATAAGTGTGGAGATTCACTTTTGATTCATCATAGTCATCTTTCATGGACCCCTTAGACAGTCTGCAGACCCCCAGGGGTCCCAGAACCACAGGCTGAAAACTACTGCTCTAAACAGGCTACATTAATACACTTCCTTCTTTTTTACCAGAGAAAAGAGGACTGAAAGCAACACATATGCACACATGCTACTCTGTGGTGAGGTGAGGAAAACGGCTTTTAAAGTTACCTGTTCAGGAATTCAGGGCTAACACATGTTAAAAGCTCACTGTGGAGCATTAGGACATTAGCATAGATTCCTTGAACTGGTCTTACACTTATCAACTAATAAGATGGCCCAATAATAAGGACATAAAAGTAACATTAGGTACTAATGTTTATTATTAGAAAATAAACAGGATAAATGCTATGATTCTAGATCAATTCTGGAACTTCAATAGGTTGAAGTTATTAGATTAACCTTAACACCAGCTAGTAGACATTTGTTATGAAGCGCAGTCCTTTTAAGAGCATCTGCTGTGGTTGCAGCAAAACTAACACACTAAGGCACATACATAGATTCATTTACCACTTCAGTTTGAGTATCTGAAACCTTTATGATGTATTGACATGATCGTTACTTTCCCAATTGTTATTTTCCCAAGCAGGCAGAATTGTTCCATTTTCTAGCTTAGACAGAGTGCCTTTTTGCAATACAGCTGCCAGCTGGAAAAGTTAGCTGCGTAATACTGAGTCTGAGAAAGTAAAAAAAGAGCTACATGTGGGTAGGGCAGAGACCATATTCTGCATGTGTTTCTGAAGACAGTTGTGGATGTCACGCTACAGCTGAGTGTTAGGAGTGGTAAGTGTGCATCATAATGACTTGGATTTAAGTGCTTAGAAAAATATTCTCCATTACAGCCAAAATCTGTGCCTTTTGGGATACTGAGCACCTTCATCTTCCCCTTACATCAGCAAGAGTTGAGGTACTTGGCATCTTGCAGGACTGAAACCTCACCTGCCAAGACCCCCCTTGAAAGCTTGATTTATGCAGCACTTTGAACTGCAGAAGGTGACTCAAACATCCAATCCCAGTCATCAACTACTCACTCAGCAACATAGTCAGTGTCCTACCTATGGTCATTCCAGAATGCATAATAGTTTGGAATAAGTATGCTAGAGTCTGCTATTTTACTAATACAGCACAATAAAGTCTGAAGTGCAATACTTCCAAGGTGACCCTACCTCACTGAGAAGCACAACTAAATCCCACTAGAGCAGGGGTGGGCAAAATGTGGCCCACAAGCCAGATGCAACCCGCCAGGCCATTGCATCTGGCCTACAGGGCCCCTGAAAAATTTAGAAAATTAATATTTATCTGCCCCTGGCTAACTCTCATGTAGCCCTCAATGGCTTGCCAAAACTCAGTAAGCAGCCCTCCGTCTGAAATAATTGCCTGCCCCTGCAGTAGAGCCTACTCCATACCCAAAAATCTTTGTTATTTTGGGAAACATTTGTAATTCAGTCGTTCTAGGGCAGAGGCAGGCATAATATGGCCTACAGGCCAGATCTGGCCCACCAGACAATTTCATCAGGCCGGCAGGTGCCTACCAATTAATTGTACCCCACCCAGTCTACATGCCTCACTCCCACCCTCATGCATGGAAGGGCCCAGGTGGGCCAGTACACAGCTTCCCAGTGGGACTGCTGCTGCCACTGCTGCAGCGACCAAGGGACCTACTTGGCTCCCTGGTGTCCAGTAGTTCCTCCTCATCTCCCTGCTTCAGCACTTGCTCCGGGCAGCAGGTAGGGAAGAGGTGGGGGCAGAGGGGAACTGCAGCTGAGCAGGGAGTGTGAGGCTGGGGCTGGCAGAAGTGCAGAGCCTGCGCCCAGGGGGGCAGCAGGGGAGTGGAGCTTGGGTGGGCAGGGTGTGGGGGGGAGGGAGGGAAGGGGGTATGGGGACCATCCCATGCACTCTCCCCCACAGTGCCCAGCCCCTGCCACTGGCGATAGCAACAGCAGCAGGCAATGGTGAGCCCTTGGGGTGCTCATAGTCCATGCAGGCACTGCCACTTGGACATATACACTTCTGGTCAGAGCTGCACGCCCTGCACGATAGAGCCAGCTGCCTTCCCTGCTGCCACATACAGGTCCCAGGACTCCACTGGGAAGCAGGCAGGGGGGCTCTCCACCACTTCTGACGGAGTCCCAGGATTTGCATGTTGTGGCAGGGAGAGGGGAAGGCAGCCAGCTCCATCACATAAGGCTTCCCCTGGTGGCACATGAGTGCCAGGAACTGCATGTGCACTGCATGATAGAGCTGGGCCAGCTTGGCTGCGCTCCTTGCCCGCCACATGCTGCTGTGGTTGGAGCTGTGTGCCACCAGGCAGCAGTGCCTGCTGCTGCCTGCTGCTACTGCTGCTGCCACCACTAATAGAGATTGTGCACCATGGGAGGGAGTGTATGGGTAGCTCTCCACACCAGCACTCACACCCTGCCCTCACAACCCCTCCACATATACACACAGACCCCCACAACATACCCTATGCCCCCAACACACAACCACACCACCTCACAAACCCCACCATACACACACAACTACCCCCAACCATGCCCCACACACAATATATGAGTAAGACTTTATTTTTGAGCTATTATGCAATCACCTCTATATACATTACGCAAACACAAATCATGACAAAAATATTTTTTTGTAATAAAATTAAAATGTTATAGTAAGTGTTTGACATTTAGTATATGATTTGGGGGGTTTTTTCTGGTTCCAGGATGGCAACATCCCCCGCCAAAAGGCGTACTTTTGGTGGCATAGGTCAGGGGTTAGGGATGGGACCAGGGCTTTCATTTTACACTGATGTAAACTGGGGCAACTCAGTTGGTTTCAATGGAATAGCTCCTAACTTCACACCAAAGAGAATGAAGCCCATTATTTACATCATATTATGGAGTCCTAGGCCCAGCTGTCATGAAAATTGGTGGGTCCATCTCTGCTGGAATGCCACTAGGTTTTTGCCTTTGTCAAGGTCTAGGCTGAAAATAAATTTGATTGTCATATTGCACCTGTCATCTCATTCAAAGTACTCTTTCCCCATCAAAGTTGGGATAGCCCCCAGACATTAGCAGTACTATTCCTTGTCACAGAGAATTGCTACAACACTTCACAATAGTGTAAGGCTACCAGCCAGCTGCACAACTGTGCTTGAATCGCAACTTATTGTAACAGGAGTCTTAATGTATATCTGACAGCTATTAAGTAATACTTGCTTGAGTCAAGTTATCTATGCTTTGGAAGCTTGTGTGGTGTTGCTGACTTACAGGAAATTAAGTAGATTATTCTGCCTTGGGTGAGAATTCCTCCTGGTCAGCTGGGCAGCAGGGGGTGGGAGAATAATCCTCTCCCCCAGTAGCTGCATACTGCCAGGGCAAACTCAGATCTTGGAGCCCAGGTGGAGACAATGTCCCCCTGTGATCGTAGTGGGGGCTGAGACATTGCTCCAGCAGGCAGCTTCCAGCCTTGGCTCCGAGCTGCCTGCTGCCAGGGGCAGGGAGCAATGTCCCAGTCCCTGCTTTGATCACGGAGCCAGGCTGGGGGCTGCTTGCTGCCAGGGGCAGGGAGCAAATGTCCCAGCCCTGGGGCCAGGAGCTGCCTGCTGCTGGGGGTAGTGGACGTTGTCCTGGCCAGGCTCCGTGATCAGAGCGGGGGTTGGGGAGCAGGCAGCTGCCTGGGGAAGAGGTGTGGGGTGAGAGGCAGCTGCCCCAGAGGTGGGACAGTTCCCCACACTGTCTGGTGCTCCCTGCCACCCCAGGGATGGCACCCCAGGGCTGGCACCCAAGGGAGTCTAGAGCTCCCCCTGGCTGCCATATTGAAACAGCAGGGCAGGAGTATGCCTGCCCTGAATGCTCCCAATGGACACGTGTAGATGTGCACTCAAGGAAAGCTTACTGCACAGTAATTTTTCTGAGCATTAACTGCATGTGTAGACATGCCCAGTGGGGAGGAATACTGTGCATGAATTTTATCCCTAATTCAGGTATAAGAAGATTTTTTTTAAGACTTTTTGTTTTCAGTATCAGACAAAATGGATTGTCCCTTCTGACCTCAAAATCTGTGAAAGCCAGTCTGACCTCCCACATAACAGCAGGCCATAGAATACCACCCAACAATAGCTTCAGCAAGTTCGTATTATGCTGGAGGAAGTATAACTGATTGTAACAGGAGGCTGTACTCCTGTCACTGAGAAGAGACTGAGACACACAGCCAGGTGGTGAGGTCCTTTTAAGATCAGGATCTTCAGGGCCAGGAGGAAAGAAAAGTCAGAATGGAAATATGAGGAGAAACTATCAGGCATGGCAACCAAGGGAGAAGAGACTCCTGTGCTAGTCTGACCGGCCAGAGTCAGGTGACTAGCAAAGGGGAAGAGCCAGTGAATATAAAGACAGGATCCAGACAGACAGCTGTGGTTGTGGGAAGGAGAAGCCTAGCCTGGAAGCCAGGACTGACTGCCCTTGCAGGAGAGAAGAGATACCCCAGCAGCAAGAAAGAAGATATCATGAATAGATTGTGAGTAGACCTAAGGAACTGAGATTTCAGTTGCTGTATACGGGTGCTTTGTTTTGTTTCTTTATTTTTATTTGAGCCTGAATGGGTGCAGCTTTGTGTTCTGGGTTTTGTTCATGACCTAGTAGGGGACCTTTTGCTGATAACATCCAGTGGACCAGGTGCAGCTTTAAGGAAGATGAGAAGACTGCATGGCAAAGTGCCAAGGAGCTGCACTCTTCATTGACTGACCTAGGAAGGGTTATGACCCCAAAAGAGAATAAAGAATACTTGCTCTGAGGCTCTGGCAGGGGGACAGAGGCAGGGAGCGTGTAGGCACAGGCCAGGGATTTAATCCACTGGCTGGATTTGAGACCCTAGGGGTGCATCTACACGTGCAATTAATGTAAGTGAATAAACTCCAGCACAATTTGCACCAGACTTTATTGTTCCAGCTGCCATGTTTACATGTGTGCCTGGGTCTGCAGCATGTTGATCTGGGTCAGAGCAGCCCCAGCTGGCAGGGAATCCAGGGGGTCAGCCTGCCATCCATGGACTGCTCCAACCCAGCTCAACATGCTCCAGAGAAGGTGAGACTTAGCCAACTGATTAGAGAGACATAAGTAGGACAAAACTAACAGGGACAGTAATGCCTGCCCTCTTGCTCCCCATTCCCCCAACTGCTCCCTGCCTCCACCTTTCCCCCGCTTTTATGGGACAAGACAACCTTATTTTGAACAAGGCATGGCAGGAAAGTAAAAATGGGGAAGGCAGGACCAGTTGTAGACTGAACTCCGGAGACACCTGCCCATTAGGGCTATGCGAAATTTCGCTGGCCATTTTGTTTCGACACTGTTTCGACTCATTTCGAGGTCAAAACAGCAAAATCAAAATGAAACGAAGGTCATTGAAACAGCCTCGAAACAAAATGAGTCCTTTTTTAAACACATAAGGAGTAAAAAGAAGGCACCAGGTAACGTGGGGCCCCCGCAGGACATGCTTGGCAATCTGGTGGTTGCATCAGATGAAAAAGCTGACCTCTTTAACAAATTCTTTGCCTCCATTTTTCTGAGCAGGGACCAAGACATCTCCCAGCCCGGGATTCCGGGCGGACTCAGGAGAAGCACCACTGGGCCTAGGGTCAGGGAGGACCTAGTTAGAGAACTTCTGGTGGGGCTGGACATGTTTAAATTAATGCAAGTCCAGATGCTCTCCATCCCAGGGCGCCGAGGGAATTGGCAGGGGTCATTGCAGCAAAGGATATGAGTAAGCCAGACTTTGTAAGTTTCATAGAGATTAGAGGAAGTATGGAGTTTCAGTGCCTGCAAATCTTTTCTTCATATTGGGGAAATAAATAGCTCTAATTGTTGGCTCAGAAGAGGCCCAAATAGACTTCCTGATTTTTCCGTCAGAACAAGCAAGGTCAGTCTTTATAGAATGAGGCCATTCCTTTCTCAGAGTCAAGTACTAGCCAGACAAGTGAAGTGAAAGAAAAAAAAGTTTGCCTAGAATAATTTTGAGGGAGGTGGGTAAGCATGG
>NW_005842023.1:1029272-1037539 GCF_000455745.1 Alligator sinensis | reverse complement strand
TGCGCCTGCTCTGGGGCTGGGAGGGAGCATGTGAAGGACCAGTCAGCAGGGAGCAACCCGTCTGTGGCTTCTGCTGCAGCTGCTGCCCTTGGCTGAGCCTGGCTCAGGGCCTGGCTGGAGCAGGCAGGAGTTGCTCCAGAGCTCCCCAAGTCCTTGTCCCCTGGGGCAGGAGGGGAGGTGCTGCCAAGCTTGGAGGGAAAAGGAAGGAGAATTCTTACTTGCTTCCAGGACTTAAAATGTTTCTGGCTGCTTCTCCTGCAGCTTGACCACTGCAACCCCCTCCCCCTGATCTACCCCAATCACTGATCCTTCTCTGTCTCCCTATAATTGGACTTGCCTGAATTTTCCTTAAATATATATGGAAAATTTGGGATCCAAAATTAACTCCCCGTTTTTCTTAGAAACAGTTCCTAACAAAGCGTCATGCCAGGTATAGATTTACCAGCCAGGTGAGTCTTAGGGAATGTCATTCTCTTAAACTCTATTACTTTTACTCATAGCCCTCTATGAAGTATAGAATTATATGGGTGCTGGGGAACACACACTGACTGTCACAACCCTTTAAGATGGTTTCAGAGTTGGCAAGAGAGGGGAGGACACCAAGGGGCCCACTTGCTGTCAAAATAATGAAGTACATCACTCAGTTGAAAAGCCCATCAATGAGCCATTTTCCTCACAGATATTGTGAAGCACAATTAAGCCTTAACCACTTATGGCAGTGCTTCCCAAACTTTTCCTCAGCACATGGGTGACTGGTGCCTCCCGAGTCTGGAGGGTGCACCCCCAGAAGCTGGCAGTGACAGTGGCGGTGGGGACAGGACTGGCAAGCACCCGCAGAAGACAGCGGTGGCAGCGGGGACAGGGCTGGCAAGCACCCACAGAAGCCGGCAGTGGCAGCGGGGGACGGCCCTGTCAGGGGGGGCACGTGCCCCCCACCCCCGTACCCCTCCTACCAGTCGCCTTATCAGCATGACCCCATTTATGGCCCCATTTCCTCAGCATAGCCCCTCACTCCCAGGCTACAGCCCCCCACCCCTGCGACCCCATCTGCTGACTTTGTGACCCACAGTTTGGGAACCACTAACTCATGGCATTAAACATCCTATAGTTAAAATGAGTCCATATGCAACATCTTGATTTCAGGTACGTTCCACCACCACCCTGCACCTATAAATTTAAGTGTATACCTGATTGTGCCAGCTGGGGAGGAGGCACAGCTAAGAAAATGCCTTCACAGATCTGGGCAGCAGAAGATGGGCTGGTCACTTAAGAATTCACTTAGCACAGATACTTAATTGATGCCTGTCACTGAGGAAGATATGCATCAGCTTGCACACTCCAAAAAGAGGCAGGACCCTCTAGAACGGTGGTGCTGTACATTTTGGTCCCACAGGCTGAATGAGTGTTGCAGGACCAGTCAGCCAATGGGAATACCAAAGAAAAATCACGCACCAGGGTTATCTAGTAAATCTGCAGCCTAAGCTTCTAACTTCTTTGAGAATGCAGGTGCTAAAGTAATTGAAGTGAATCTGCTCCATTTGTGTTATGCTACTCTCTGCTATCATGTGGATAGTAGAAACCATGAGCAGAGTGATGTTTTTGGTAGCCGTGTTTGTCTGATGAAGGGCCTTTGAGCCCAAAAGCTTGCAGAAAAAGATTTTTTTTTTTGTGATTTCTCAGTTGGTCTAATAAAAGGTATCATTTTGGAACCAAGAGTTCTAGATCTGAGTAGAGTGATGCACTCTCCCTTGTATCACTACTGATGCACTAGGGAGGCAGAGGGGAAGGGACTGAGGCCTGGACAAGCATCTATTGGCACTGATCTAAGACTAGTTGATCCTGACTCAGTGCGGGGAAATGTACTGGATGACTTGAAGATCATTTCAATCTCTATTTCAACATCTACATAGCCCTGGATCTATGGTGTCCTTCCCCACTCTATAGAAAAGAAAATAACGGGGCTTCTACTTTCTTTCTCACCTTTTTCTGAGGGCATGGTGGCCCTCAGATAGGACATACCCTCTTTGTTCCTCCTTATGAGTCTTTCTGTTCTTTCTCTACACATCTCCATTTGTGCACACACCTATTTCTTTTCTAGCTCCCTCCACTCACCATATGAAGGAACATTCACTAGGACTCTAACAGGAATGAAACCAGTGAAATCCTCTAGACCGGCAGTTTTTGGAAAATGCCAGCCTCTAGCTTTCACTCATTTCTTAATGACAGGAAAATAATATAGCAATTCCTTTGTTGCAAAGAACTCAGAAATATTCTGGACACTGAATTGCTATTTGAAATTCCTGGGTTGATCTTGTGAATCATGTGTGGGTAGATGTTTGCACACCTAACAGTATTAATGTTGCGTAGCACACTACAGAGCCCTTGAAAGGATCTTGAGGCACCCTGACTGAGAATCACCATTCCAGATGTTCAATAACACACTGTAGAGAGAACTCCTCCCTGTGGCTTTGAGGGAGAGGTAGCTATCCCTGGAAGTCTGAAATCAGGTGGAAGGCATGACAGGATGACACTTTGTTAATGTTTGCTGGTTTCTAAGGCAGTGGTTCTCAACCCTTTTAGACAGGGCAGCCTTTAGAAAATGCCAGCTCCTAACTTTTGCTCATGTTTTTGACTACAGAAAAATAATAGAGCAGTTCTTGTTGTAAAGAATTCAGCCCATAAGGGGTTGGAATGCTTTTGACACTATGTATTCCTGTTACAAATCCCTGGGTTTATCTGTGAAACATGGCTGTAAATTTAACAGTACTACCCACTGCATGACAGTAGGGCTGTGCGTGGCTTCGGATCGTGGTTTGGATCCAGGGCCGCTTCGGATGCTTCAGCGTCCGAAGCAGCATGCCTAGAGCTAAGCACAGGCTCATTTAAGCTGTCCGAAGTGGTTCGGCACTTCCAAAGCGCTTCGGAAAAGTTTCGGATGCTGAAAGTGAAAGTTAGGAGAGAGAGAGGGAATGGGGGAGGGAAGGAGAGCGGTGGGGAAGACTGACATGTGTAGGTGGCCAGTGAGAAGGATTTCTCTCCGGCTGCCTTTCCAATGACAGCATCTGAGGGGAGGGACCTAGAAACAGCATAAAAGCCTCTGTTTGGAGGAATGCTGTGCCTTTTGCTAGCTTGTTCCTTGTCAGGAACTGTGTGAGAAAGGTACCCTAGCAGACTCAAGCATCTCAGCTTGGTTAGTTTACTCAGTAGCTGAACTTGCCCGCTCCTTTTTGTTGTTAGAAAGGATTGGGTAGGATTTCGCTTATCTTAGCTATTCAATTACTATTACTATTCAATTAATTTCTTTCAATTTATATTTGCTCTTTTTTTTGTTGCAAACTTTGAAAAAAGAAAGCTGTGTTTTCCCTGCCAGCGTGATCCATCACTGTGCAGGGAGGCACACGTGCACAATATAAATAAAAAAAAATCAGATGTTCATAGGAGAAGAAGACAGAGACAGACAGCACACAATTTTTACGTAACTCTTAACACTGAAGCAAACAATCAAAGAAGAGTCCAGTGCACACATGCAACAGAGGGAATAAAACACACAACACAAAAGGAGTGACACACACACACAGACCTTTTGCAGCACAGGAAAGATCAATATGAGGTGTGCTGGAAAGGCAGGTGACAGGTCTTCTGGCAGGGGAGGGAGAGGGGGTAGGGGAAGAGCTAGAGCTGCAAGCTGCCCCCTGCCAAACACAGACCCATTCTCTTCCCAAGCAGCCATGACATCAGTGCTGCCAGTGGAAGCAAGGAGGTGGGAGCAGTGTCTGCACTTGACATCCCTGTACCTGCACCACCTCTGCTCAGTCCAGAAGTAGGCACCAGCAGTGGAATCACTGTCTCTTCCACCCCAATGTCATCTCTCAGCATGAGCCTCCCACTGCCAGAGGAGGAGCTGGAACCAGGGATACTGAGCGCGCTGGCTCAAGCATTTCTGGGGACTGAGCGGGAATCAGAGTTTGTGCTCCACACCCCTCAAATTTTTCCTAGACCCAGGTCTCCTCCAGAAAGCAGCACCTCGGAGGAGGCTGAGGTTGTGGAGGCGAGTGGCTCAGCTGAAGCAGCTCCTCCTGCTGTTAAGCCTCAGCTGCTGAGGAGTGGGATAAGGCAGGATCCTCACCCTCAGCCCAGAAGCTGGGGAGTAGTGTAGTGTGGGAGCATTTTGAGCTGGCAGATAATCCTAGATTTACCATTTGCCAGCACTGCTGAAGGCACATGAGCTGTGACAAGGATGCGAGACACTTCTCCACCATGGCCATGGTGCTGCATCTGAGGAGGCAGCACCCCCTTGCCCTACTTCCTGCTCAGCCTGGCACCAGTGCAAGTGTGCTGAAAGGGAAGTCCCCCACTCGCTCCAAAGCCCCCTTTCCCCACAAAGCAGAAGCAGGCCACCCTGGACCAGTGGGAAAAAGGTAGACAGAAAGGGAGGCACATTCCCAAGGCGAGCGAGATCACCCCGAGCATTGGGGAGATGCTTGCCCTGGATAGCCAGCCCTTCTCCCTAGTTGAGCAGCCAGGGTTTGGGTGGTTCATAGCACTTCTGGCCCCATTTTACAAAGTGCCTGCACGCACCACCTTTAGCAGGATGGTAATGCCTTCCCTGTATGAGGCATGCAGGGAGTACTTGAGGGAAGAGGTGCGCAAGGCAGTGCCACAGGTAGCCTTGCACTTCACCTCCGACATCTGGAGCAGTTGGGGTGGCGATCACGCCTACCTCTCCCTCACAGGGCACTGGTGCAATCAGTCAGGCTGTCAGTGGGCTCTACTGCAAGCCAATGTGCTGGATGAGTCCCACACAGCAAGGGAGATCATGGGGGCCATGAACCACATGGTGGCTCATTGGGCAGGCCGAGCTCACCAGTGGGTTCATGGTCACAGACAATGGGGCCAATATGGTGAAGGCTGTCTGTGATGTCAACTTTGTTGGCATCCGCTGTGTGGCACACAGGCTGCACCTAATAGTGAGGGATGCCTTGGAGGGGGACAGGGCTGCCGGTGACGGCACCGCCACCACTACTGCTACAAGCCAGCCAATTTTGAAATGCAGGAAGGTGGCAAGCTACTTCCACTGCAGCATCAAGTGGGGAAAGATGCTGTGAGAGAAACAGGCAGAGCTGAGCATCCCTCAGCACAAAATCATTCAGGATGTGGAGACTCGGTGGAACTCCAGATACCTGATGCTGGAAAGGCTGGTGGAGTAACAGAAGGCCATCCATGAGATGGCCTTGCTTGGGGAAATTAGGATCAGTGGCCCCCTGAACAGAGCTGAGTGGGGTATCATCTCCCAGATCTTGGTGGTCCTCAAGCCCTTCCCCGAGGCCACCAAGACCCAATGCAGACAAGAAAGCCAGACAGTGAAAATGGAAATTTTGGGGGTGAGGGACAGGCTAGGGTGGGTGGGGGAGCGGGGAAAGGGGGATGTAGCAGCACAGGTGAAAGTGCAGAGGTACCTGGGGAGTTTTGCCTGCCTGTAGCCAGAGGTGCAGGGCCCTAGAACTCAGACCCCGCCTGCGGTTTTCACCCTCTTGTGCCTTAACACACACACTGTGTCACTTATGTCATGAGTTTTGCTTGTCAGCAGTTTGAGGTACAGTTTCCCAGAAACCCTAGCACCCATCTCCTTGAAACTTGGCAGGCTTTGTGGCCTCAGCAAGAGCTACCATCTGTGCAGCTTTCACCCCACTGTGGTTTAATATACACACGTGACATGAGTTTTGCTTTCAGGAATTTGAGGTGCAGTTTCCCAGAAACCCCGGTACCTATCATCTTGAAACTTGGCATACTTTATGCCCTCAGCAGTAAATACTATCTCTGCATGTTTCATCTTTCCCCACTACCCCCCACCCCAGCCAGTCCCCCACCCCCTGATGCTTCCATTTCCATTTTCACTGACTGGCTTTCTTGTCTGCATTGTGGGCCAGGCCAGCCTCTGGCTTCTTTACTATTCCTTCCATCCAGGACCAACTGCAGGTACTTCCTCAGCCTGACATAGGGGTTTTCAACCCTAAAGCTTCCAAAGATACATTTTTTTATGTACTCCCTTTTTTTTTCATAATACACATATAGACATAAAAACACAAGATAAGCCATCACACACCATGAGTAACATCATATGTCCAACACAACATCTTTACTTGTTGCTGTCAATTCCTTTATAAAAAGAAAGGCTCTGTGACAGTTCCATTTGGGTACCTTTGATGCTGCTGCTGCTGATGCTACTGATGTTGAGCCAGCTAAGTTATTGTACCTGTTGTCACAAAGTGGTGGACCGGCCGTGAGGCTGTAGGGGAGGAGGAGGCCCCACTGGGGCACACTGCCATGTTGTGCAGTGGCCCCAGCACCAGGAAGGGCACACCTTAACACACACCCACCATGTCACCCACCCACATCACAAGTTTTGCCTGCCAGCAGCTTGAGGTGCAGGGCCCCAGAAGACAGACTCCCCCAGTGAGACACACACACAGCTGGCAGGCTTCGTGGCCTCAGCAAGGGCCACCACCCCTGCAGTTTTCAGCCCACTGCGCCTTAACACACAGTGGGTCATCTATGTCATGAGTTTTGCCTGTCAGCAGCTTGAAGTGTAGTTCCTCCCAAACCCCTGGACCTATCTTCTTGAAACTTGGCAGACTTTGTGGCCTCAACAGGGGCCACCACCCCTGCAAGTTTCACCCAAATCAGAGGCAAAACAACAAAGTTATAGATATTTAATTGATCACACAGGCCTACATGACAGCCCAGGGCACCCTTGAGAGGATCTCAAGGTCCCCCCCAGGGCACCACGGCTCCCTGCCTGAAAATCACGGCTCTAGATCCGAGTCAGCAATGTTATTGGACTGTCAAGAACACCAGCAAACTCAGTTTGTAAGATGTTGGTGTGCCAGAGGCAGATGGCAGGGGGTGCCGCAAGGGGCCCAATCCTCATTGTGGCAGTGCAGCCCTGGCCCCTTTCTTGCTGCCTGCCCCAAGATGTGCATGCCAAGCAAAATGCCTTGGTGGGCCACACTCTGGCACCTGTGCTAGGATTTGCCTACCCCGTTTTAGATGTCCAGTAACATGCTGTAGAGAGAACTCCTCCCTGTGGGATTCAGAGAGGCCACTTCCCTGTTAGTCTGAAGGCAGGTATTACACTTGATCTCAGCCAAAAGGCAGGAAAGGTCTGTTAACCTCCAAAACCTTTTTAGACTCAAGGCGCCCCCAGGAAAATGCCTGCTCCTAGCTTTTACTTTGGTTTTTATAACTACAGAAAAACGGTAAGACCAATTCTTCTGTTGCAAGAAACTCAGCCCAGAAGGGGGGGAATGCTTTTGACACTACAGATTCCTGCTTGAAAGCCTGGGTTTTATCTGCAAATGGTGGCTGCAAACCCAACGGTGCTCCCACTGCGCAGCACCTTTGGAAGGACCTCAAGGCCTCGGGGCTGCCACAACTTCCTGCCAGAGAATCACTGCTCCCATGCTGAGTAACATGCTCCGGAGATAACTCCTCCCCGTGGGATTCAGAGGCCACTTCCCTGTTAGTCTGAAGGCAGGTATTGCACCAATTCGCAGAAGTTTAGGGCTGGAAGGAACCATCCTGCTGTGGGCAGGAAAGACAGCTGGGGTCAAATAACCACAGCAAGGTCTGCGTCCAAGTCTCCTTTTGAAGATCTCCAGGCTACACTTGATCTCAGCCAAAAGGTAGGACAGGGGCCAGCACCTTAGAGTTTGTTAATCTCCAAGGTGGTGGCGCTCAACCTGTTTTAGACTCTAGGTGCCCCTGGAAAAAATACTAGCTCCTAGCTTTCACACGCGTGTGTGTTTTTTAACTACAGATAAACAAGTCTTCTGCAAGGCAGCCCAGAAGGGGTGAGACCTGCTGTTGACACTACAGATCCCCGTTTGAAAGCCCTGGGTCTATCTGTGCACGGCGGCTGCAAAGCCAGCAGCGCGGCCTCTGTGCGACACCCCTGCAGGGGTGCCAGGGTCCCCCGGGGTGCCGCCCGGAGCCCTCCTGTGTGTTTTTTAACTACAGATAAACAAGTCTTCTGCAAGGCAGCCCAGAAGGGGTGAGACCTGCTGTTGACACTACAGATCCCCGTTTGAAAGCCCTGGGTCTATCTGTGCACGGCGGCTGCAAAGCCAGCAGCGCGGCCTCTGTGCGACACCCCTGCAGGGGTGCCAGGGTCCCCCGGGGTGCCGCCCGGAGCCCTCCTCCTCCCGCCTGCCGGCAGCCGGACTTCCCCGCGGGGCGAGCCCGGCCCTGTTCCTGGGCGGCTCCTCCCC
>NW_005842023.1:1022845-1029056 GCF_000455745.1 Alligator sinensis | reverse complement strand
GACGCCCCCGCGCGGGGGGGGTGGTGGGGTGGGGGGTGTGTTGCCCTGCTGCTGCCGCCGCCGCCCCCTGGGCAAAGGAGGGGGCTGGGGTTGGGGCACGGGGGTGAGGAGAGGCAGAGGGAACTGGGCTGATTCAGTCTGGAGCTGGGGACAGCCATCCAAGAAGCCCAAGACTGAATGGATTCAGTCTTTGCAGGTTAGTCTAGCCTGCAGAGCTTGATCCGCCAAGCAAGTAGATAGACGTTCAGTTTTGATCCCAGACATGCAGGCACAGGCCTGCAGTGGCTCAGGCTAGAAGCCTGGTGGGATGGGGGGGCTAGAGCAAGCCCTCCCTTCCCTTTCATAGTGCTGAGATGAGGGGGTGGCCTGAGTATGTTTGGGGAGGGGTTTAAACCACCAGGCTGGCCTGCAGGGACCCGAGCTGGGATGTACCTGGAGGCTGGAAGCAGCCTTTGCCAGGCTTTTGGGGGGCTGGGGAACATGGTCAGACCCTGGCCCCTGACTAGATGCCAGCTGAGCATGGTGGCCCCCTGAGGCAAAGGCAGCAGGAAGGGAATTTATTACACCTGCCATTCCCCCTCCCTCCAGGGTCTGCCTGGCCAAGGGCAACCAGCAGACACAGTTGCCAGGGCTGGCAGAGGGTCCCCCAGTGGGAGAGGGGAGGGAGGGGAGAAATAAACCCTCTCCCTGTCTCCTTCACTCCATGCTGGGCAGGCCTCTGGCCACAGCCCTGCCCCTGCTTCAGCTAGAGAGCAGTGACAGGGCATCTTGCTTTCTGGAGCAGACAACACAGCCCAGCCCAGGGCTGCAGAGCATGCTGGGGGACTCTGGTTTAGCTTAAACCAGGAAAGGGTCTGGGACAAAAGCTCCATAAACCAATTTGACCTCAATCAGTTAAAGTCTGATACTACATTCAATCAGGTTTATCTTAGATCAGTTTCAGCCATTTTGAAACTGGTTTATGTGCACTGAACTTCTGTTCTGTTACAGGTTTAAACCAGTTTCTGATCATTTAAACTGGTTGATGTGCAACTTTTGTCCCTAGCCAAGAAGAGTGAGGGGGGAGTTGGCAGCAGCTTTTCACTCCTTGAGGGGGGGCTCCCAAAAGGATGGAACTGGACTTGTCTCAGGGGTGGGGCAGATGACAAGATAAGGAGTAATGGTATCAAGTGGCAGCAAGAGAAATGGAGGTGAGATATTAGGAAAAGCTCTCTCACTAGGGGGTTAGAAAAGCACTGGAACAGGTTACCCAGAGGTGGTTTGGATGAAAAGCAACCAGTTAGATCATAGAAAATTAGGGTTGGAAGGGACCTCAGGAGACCATGTAGTCCATCCTTCAAGGGTTTAAGGCCTGGCTCAACAAAGCCTTGGCTCAGATGAGATAGTTGGGGATGGCCCTGCTGTGAGCAGGGGGTTGTACTCACTAGATCAGCATTTCTCAACCTGTAGGTTGCAACCCAAAAGTGGGTCGGAAGAATATATGAATGGGTCACGAGCAAACTTTAAAAAATGATTCTCCTTTAAAAGGAGAAAAATGTGGGGAACCATGGGTTTTCCCTTGCTTCTGCCAACCTGAGAGGGACTGCTTGGGGCACCCTCTGCCCCACACACTGGGGGGGCTGGGGCATGGAGGCAGGGGGTAGTGGATTGGGAGTGAGGGGTACTGAGTTGGGACTGGCCAGTGTTTACAAATGGGTCCTGGTACAAAAAAGATTGAGAACCACTGCAGTAGATAACCTCCTGAGATCCCTTCCAGCCCTAATTTTCTATGATTCTTTCTATGAGTTCCTCACTGGAAGGCACAGGCAAAGAAGGTTCTTTGGGTAAATCACTATATTTTATTAGACCAACCCAAATAGTTGGAAAAAATCTTTTTTGCACGCTTTTAGGTAGAAATACCATTCATCAGGCTGAGGAAACATCTGCAGTTGGTCTGTGCTCTTCCTGGATGAAACAGTAAAAAAAGCCAAAAGCCAGCATGCAAGTGAGAAAGCCAGTCAGTGAAAATGTAAATTGAGGCAGTCAGGGGCAGGTGGGGGGGGAGGGAAGTGGGTTGAATATAGCTGGTAAGGTGGTAGAGAGGTTACCTGGGGAGATGTTAGACAGGTTATAATGTGTCATAAATCCAATGTCTATATTTAGTCCATGATTTTTTGTATCTATTAGGCAGGAGGCTAGAGCTGAATCTGAGCCCTCCAGCTCCAACCCCAGCTTCATGCAACATCCCAGCCCTCTAGTTTTCAACAGCAAGTGATGTGAAAACCCACACTGAATCCCAAATTAAGTTTAAGGCCTTGAAATCCCCCACCCTCTGTTTCCTAGTGTTAGGTTGATGTAGCCCAGGGGTAGGCAAAATGTGGCTCGGGGACCGGATGTGGCCCACCAGGCCATTCTATCCGGCCTGCGGGCCCCCTCAAAAATTTAGAAAATTAACATTAATCTGCCCTGGGCTGCCTGTCATGCGGCCCTCGATGGCTTGGCAAAACTCAGTAAGTGGCCCTCTGCCCAAAATAATTGCCTGCCCCTGATGTAGCCGTTGATGGTCCAGCCAGAAGCCAGGGTTTCGTAGGGCGATAACCTTTTTATGGGATCAACTGTATAATTGGGATAGAATCAAACAACCGTTTGGATACAAGATGTTCTTCATCAGTGATGGGAAGGATTTCACTGTTGGATCCCATGCTGGACAGGCTAGGATGTGCCAAGTGAAATCTTATTGATATGATAGGGAGAAGATACTTGCAAAGATAAGGCACCACTGTCCTATGTCATGTTCACTCTGCAGCCCACAGGCCAGATGAGCAGTGCCAAGTCTGTCCACAGGCCCAGTCCAGTGTGCAGTGTTGGCCCAGCCTGAGCCCAATCCAGCTGTACTGAAACGGCCCTGCCAGGGTTAGTCCAGCTGCACAGAGCCAGGGCCTGACATAGCCACATAGGAACAGCCTGCCTGGGACCTGATGCAGCCACTCAGCTACAGCCTGTCCAGGTCACAGTCATGTTGCTACACTGGGCCTAGCCATGAGGTGCCAGTCCAGTCCAGCCATGTGGAGCTTGGAAATTTGGCAGCGGGAAGGCAGTGGCACTGTTAACTACTATTGTTCCTCCACTGCCAAGTTTCTGGACCCAGGGAGAGACCTGTGGCTATGGGTTGAGCGGCCCTGGCATTGGAAAAGGTGAGATCAGATGTAAAGGAAAGTGAAGGAGAAACAGATTAACTATAGTGTTAACAAACAACAAACCAGGTGTAAAGAAAGCCAGTCTGATATTGCCACAGATTACTGTTATTGTTCCAATTATAAGTCTACCTTCTTTCTTGCCCTTCAAAAGAATCATTTAAAAAGATACTACATACATCTCTGGGGTCTTGGTGTTTGTACTTGCAACATTTCTGTGCATACCATAAAAATACCAAGGCATGCAGCAATGTTTTCAGTGCAGTTACTTAAAATAATTTTAGTGTGTTTAATCCTTTGGCTCCTTTCCTTGAGCATGTGTCTGCGGCACGCAGTTTGTGGCACCTCAGACTGCTCTGAGGTGCCACAAACTGCACATGTGTGCTTATTATCAGGTTGCACCCTTAGAGGCTAACATCATAATAATAATAATAATAATAATAATAATAATAATAATGATGCATGCTAACTTTATCCATGCAATCGCAAGAACTTCATGTGCCTACTGATTATTTGATTTTCCTGTACGATTTTGTAAAGTAGCATGCAGGAGCTTGATCTGATGCTGACTTGTATTTGTGGGGGTAGGTGTGGGGGGTGGGATTTCCCTAAAATTTGACCTCATGTTTTCAGGTTACTTATAATCAGAACAATGCAGTGCTCCTTGTGCTAGTGACACCTTAAATGTGCCTCAAATGCTGTCATGTCCATGTTCTGAAGTATGGTAGATCATTTGTGCCGTGCCAAAGTTTTGCTTCCTTGGTTTGAATTTCAATCTCATGTGAGACAACCAACACAAGAGCCAAGATTTGCCTTTACCAGGCACCCTTTGGGAGTAGGCTTACTTGGTGCAAGACACCAGACAACCTCCATGCTCATAACAAGAGGTTCTTAGTAGGGCTGTGTGAAGCTTCAGGGAGATTTGATTCAGAGGAGATTCGGCCCAATTCGGCAGCCAAATCCGAATCAAATCAGGAGACCAATAAAAGGTCTAAATTGATTCAAAGCTCTCCAAATCAATTTGGAAAAGATTCAGAGAGCTTTGGAGAGTCTGGCAGTCCCCACTTGCTGCCACAGGGAGCTGGACCTGGACTCCGTGCAAGCAAGTAGGGGGGTGAGGGAGGGGCACTGGAGGAAGGAGGAGGGGACCATGGGGGACCTCCATCAGGCCCCATCCCCTGCCTGCTCCTCCAACCCCCCCTGGGCAGGGCAGGGCAGCCATTAAACAGGGCTGGGAGAATGGGCAGGGGATGGGGGCTCATGGCAGAGCCACCCCCATGCAGCACAGGGCAGTGGGGTGCAGCAGGGATCACCCCCCCCAGCATGGCAGGATCCAGTGAGTGCAGGGCTTAAAGAGCCGGGATGATGGGGCCAGGCAGGGCATGGGAACAAATCTCCAAATCAAACAGGCCAATTCAGCAGCGGCTGAATTTCCGAATCAGATTTGGCCAAATTGATTTGGGACTGATTCGAATCGCCGAGCTAAATCACTGTCCCCTGAATCAGCGAAATCCTGTGCAAAGCAGCTAGTATTTGCTTCCGATTCGGCCTAGTTCTTAGTATGAGAGTTAGTTATACTTAAACAAGGCAGTTGGTTCTGCCACCCTTTGTGTTAGTGATTCTCAGTTTTTTTTGTTTTGTTTTGTTTTGTTTTGTTTTTTAAGACTTGAGGCACCCCTAAGAAAATGCCAGCTCTTAGTTTTGCAAGGTTCTTTGGGTAGGTGTGATATCTTTTATTAGATGGAGTAGTTAGAAAGAAGTTTGCAAGCTTTCAGGCGTACACACCCTTCTCCAGGCATAGGGAGTCTCTGCTACAGCAGAGAACAGCAGAGACTCCCTATGCCTGAAGAAGGGCAATTGCACCCGAAAGCTTGAAAATAACTTTTTGCCAACTACTCAATTGGTCTAATAAAAGATATCACACCTACCCAAAGAACCTTGCCTGCCTATGTCCTTAGACCAACACAGCTACAAGCAAAAACCCAGCTCTTAGTTTTCACTCTTTTTTGCCTACAGAAAGAAAGAAGTTTTTCTGTTGCAAAAAAGCTCAGAAAGACCACAACTGTGAATTTCTATTTGAAACCTCTGGGCTTATCATGTGAATCATATTTGTAAGTATAAGTGAGACACTCCGAAACACCCTTGAAAGAATCTCAGGACACCGTAGGGTACCCGCATTGAGAATCACCGCTTTACAGGAAGGGCAGCACACAACATAATGCCTAACCTGGATACATACCATGCTGGGGAGGAAGGAGCAGGTTTTACTGTCCATACTAATTGAGAGCAGCCCTTCCTGAATTTAAGAATATAGTGGGACTAGGGTGACAGAACCAGTGTTAGGGGATTGCGCCTTGTTAGATTTCTTCTAAATCATCCCTCTACCCAGAATAATTACATCAATACAAAACCATGCATTAAAACAAGGCTCATCTGGGATCTTCAGTTGACAGCTGTGTTGCTCCTCTTGCCCACAGGATCTGAGACAGCTTTTTGTTTTAATTCAGGCATTGAATTAGATGTTTGCAATTTGCAAAAACAAGATGTGACAGGGGGCCTCCTGGGGCCCGACTCTGTGGCCCACCCACCTGTCACTGTGACAGGAAGCCCACTCAGGGCCGAGCTCTTCATGGCCCGCCCACCTGTCTCTGGGCAACCGCCCGCTTATCTCACCCACCACGCCTTTGATGATAATTGATTTGTATAATGTCAATTAAGCAGGAGGCTGCCCATTGTAGTGCCCCGATGCCAGGGGGCGCTCTGCGGCTCCGACCTCCCCTAATACCGCAGCCCAAGCCTTGCAGATGGCATCTCGGTGTTAACACTATCACCGGCCCCACACTGGGCCCCAGAATCATACCATATGACCCCACTATGATCTCTCCTGATCAGGCGGCCTCTCTGCCTGCATCAGAGCTACCTAGCCCCCCTGAAGCCTTGTTCCCCTCTCAGGTGTGGTTCCCCCAGAACCTTCGGCTACCTGGCCCTAGCCCACCTCCAGGCCAGCCCGGACCCCAGGCCTCTGGCTCTTGGGCGTC
>NW_005842023.1:960682-1021887 GCF_000455745.1 Alligator sinensis | reverse complement strand
GGCCTCTCCCGCTACCGCCCCCACACTGGGGCTATGCAACCCACTGGTTGCAAGTGGCAGGCACACAGTGCACTACCACACACCTCCTCCCTTAAATGGGACTCTCATCATCGCCCCCTCTCACTAGTGCCCCCTCACACCGGGGCTACACAACCCACTAGTTGCTCTCACTGCTGCCCCCTCACTGGGGCCGGGGTCACCGTACCCCGCACGCAACCCCCCGGTTGCACACCTCCCCCCTTAAATGGGGCTCGGGGTCTACATACCCCACGCGCAACCCGGGGTCTGTGTCCCCCGTCCGCAACCCACTGGTTGCGCTCCTCACAGCCAGCTGCACCTGCACTGGCGCTGAGGTCCCCAAACCACTGGTGTACCTATGAGGATAATGCACCCTCTTGGCGCTAGACTGCGCCCTCCCTGGCGCTGGGGCCCCACCCCTCTGGGGTCCCTATGAGGCCTCCTCCAACCCCTACAGCCTCACCCAAGCCTCCGGTTGTAATACAAACACTAACCAAACAAAACACAAGCCTCCTGGCTGTAACTTAACTTAAGGCTGCCTGGCTGCAACAACATAGCTCTTGCGCCACAGAGCCACCATCCTTCAGCCTGCTCAAGCATTACTCGTATCTTAGCCCCAGAAGCTCCTGCCTCTCTGCCAGCCTGGCCGGGAACTGCCAGCCTGGCCTCAGCCCTGGGCTTTATAAGGACCAGGCCCTGCCCCCTACAGGCAGCTGGCTTCCCTTAGTTGCTCCAGCAACCTGCAGCTGCGCTTGTTATCCTGGCAACCCTCAGCTGGGCTTGTGCTCTGCCAGGGCTCTCTCCCTGGCAGTTTTCTCCTCTCTAGGAGCAGGCACTAAGGTGCCCTGCGACACAAGAATTCACTTCAGGACCAAAAAAAAAAAAGGGGAAAAAAAGAAGAGACTTTGGAGGGAGTAAGGTTATAGCCTACACAAGCTGTTTCTTATAAGCCTCTGCCTTATCAAAATTACAGTACCAGAAGTGATGGCACAAGACCCACTCAGTACTTTTCCATGGCAAGTGTGCAAGATGTCTCCTTTTTTCTTCCTATCCTTTTGCTCATCAACGATACTAGCCTTAGTTCCCCATTTGTCAATCTCTTCTATTCCTATTTCAGGACTTTCCCCTGCTGTCTCCCACACCAGTGCTATCCAGCTCACTCTTCTCTCCCTTTTAGGGACACATTTCTGAGATTCATAAAAGTCACAGAACTTCTTTGCAAATCCTGTCTCCGAGCTGCCTACTGTTTAAGCCAAGTGACTATTTACAACCTTCTGACCTTTAACAGCATTAGCAGTGTGGAACAATTGTAAACAATTTAGGGTGGAGGATCTCTTTATAACTCCCAGATCATCAACAGGATTTGTATTCTCTTAGGGTGTGTCCCAACAAGCACCATTGGGTTTGCACTTCCTAGCAGCACATATTTGTGCTGCTGCTTTTTGTCCCTGGGCAATATGCTCCAGTGAGCCGCCAGGTGACACCTGTGCGGGCCTCAGCCGCCTTACCTGGGGTCCTGGGGCCCTCCTGGAGCAGCAGCAACACTGAGCTGGTCACTTGGAGCCTAGGCAGCAGCCAGAATATGACGCTGGCCGGCCAGGCTCCAGTTTCTGGTAGTGCATGCTGCTGCTGTGTGCACTGCGCTGCTTTTTTCAGCAGCATTTTTCCCCCCCAAAAAACTCCACTGTGCTGCAAATGAGCAGTGTGATGAACAGGTGCAAGTGTGCCACATTCAGTTTGCAGTGTCTCACACTGCACGTGTGCACTCATCAAGATGTGCCCTGACTAGCACCACAACTGAGAGGGACCTAGGGGTACATAGTATGAACATGAGCTGTCAATGCAATGCTATAGCCAGCAGGGCAAACAATACTCAGGCATACATCAACTGATGCATCTCCCAGCAAAACCAAGGAAGTGATTCATCTACTTTACTCAGCATTGGTGAGACCGTAGCTAGAGTACTGCGTCCAGTACTGGGTGCCGCACTTTAACAAGGCCATGGAAAAGCTTGAGAGAGTCCAGAGAAGAGCCATCCATATGATCAGGGACTTGCAAGGCAAGCCATATGAGGAAAGGCTGAAGGACTTTGGCCTCTTCAGCCTAAAAAAGAGAAGGCTGAGAGGGAACTTGGTAGGAGCTTACTGCTGCATCAGGGGAATATATGAAGGACTCGGCGAACAACTGTTCGCTGGGGCACCCTCGGAGAAAACCAGGAGTAATGGCCACAAACTCCTGGAAGACTGTTTCAGGCTTAACACTAGGAAAAACTTCTTCAGAGTTAGGGTGTCCAGACTGTGGAATAAACTCCCTTCAGAGGTGGTGCAATCACCTACCTTGGAAATCTTCAAGAGGAGACTGGATGATCACCTGACCCTAGTTGTTTTTCCTGCCTAGTGCAGGGGGGCTGGACCCAATGATCTTGCAAAGTCCCTTCCAGCCCTTTACAATTTATGAATCTATAAGAGGTCAACGTTAAAAAAATAGTAATAATAATGCATGCTAACTTTATCCATGCAATTGCAAGAACTGCATGTGCCTACTAGTTATTTGAATGAAAAACAACTAGGTAGATCATAGAAAATTAGGGTTGGAAGGAACCTCAGGAGGTCACCTAGACCAACCCTCCCCTCCCCCACTCAAGCCGGACCATCCCCAACTATATCATCCCAGCCAAGGTCAGTGGTTCTCAACCTTTTTAGACTTGAAACACCCCTGGACAGACTCAAGGCACACCTTGAAAAGTGCCATCTCTTAGTTTTTACTTTTTGCCTACAGAAAAACAGTAGAGAAGTTTTTCTGTTGCAAAGAACTCAAAGACCACAACTGTAGATTTCTACTTAAAGTCTCTGGGTTTAATCTTGCAAATCACATTTGTAAACCTAACAATGCAAACACAGTTTGGGATTCCACAGCACCCTTGAAAGGATCGCAGGGCACCCTAGGGTGCTGTGCAGCCCTGGTTGAGAATCATTACGTTAGATAGTATTTGACTTACATGTGCCAGTTTTTGATTCAGAAGCAAACTACTACTGATATACAATTCTGAGAATACTTTTAGAAAACTTCTAAACTAAATTAGAAAGCAGGAAGTAAAAAAAAAAAAAAAAGTCTTCAAGTATCATGATTAGCATTCAAACCAGTGGCACGTTTGACACCTCCCTTCTAAGACTTACACCTAAGGAAACCTATGGGAGGTTTGCTAATGATTTTATGGAAGATTAGGACCGAGTTATGAAACAGCATAAGAAGTTCTGCCTCTGCTACAGACATTAATTATTTAAGCAATTGCAGACTGAGAAAGACAGGACCAAAACCGAGGATCTTCTTTCCATGTGAATGCAGGCACAGGCTCAGTTTCCTGGTTCATAGGGTACATTAATTCTCCAGGTGAACCAAAAAAAATCCTTTCAAAGGCAAAAAAAAAGTCAAATAATCCAAACAGAGCATAATACTCAGGATCAAACAAGGTGCAGATGAAATCCTGAGGGAGACCCTATGACCATGTAGCAAGCACCCATGACTTGTGCTCACAGGGAAGGAGGTAGAAACCACCTTCCCTCTTCAACCAGCAGAAAGTACTGTTTCTGGGAGCAGGAAACAAGGCACCAGGTCTGCATGCAAACTCTCCCTCTTATTTTCTTTTCCCTGCCACAGATTCTTAATTTTCAAGTCTAGGCTTAGCTTTACCAGTCTCACTAACCAAAACACTCCCTTTCAGGTTCCTCATACAAAAGCTTCAGTAGTATGATTGGTTTATAATGTTAGTGTGCTGATCGGGTGAGAGCTTGACTTCTTTTTTTTTTTTAACTGATTTTACCCTTTCCAAGTTTGACTGATTAACATTAACAGACTGATTAGTTAAGTTTCAGATACTGCTTAGCTAACAAACCCTCTCTTGCCTAGTCCCATATATATTGCTTCCATATCCTATTTAGATAGGGTTTTCATTTACCTTAATAGAGTAACCTGCTGCAGTTGTCAGCATGCCTTGCTAACATTACTTGGTTCCCAGGTTTATTTAGATGTATGGTTTGTTTAGATACTTGATTTTCAACTTGGCAAACAGAGAAGGAAGCAAACAGATCTTCCTAACCTCTTTTTCACTACAAAGTATGTTCTTAACTCAAAGCAGTTCATGCAAGGTAAAAGCCTAGTGAAAACAAAACAATTTGTAACTTATACAGTTTAGCACCTCAATCTGCTGACACATGAAAATATTTCAATTTGCCAGCTCTTAATTAAGATTTTACCACATACAAACCACTTCACATCAAGCACACGTTTTTGTAACATTTACCCAGGTGCCTTGTTAGACCTTTTCAGAGGCTTCCACTTGGCATCCTCCGTAGACTTTCTCCAGGCCTTATTCGGCCTCAGAATAGATTCAGCCTTTCTTCTTATACTTGGAAAACCACCACAAGTAATCCTCCACCTAATTTTGAAGGGAAGGGAACTATTTGTATCTCCTCACACCCTCTCCCAGCATGCCTTCCTCTGACACCCTCTAGCTCTCATCAACATTGGAAATATATCTCCCAGGATTCCAGCCATTCTGGGCTGAAATGAGAACAGGGGCAAACTCTGAGCCTGACTGAAAGAGCAATCCTATGAAATCCTATGAAACCAAACAACAGTCCTATGAAATCCTACCAAATCCTATGAAAACTTTTTTCTGTTCCTAGCTGACCACGTTCTCTGTAGTAAGGGATCACACTGGTTGTAGTGATACTAGCTCATAATTCACAAGTGTGTGAAGGCAAGGTCCTTCAGTTCTGGGCCTGATGCTGCAGTCAGATAAAGGTGGCAGACCTGCATGGTTACTGAGAGCGTTAACATTTGTTAATGTTTTGTACAAGAGCTAACATTTTTGATGGAGTCAGACTTGCTTTAATTTCTACCCTAAGACCTATCAAAACCAAGCAAATGCACCTGCTGCCTTTGTACATGGGGTAGCCCCAAAAAATTCCATCTGAATCTGGTAATGGACAAGTTACTGATCTGCTCGTCTGAGTTTGATAGGAACTTTAACTGAATGGAAATGTCCTGCATCATCAAGTCTAACTGCCCAGTGTTGTAGGTGTCACAGTGAGGATTTGGTAATTTGTGTTTGACTGCATCATGCAAAGGAGAAAAAATAACATTGTGGTGAAAAACGAGAACTTTATCTCAGGAAACCTGATGGAAGGGGTTGGCTCTGCAGCTAGCATCCTGTGTGGTCTTCAGCAAGCCACGAAGGGCCAGTTGCGCAACAGTATTTAGATGCCTAAAAATCCAGTTAGGTACAGGAATCCAGGTTTTCCGTTTCCCACAGGAAAAGAGAAAACCACAGATTGCCTGGTTTTATCAGAAAAAAAAGTGGATTTTCTCTTTTAGTAGAGAAATCCACGGATTTCCCCCTTTTGCAAAGAGCTCTGCAGGCTAGTTGAGTTGCAGCCTGCAAGAGCTGTTTGCAAAAAGGGCAGAAAAGCCCCAACCCTGGTCCCATAGCCCTGACAGATGGGGGCCCCTTCTGGCATGGCAAGGGGGCAGGGACTATGGGTGGGGGGCAAGGGGCATAAACAGGGCTGTGGAGGCTGTGGGGGGCCTTTAATTTTAATCGCGGATTTTGGGGTTTTATCAGAGAATTTGCATTGTTTTTATCATGGAAAACCAGGATCCCTGCTCATCAGTTTTCATTTGAAAGTCTGGCCTTTTAACATTCCTATTTTTTTCAGTTTTCTTATGTATTCAAATGGGGTGGGAAAAAAGGATTTGTATGTTAGAAGGGCAAAGCTTGAGTCCTCAACAGTGCTTGGAGATCCACAAACTGAAGAAGAAAGTTTGATTAGTACCTAAACATTAGGTAGTAAGCTGCAATAAACCACAATGCATGATCTTTGGACCTGATTGCATGAGATGCTAAGCACTTCCAGCTCAAAGGTGGGGTTTCACTGCACCTTGTTTGTATATCAGCACCACCGTGTTATAGAATTGTTCCCCTCCCCCCCACTACATATGCAAATCTTCATTTTCTAGCCAAATGTTGGATAATGATACTTAGTCTTCCTTCTTTAGGTCATAGATACTGGAGTACTGTATTTTTTTAAATCACTGAACCCATGGGGACTGCAGACATTTCACTGGAAGATATCCACATGAACAGCAAGGATCTATTGAAAAAAGAACAACTAGATGCTGGAGGATTTGGGATGGTTTCTTTATGTTTGCACAAGACACAAGGGCTTGTGGTGTTAAAAACAGTGTACACAGGACCCCAACGCACTGAGTAAGTTGGAGAGCATGGATTTGAATCTCATTTACAACAAAGCCACCTTGCCAGGGAGAAGGAGCCTCATCATGGATCTAAGAGAGATAAAAAGGTTCTATAAAAGTGTTGTGTTGTTATTATTTAAAATATTTGGATGACAGGTACTATATATGCAGAAAGTATTCTTATATTGCAGGTATCAGCAAGCAATTTTCACTTTCCCTGAAAAACTAACTCTTTTATAGTATTGCCTTATCCATAAAATGAAGTTCTTGTTTTCCTGATTAAATTAATAGCTTCCATAAGTAAGGTATAAGAACAAGGACTTTCTTGTGCATTTAAATGAAAATAAAGACTCCCCTGGACAACTCTGGGATAACATAGTCATCTTTTTAAGCATGCAAGTGAAATGTCAAATACAATCAGGAATTTAAGTGCAAATGCCCTCTGGGGACTGCTAGGAAAATATTTTTCGGAGTCATAAATCTCTTGCATCTCAGCCAGTAGAGGGAGACAAAAGACACACATTCCTCTAGTTTGGGTTTTGTTATAACAACAGAACTAAGACAAATGAATAGTTCTGCATTTCATTATAGTAGCAGAGACTGAATTAAGAGATAGTTGTAGTCAGCAGACTGCTACAACAAATGGCATTAATGGTTGCACCTCCTCTCCCCTAGCTATAAGGGTGCTTTGGTTATCCTTAGATCCTTAAATTGATTGTTAGTTAAAGGGTAGGCTCAGAAGCCTAAATGAAGCTCCAGCCTGAGCCAAGTGTAGATGCAAGCAGCCCAACCAGTTCTCAGGAGCTACAGAATAACAGAAAGGGCCAAGAGGAAAGAGTTTCCCCTTGATTAATAGCCAGGAAGAGGGTGAGCAGCCAACATATTATGTGGAAACTGCCACTTCCCCTTGTAATATGGCTGGACTTCTTCTTTCCTTACTAACTTTCTTCCAGTCTATGTAAAAATGTGGTCCAAGTCATTTTTTTAACATTCATGTAGAGCTCCCTGCTTGAGAGTTGGTGCAATTCATTAAGACATCCAACTGACAGGTGCCTTTGGACAAGCAGTATTCCAAGACCTTAGTGCTAAACAGTAAGGTTTGTTTAAACATCCCATGTCCACAGCCTTGGTAGTCTTGTCTTTGTAATAAACCCCAATTGAAATTCAACTTTGAGACAGTCTCTGTACAACAGCAGTTGGGTAAAGAGACCTACATACTTCCATCCAAGCCTGGGCAGCTCCTGAAAAGGTCCCTAGAGCCTATCTAACCCAAACCTTTTTATTTCTCTCTCTCTCTCTCTTTCTTTCTGTATCAAGCAGATCATTTCCAGATCCTTCAGCCAGTAAAACAGTATTTCACAAATTAAGAAAACCAAGGCTCTCCCTTTTGCAAAAAATGTAACCAATTATACTCCCCTTTCAGGTCCACCATGTACAGTAGGACCTGAATCATTCATGTCCAGGTGGTTCAAAACTGCAGCAAACAGCTGGACCACTTCAGCAGTCCTGCGCAGCTGTCTATGACAGCACTGTATGTTCACTCACCATCACTTCATAAACCCTCATCTTTGTAGGGCCAGGGAACCTAACCCTGTGAAGAATCCTGGTTATACTATTATTATTAAAAGCTATCTGTATTTTTAAAAATCAGTGACATTAAACTGAATTATAAAATGTGTTAATATTCTACATTAAGTCTCAACTAAAAACATAACATTGTTTGCAGGAGTTACCATCCATTAAGATACAAGGCACAGTTCATGCTTCTCAAACTAATTTATCAGGCTGTCTGCAGTCACTGGCAGACATTATTGCATTGAGTACCCTTCAGTCAGGTTTTGAAGGCTGCTACTGTAGCTATAGCAAGTAGAGACTGACATTTTTTAAAATAAAACCAGAACAACTGAGTGGTCTGTCCAGCTGCCCTACTGCCCCTGCCTATTCCCTCTTCCTAGGTTGGTTTTGATGCTTTTGGTCTTTTTTTAAAGAAGTTTAGAGGAGGGCATAGAACATCTTGGGAAATGCACTACTACTTTGATTTGATAGTCTAACTACGCTCTTATCATTTTAAGAATGATAAATCTAGTTGTCTATCTTTTTAGGTATCTTACTATACATATTTGTGGTAAATTAAGCCAATCAATAGCCCAGTCTTCAAAAATTACTCACTACTATTTTCTAAACCTCAACAAAAAATATTGAATGCCTGATTTTTGATAAAATGCATAAACTAGCTAGACAAGACTGTTCAGCATACAAAACTTCTGCTTATGCCGTTATGAAAAATCAAACCCTAAGGTAATTTGGGGGATAAAGTTAAATGGGGAGCCAGTGGAAGAGACCTGCCCAGCACCTCAGTGTCCACACGGGTGCAGAGAAAACCTGACATGCTGCCAGAGCTGCCCGCACTTGATTGTCCTGACCCATAGCTTATTAAATGTTGCCAACCACTAGTGTAAACTAAAGTCAATGGAGCTGTGCTGATTTAAATTAACTAAAGATCTAGCCTGTTTTCTTACAAAGATCATGGAGTGGGTTTCTTATTTTGGCTGCTTCTTTCATCTTGAATCCACAGGACTTGCCAGCCTGCCTATGCTCTCTCCAATCTGGCACCTGAACACAATGTAACCCTGTTGTTTCCCTTCCACAGATTTAATGCTTCCCTTCTGGAGGAAGGCAAGATTATGCGCAAACTAAAACATGATCGCGTGGTGAAATTACTAGGTGTCATTCTGGAAGATGGGAACTATTCCCTGGTGATGGAGTATGTCCACAAGGGGAGTCTGATGCACGTGCTAAAAACAGTGAGTAGAGAACTAAAAGCGGTGCTCAATCTTTGGGCCCTATGTACCAGATGAGTGACACAGGGCCAGATCTCACGGTTGGGTAAATGCTCAAGGTTGGGTCCTGTGGGCCCAAAGCAGGTCTTCTGTACTCAGATTGGACCCCATGCTGCCTTGGCATGTCCCAGCATGCCCAGATTGGACTCCTGGATTGGCCTAGCCCTGCACACCAAAGTCAGGCCCTGCACTGCCTTGGCCCTGCCCCGTTTACCTGGATTGGGCCCCATGTGCCTAGGTCAGGCCCTGTACCCCTTCAGGCCAGCCCTGTCTGCCCAGATTGGGCCTCATTCCAGCTGAGCCCTGCACAGCTAATGACTCTGCAGAGCCATGTTAGCAGTGGGGCTCTCTGTAGGTCCAGAAATTTGGCAGCAGGGGAGGGAGTAGCAATTAAGGCTGTCCCGCATTTTCAACCTGTGAGAAGCCCTGCCATCTGGATGATGTGGCTCTGAGGGTCAAGTCTGGCCCATGGGCCAGGGACTGAACACTGAAACCATAGGCCAGGGATTAAAGTCTCTCTTGTTCAGGAATGTGTCAGTCATTATCATTGCAAGCTAATGCTGTTGAATGTTTTAAAAATCATTTAAAAAATTAAATAGTTTTTCAGGATTCTTTTAAAGGTCATTGTTTCTGTTTTTGTTTGGCAGAGATTGTGAGCAGTATGGTGTTTAAGCCTTGGTGTGGGTTATACATGAAATATATTTATTCAATATTCAGTATGAGGAAGTGAAATCAATTCTCTGTTGAGGGTTGATAAGAAGCATGGAAGGGACACGGTGTTGCTTTTGTCACTAAAGATGTAACTGTATAGTCAAGTTCCTCCATTCTTGATCCTCATCTCTCTGCTTAAGGGCCAAGTGCAGCAACAGCTGTGAAGGCTGCAAAACAGGGAGGGCAGTTCATTGAGATGTCATTTATACCCACACACTGTGGATTTCTGCTCAAGGACTTTTCTCTTTGGCAAAGTGGAGGAGAGAGGCTACAGAGGTGCCCTTCTATCCATATAGGTAGCTTAGGTGACTGTACTTGTTGCTAGTGGCAGGCTAGTAGCAGCAAAGTACCTGTAAAATTGCTCTGATACCAAGCTGCAGGGTAAAAACTGTTTCCCCCAACCATTCTTCAGTCCCCACGTGTCTCATTTACTTAGGCTTTGGCCATAGAAGACGACATTTAGCCCCTAGTGAGTTAGTTCCGGGATCGAACATGGCAGTAATTTTTGATTGTTTCAGAAGACCAGACAGTAGTCTCCTTGAATCATTAGGCCAAAGACCACCCTCAGATGCATGCATTCCATTCTGCTGAAATTTCTGTGAGAGCTGAGGGGATGCGTCCTTTGAGGGTTTATTAGAGTGAGTGTTACTTATCACTGATCCACCACTGTAAATATGGAATTCTCAAGTTTCCTCCAGTGTACTTTGGCATAGATTACACCATAAAAAGATATTGTTTCTTCCTTCCTTCCCAGCTAGAGCAAAGACACTGTGTAAGGTGGAGAAAGGATGCCTTTTAAAGGCTATTTGTTTCATTTTACAACATTGTTTTTAAATAGCAATATAACTATTATACAAACAAAACAACAGTCATCTGTATTTCTTTTTCTTCATTTTAGTCCACAATTCCTATGCCTCTGAAAGGGCGGTTTATCCTGGAGATCATTGAAGGAATGGTTTATTTAAGTGAGCAAGGTTTAGTACATAAAGACCTGAAACCGGAAAACATCCTTGTGGACAATGACTTTCATATTAAGGTACTATTAGAATTCAAATGGAGAAAGCTTGTGGATTTGGGCCAGAGATGCTGAGGACACACTTTCTACAAACCCTAGCATTTGTGAAGGATTCTGAAATTAATTTATAATATAATGGTCCTGGGGCCTGGTAAAGAGCACATTTCAGCAGCACAGTGGCCCCACTCTCTTTCATCTCCTCTCTGTGAAAAGACACCATGGGATATGAAAAAGTAGTGACAAAATATTGGTTCTCTTCATTTAATTTATTTAGGGCATATTAAGTTTTAAACTAATGATTCTCAACCAGGGTGCTTCAGGCATCCTGGGGTACTACCAGTTCCTTTCAAGGGTGCCGTGAGGTGTAAGCAGATAAACTAAGTAGATAGACGCAGACTCAGGCTTGTCCCTGCCCAAATGATCCCTGACCCCCGCTGGCCAGCCCCTCTGCCAGGGAATAAGTTCTGTGATCTATAAAATCAGTTTTTGAAATTGGTGCTTCTCAATTCACAGAGGTTAGAGAAGAGTGTTGCAAGTCCAATGAAGGGTGTCTTGAGTCCAAAAAGGTTAAAAACCATAGTTTTAAACAAACGTCAGCACCTACAGTTTGAGACAAAATTTTAAAAGACCAGATTAAAGTTTCTTATGGATCACATCTGTCCTCCTTTCATATCTCAGTATTATCCAATTCTTCTCCATTTTCCCTCTTTCAATATTGTTTTTCTGTCCTTTGCATTCCTTCTTTCTTATATTTAGATATCAACCAGCAGCTACAAAAATATATTACCCCAGTCCTCTGCAAAAGTGGTTTATAGGCATCTTTCAAATCTTCTTTGTGTTAATAGAGCCTTCCTACTGATCTCAGTGGATTTTGGACCAAAACTGATCTGCATAGTGAATAAACCCGAGTAGGATACGCAGAAGCCTCTCAGATCCACTGTCTTGTGTCCAGTCAAGAAACAACTGAAACTCACTTGCATCCTTATGCGAGATGATTTAATAAGGAGAGCTCTGCCTCTTGTTACACATGAGCTGGTGACAAATGACATTACAAGGTTAACTAAGACTAGAGTAAAAGGCAGTCTGAACATCCTCCAACTAGATGTACCTGATGACTATACCTCCTGTCTGTACAACATAGGTATTCAGGTCTTATGGTCTGAATTTCAATGTATAGATGAAACCACACCAAGCTACCATAACCATGTTATAAATATTAAAACCCTATGGCCAAATTCAAAGGCAAATCTAAATAAGTCAGAATAGTCTAAGCTAGTGAAGTGTTGGAGGTACTTTAAAGACACTTTAGAAGGCTAAATTTTGTTTTATGAATTGAATAAGGTATGTACAACAGTTATAATGAACATAGGACTAATGAAACAGTCTCTTTTGACTATTTTGACCTTTTTTGCCTTGTTGTGTTTTTTAAACTAAATATAAATTAGCAAATTAATAAACATCCCAGTACAGTTATATTTGTTTTTGATCTTAAACTAAATATAGTGCTCAACCCCTAGCAAACCCCTAGTAAAGCTTCTAGTCTCTCTTTAAATAGAAAAAAGCATGTCCTGTTATATGTGATGATGCACAACATCTGCAACCTCCTTTTCAAAATCCTAGATTTGCCCATGCAAGCCCTCCCTCTCCCTTTGAATGCAAAAGGGTGAAGGAGTTTAAGAGAATCGAAGGAAATCTGACTGTAAATGATGGATCCAAGCTACATCATCTTACATGCTTCACTTCTCAACCTGAAACCTGGTTTTAAAGGGGTTCAGGGTAAAATTCTGCCCTTAGGTGAGCTTTACCTTGTAGGCATCACTCCAGCAATTGTAACCAGCTTGGGCTTGTACATAAGTAAATAGAAATTTTGTTATAACAGCCTGTCCTGTTATGCTAACAGTTTTAATGGAGTTGAGGACTAATGTGTCACAGTTAGCAACCATTTGCTTTTACCAAAAAAGGCCCATACAACTTTAAACTTATTTCATTTGCTTTCTCTTGCCTGTGTTTATTGGAATGCTTAATTTTTGGACAACTCAACTTTTTGATAAATGGTCCCTAATATATTAATAATCTAAAGTCATATGTGAAATGCATTGCCCTATTTCCTCTCTGCCACATCCTCCATTCTCAGAAGCTCTGATCTGCTTTGTTTTGTAGATTGCTGATTTGGGTGTCGCCTGTTTTAAAAACTGGAGTCGACTGACCAAAGAAGAGACTAATCGACAGAGGAAACTGAAGAGTGCTTCCAAGAATGCGTCCCAGTCCAATGCTGGCACTCTCTTCTACATGGCCCCAGAGCATTTAATATCCCTTAACATAAAACCTGTGGAGAAGTCAGATGTTTACAGTTTTGGCATTGTGCTCTGGGCAATTTTTGCTAACAAAGAGCCATATGAACGTAAGTCATCTGGAAATAACTTCTCCAAAGGAAAATTCATGTTGTCTTCATTTCATGTAGTATATTCAAAATACCCTACAAACATTAAATAATACTCTACCCTTTCACCCCAGGAATTACTGACCATCAATTGGTGTAGCTGCATTACTAGTGATCTTTAAATGTGGGCAAGGACATGTAGGCTACAAACAGGCTTCTCATTTGATTGTTCCCGATTGTCCCAGGTATTAACCCAGTTCAAAACAGGAATGGCACAGACATTTACACACACAGCCCTTCCAAACTGAATTACTGCTCCTCTCTCACCAAGTGGCCAGCAAGAGCACACAGCCTAACAGGGTTGTTTCTGGACTGATGTGCAGTTAACATGAATTGCCCACAGCCAACTTACAGATGTACTCATTGTTCTAGGGCAAGTCTTACCACATTTTCTCTCGCATACTTCACAAGTACTCGAAGTGGGACAACAGATTCAGATGTCTGTAGGGTCCCATGACAAAAATCTCTCCTGAGAAAGATCTGTTTATATCCATAGAGGTTTGCATTTAATATGCAAGTTGAAATCTACCTCTTCTGGAAGCAGGAAGCTCAACTGATTCAAACCAGGGCTTATAAGAACCAGCCTTTGTGCAGCTACAGCAGTTGTTAGTCACCAACTGCAGAGAGAGGTCCAAGTGTAGGCCAGGACTCATTAATCTTTACAAGGCCCTGGATTGCTTTGTGAGTTTACAGATGCACCATGTATATATATATATATACACACACACACACACACATATATATATACACATATATATATATATACACACACACACACACACACACACACACACATATATATATACACACACACACACACATATATATACATACACACACACACACACACACACATATATATACACACACACACAGAAGCTGAGGCAGATGTTCTTGGCTCCCAATCCTATGCTTTGACTGCTAGATTTCTCATGTCAGTTTTCAAATGCAGCAACAGAGATCCACTGCTGCAAGATCCATAAAATAAGACTGAAAATCCACTCAGTTACAATACAAGTGTCCACGATGTTTATGTCACTGTAAATTGAGCTTCTTCTCATTAAAGGCTGAAGAATCAGAGCCTCCTAATTTACTCACAGACTCTGAGTGGTGGCATATGCCAACAGGAGGTTGGTGGTATAGTTTAAGTACTTTCCTTTGAAGATTTCGTTTACCCTTTCAGCAGAAATATAGGAAACCCTACTCTGCCATTTCAATGTGCAGGACTGACCTTTTGCATCAGCAAAACCTGCAGTTAGGAGCCTGATTCAAGATTCTCTTTTTCAGATGGTATAAATGAAGAACAAATTTACTATGGCATCACAAATGGGAGCAGGCCAGACACAGACGAAATTAAAGGAAGTTGTCCAGAGACAATTATCTCACTAATGAAGCAGTGCTGGGAACAAAAGCCAGAGACTCGGCCAACCTTTAAAGGTGATTTACTGCTTCCTGGTTATTATGGTGCTACATATACAGTTATTTTAAAATCCAGCAAAATGAGCACAGAGGTATACACAGCTGCATCAGAGATGTGTTAGCCTCATGCACCAGCTGAGTGGAGAAGCAGCATGTTTTAGAGGAAAGCTGTAGCAGCTTACTCCTAATTCAACACTCCACTGTGAATTAACCAGGTTGTATACCACCCAGATCCAAATGATCCAGGTTCCACTGTAGTTTGTATGAAAGATCCAGGTTGTGTTTGCCCCTTGCATAGGTGAGATGTGCAGGATGTACGAGGTGTGCAGATGAGGTGTGCAGGATGGGGGAAGAGCTAGAGGCCCAACTGCTATTCTTGGCCGCAAAAGAGCACAGGTTCTACTCCCTCCGTCCACCTACGTGGAGCCAAAGGATTTGGATCCTTCACATACCTGACAGCTGTGCATTTGGAAAGAGGATGTGCTCTGGGTGTGAGCTGGTACTCAGCATGTCAGCTCAGATGAACAATTAAACTGCACTGTTTGGTCTTAATGCTGAACGGAATTGTATCTTCGTCTTGCCAAGACACAGCTGCAGCTTAGAATACAGGAAAGGTGCAGCATGTGAAGCAAGATATGAGAGCATTTTCTTGGAGGACCCTGACTATTGCTCACCTGCTCAGCCTCTTTGATTCCCAGTCTGAAAGTCACAGCCTGTAGGGGCATTGAAGTTGGACAGTTACTAAATAGACCAATGTTTTTGAGCGCATCTGCTAGTTTAAAAATGAATAGAAAATAAAACCATCTCTACTTTGATCTTTTTAAGACTAAAGTCTGTTGTTTTTCTAAATTTGTGTAATCCAGTGTATAAAGTTTTCTTGGAAGTAGGCAAATGTGGCTCAGTAATTTATATTTTCCACTTGAAACGACTTTCACCAAGCTCTTTCCTTTTTACAGAAATCAGTAGCATATACAAGCCATTCTACTATAATTGTTTAGAACAAGATGTTGAAGATGAAGTGAGAAAGATAAAAGTAAGTATGGTAACATGCCATGTTCTTCATAGCATAAGGAGGTGTACATGCAACCACCTAAGGCCAGGTTTTAACTCCCTTACTCATACTGAATAGTACTGGACTCTGTGAGCACTCCTAGGAATTTCAATAAGTCTTGCTTGGTGTGAGTTAAAGTGGAAGAAGTTGACCCATGTTATGTGTAAAGAAGCACAATGGAGCACCATATTTTCTCACATCCCAGAATAAAAACCACACACTTTGTTTTTGAAAGGCAGAATTAAAAAAAAAAAAAAAAATTTCCTTGTAGAGTAACTGAGTAACAGCAGTGAGGGAGCAAAGCCCTGCTCATTGCTTTTCTCCCTGTGGATTGTATACAGAGCTATTTTCACTTGTACCTAGCAAAAGCTTAAGCAACTGAAACTGCTCTTACCATGTTTCCTCAGTGAGAGTGTGCACCCCAGTGTCCAGCAGGGTTTTTTTGGAGGGGGTGGGGGGAGGTGTGTTGTTTGTGAGAAAATATGGTAGATTCTGGTCTGATTCTGATGAGCGATATGTTTCTCCACTTGGTTCAGTTCAGAGCAGAAGGTCTGGACACACACATGTTTACACTGGTGTAATCTGTATTAGTTTTGTACAATAAGAGCAGACAGACAACCAGCTGCCTCAGGGGAGTTGCCACTTGAACACTATCGCAGCACCTCATGAGTAGGTAGGAGAGGAGACTGCAATCTGAGCTTGTATCAAGCAAGCAGCTGTCCCGAGACAACTGCAGGCATAGCACATCTAGGTTGGCAAAACAGCAGTGTAATTTTAAAACTTTTTTTCCCTGTGGTAACTCCTAACCCTAATTCTAGTAAGTGATGCTGCAGTAGTCATATCTGGTGTGTCTATTCCTTTTTTACACCTACTTAAATATATTGTACTTCTAGGCCTTAACATCAGTTTTACTGTGGTGTAACTCCATTGGCATTGGTAGAAACCAGCAAGACTGTCTGGTGACAGGACTAGAGGCAACAATCTGGGCCACAGTTTATGGAGTGCTTTTGCTGAGTTTTTAATATGCATACAGTTTACTATACGTTCATATGCTGCCTAGAGCAGTGAGGCCCAAACCTGGCTGATGCCTCTAACCTCCACTACAACACAAATTATAGAATAATTTATAAATTAGTAGCAGTTGATACATCAATAATTTTAATAGTTAATAAATTAAAAGTTCTTAATAACAATAAAAGAAAGAAAATATAAATTTATGAGTTGCCCATCAGATGCAAGCTGGCCTTTCTTCCTCTGATAGATGTACAATTGCAAACTGCTTCATAGAGGGATGTTTTCCTGACCTGAGAAATAGTGAAAAGTAGATTGTTTCCCAAGAAATGTTTACTGCCAGCTTAGGATGATTTCCCATATTTTAAGTGGAGAAGTGAAAGAGTCTGCACTGTGCGTCTGTTCTGCCACACTATAATATTTTAGATGTGTTCCTCTCTCCCTGAAACGGCAAAATGAGGAACTGAAAGATTCTGATGTGGAAAGTCTCTGCAGTATAAAGAAAAGTCTAGTATTGACTGACATGATAATAAAGCTTTTTAAAAAAAAATCAAGCTAATGAATAAAGATTCTTCCAGGATGAACTTGGCCAACCTTATTCGTGTCAGCTAGTAAATACTTGTGTTATGAAAGCATCTTAAAACCCAGGCCAGGACTAGGGAGCCATTGTGCTGGGTGCTCCACAAACAAAAGATAGTCCCTGGTCTAGAGGGCCTGCAGTCTGAAAACATAAGCGGATGGGGAGTAGAGGATGCGATTACAATAGCCAAGGAAATGCATATGGTAAGAGATTGATATAGCTATACTAGTTAGATATATCTTTCTGACAAGCACCTCTCTGTGTAAATAGTCCTCTGGAAATCATACAGGCAGGGAATAAACTGCTGCCTGTATTTGTGGGGCTGTGTAGGACCCAAGGGGCAAGGGGGAGGTAGCCATCCCAGCACCTGGTTGTCTCCCCCTTTGTGGTCTGCTCCGCTTGCCAGTTGTTCCCAGGTCTCACTTCCCCTCCCACCTCTTTCCTGCCATGACTGATTTTGTTTGTTGTTGGGGGAGAAGTCCCTGGGGCTGGGTGTAACTTTGCAGGGAGCCTTGTCTACTCAGCTAAGCCAGTTCCCCCTCCCCAGTCTGGAGCCTTTGCTCTTCCTCTACACTTCTCATTTAAGGGAGTGCTCCCGTAGGCTTCTGAGGGCTTGCCAGGGCTTCAGCTGTCAGAGGCTTGGCCCCCTTTTTCTTTGGCCGCACCCTCTGCACTGGTCCACTGTCCTGGGGGTCCCGCCTCACTGTGCTAGTCTCCGCTCCTCTGGCTTGGGGTGGATTTCTGGCACCTGTAATAAGGGAGCACACCCAGGCACCCCTGCTCATAGTCTCCTCTGCCCCTGCATCCACAATCCGCTCCCCCGGCTGCAAGTTCAGAAGATGAAACAAAAAAAGAAACACAAGCCAACTGCTTCATAAAACAAATAGTCTCCCTCCCTCAGGGTAAAGCTGCCCGCAGGCCCTACCTCCACCCAGGAGCTCCTCTTTATGCTGCAAGCAGGGGCTGTCCCCTTACATGCATGGAGACTGGGTTTATGTCTCCCAGCCCAGCCTCCTTCCACTCACACAACTGGATCGGCTGTGTCCGCCCCCTCCCTTCTTGCAGGGACCAGGTGCAGTGAATTGCTTCAGTAGCCCTCTGGCTTTTTAAGCCCCTGGCTCAATCCACTTGGTTCCCTGCTCTTTGCTGCCCTCCTTGGCCCCTAATTTCCTACCCTAGTAGGAATTTCAAGTAACAGGAGCAGGGGTTCCCTGTTACAGACTGTTCATGGAATAAGGGACTGATTCTTACCTGGGTGGTATGTCAGAATCAGGTCTGAGGAATGGATTGTTGTAATGGGCTTTAGGACTTGAGCTTTGTTCTGGGAAGAAGGTATGTTTATGGGAAGAAATGGGTTGGTTTGGCTTGATTTTATCTTTGAAAGTACTTCCTGGAAGTAAAAACAAACAGTGACTAATCACTTCCAGAGAACAGATTCTCTCAAGCTAGGAGCAAAAGGCCACATTCAAATATCCTTAAAACAAGCAGAAGTCCATTTTACTTCAATTCAAGTTTTGCCCTAGTCGGGGGTTTAAAAACAAACAAACAAAAAAAAAGCAGGGCAAGCTGGAACATCACAATGACAAGACAATACTTTGGCTTTTGTGAAATGAAGACAAAGGTTTATAAAATTGGAAGTACACTTCTACTCCATGTTGCTTCCTTTCAAAGACATTCTCCAAACTTGTCTCCTCACATCCTCATCCACAGTCGTATCTCAAGAGCAGGACAGAGCCAGACAGTCAATTTAATGGGACTCTGTGGAGTAAATTTTCAGTGGTTGTCTACACATGCAGTTTATTTGAAACAATAAACTCTGGTGCATATTGTGCAGGAGTTTATTGCTCCTGGGTGTCACGTTTGAACCTGCGCCCAGGACCTCAGCACATTGAGCCAGGTTGGATCAGCCCCAGCTGGCAGGAGACCTGAGGGAGTCAGCCTGTCAGCCTGGGGTTGTTCTGACACAGCTCAATATGCTGCAGAGGGGCTGGCTGGGATATGAGGGTGCTCCAGTGCAGGGCTATCTGGCAGGCAGCCCCTGCACTGAAGCACTCTTGTGGCTCAACCAGCCTTGTCAGCATCTACACATGCATTACTACAGAGTAAAAAACTCCACCTCAGGATAGTATAGCTACTCACTTAATGTCGTAGTTACGTTCTCGAAAAAAATGCAACTTTAAGTGAAACAATGTTAAGTGAATCCAATTACATCACAGTAGTTGTCTACTAGCAGGTAGCGGCCAAACAACATTATAACTGAACATTGTGCGGCTTTAAACAAGTATGTTCTCTAATAGATCAGCAATGTAATAATGAAACAATGTTAACCGGGAGGATGTTAAGTGAGGAGTACCTGTATTTGTATTTACAAGTACTAACCTGCAGTGGAGTTTATTAGTTTACTGCAGCCTAGTAGGGCCTCGTGTCTAGATGCCGAGATGTTTACTACAGAGCTAATTAGGCAGCTCCACAGTATATGTGTTGTGTAGACACATCCAGTAAATATAAGGACATAGTTTGCCAAGATGAGAGGATCACATGCTATCATTCTAGAGCAGGTCTACCTAATTTCACTGAAAACATTGTTTCCAAAGCCTGTTTAGCAGTAAAGTTAAATCACTGTGCTCAACCTGTATTCCATATTCAGGCTTAGCATGAGACCTGTGCAGGTCGTTCTTTTGTGGCATGTTATTTTGGGAATGCATCTGTTTTTCACCTTGTTTTTTTTCCTGTGTACAGATAGAGTACCCCGCACCACCTGAAAAGATACAAAGGATGCAGTCCCTTCAGATAGATGCTGTGTCTGAATCTCCCAGTACCACATCCCCAGGTAATTATTTCTAGTCGCTAATGCATTATTCCCCGTGTTTTGCTTAGGGTAAAATTCAGTGCTCGTATAATCTACATGTAACCTTTTATCATGAAGCCATTTCAAACAGACCCACATACTCAGAACTCTGGAGAGAATCTAGAGTATTGAATCAAAAAATGGGATTTATCCCAGTTGTAAGTCATGAGTCACTGTTTCCAAGCTCTACTGTTTGAAAAGCAGGTTTTTTACACTGTTCTGCTTTCCTCTTTCCAGGAAGAAGTTTCCTTTTCAGTATTTGATTTTTCATTGCTACTTTGCTAATTACCTTGCCTACTAATGTTAATTCTGCAGCACATCACAACCATAGAACTAGTTGGCACACATGTTCTGCCAGAGTTCAGTTGCAAACTGATCAGTTAGTTATGCTTATACACCCATTTATATATACACAAATTGAATGATCGGGAAACCTCTACCTGAAGTTTTTCTATTCTATTTTAGAAGATTGTGGAACATTTCATATTGGGAAAGATTCCAGAACATTCATCAGCCTATACCATGTGGTCACAACCCACTTACTCTTGTCTTGAGTAAAAAGCATCATAGAAGCATGCCTGCAATTACGCTTAGAAAGCTTACTGCAATATAGGTCCAATGGACCCCATTTACACACAATATGATATATGCCTTCTTTATCTAGAACAACTGTACAAAATGAATGACAGTAGCATATCAAGGAGGGGCAACTGGGTCAGCAGCCCTGGGCACCAACTTAGTGGAGGGGATGGAAAACTAACAGCACCTGCTGCAGTCACACTAGCAGCCAGAACTCACCACTGCCTTCATGCATCACTGCTGGCCTGGCCACCTAGCTGCTCTGTTACATCTCTGAATGAACACAAGTATGAGCAGTGAAAGCATAAACAAACAGGAAAAGCCCATGAATGACAGTCTGAACTGACCAAAGATGTGTAAGTTATAACATTTTGGATTTAAAAACTGGGCCCACTGAACTTAGTATCTGGTTTATTTCCATCAGCTGAAGATGCTTATTGGCTACCATTAGAAGAATGGCCAATATCTTGAAAGATTGCATCTATTTCTTCTGGAGTCAGCAGTTTTCTTGCCATTTTGCCATAATAGCATTACTTGGCCTTCCCTTCGATCCTTTTGTTTGTGCCAACTAATTTTTGCTCCATATTTAGGCTCTAGGTTCATGAACACTTCCCTACTTCCCACACTAACCATCTCCATCAATACTGTAAGTACAAGGATGTGGAATTAGAACGTATTGCTTGATTTAAGATCTTGCTTCCCAGAGAGTCTACTTTGGGAACATGAGAATGGCGTAAGTTTACTCCGGTCATCCTTTCCTTCCTCTTGGCAGGCTTCCTATCAAATCCTGGTTGGCCCACGTTTCACAGGCTTGCAGAAGTCTCTGGTTGTAAATGTGATACAATCCCAGTACTGTGCATACCTGAACTTTTTTCACCACAGTGTCCTGCTAACAGAAGATGGGATCAGATCTGTAACATGAACCTATAGGCATTTGAAAAAGGCAGTCCTGATCCGGTGCCTGTAGCAGGCACTATTCAGCCAAGTGGGGGCAGGGGACAGCCCAGCCCCAAGCCAGCCCTGTAGGGGAAGAGGGCATGGCCCAGCCCCACAGAGGTAAAGGGGTGCAGCCAACCCTGATGGACCATGTGGGGCTTGAGGTTTGGGAATTTGGGGAATGGAGGGTTGCTATATTAATGGCCACTGCTCCCCCATCACCAAATTTCCTGACCCAGGGAGGACCCCACAGGCCAGATGCCAAGGTTGGTTGAGCACCCCTGAAGTAGACTATGAGTAAAAGGCAGTTCTCTAGCATAGTCATTGTTCATTAAATTGGCCAAATGATCCATTCCTAGTTAAGATTAACTGTATGGTGGGACCACTGAAGAAAACATGAATAATATCAAACTTTAGTACTGTATAAAATAGCACCAACAAGTAGGTATGTACTACAGGCCTGGTTCACTACTGTATTCTCGGTTTGCTCAGGTGTAAGTCCAGTTAACATCAAACCCTGTTTTTGAGTCCAAGAACTCACATTTTTTTATTTGTTAGCTCCATATCTTCTGAGGTGGCTCCACTTCAGTAGCCGAGAACTTATCAAAATGAATCCTGTATATAGGACAACATTTTGCACCAAAGTAGTAAATGAGGTTTTATAATTGAATACCAATCTGTACTGCACTGTAGCTTGTAAACTAATTTGAAATCTTTCCAGATAAAATGTGTTATGTAAAACACAGTATTATCATTCCTTTAGTTACATTTTATGAATTATTTATGTTTTAATATAAAGATACTGGACTCTATTGTCTTGTTGTTCAGATGTTCCTGAGAACTACAGCTGTACCTTTGCATTATAGAGAATTAATTTCTTGAATTATCCTCTCTTTCAGATCAGCCCACATCCCTACACAGTTCTCAGGGCCTTTCAGCTGGCAATGTGAATGAAGCCATGTTTGCTGCCTGCCCAGATCATCACCCTGTTGAGAGCTGCGAGACCTCCTTGGAACCCTTTATGAACCTAGAAAGAAAACTGCAGGATGAATACAACTACCATAAATACGGCAGCCGGATGGATAAGTCAGAAAGCCAACCCATAATGTACACTCATGAAATGAAAGAGGAAGAAAGGAGACGAAGGGTTTCCCATGATCCATTTGCAAAACCATCTTTTGCTCCACAAATGAAGGAATCGCATGTGAAAACTGAAAACACAGGCCCAAAAGCCAGCCCTTTTAACAAGACGACCAATTACAATCATTTCCGACAACAACCACCTGCAGGAATGCCAACACAGGAATATTTGCCATATACTCCAAATGTGACTTATGGAGCAAGAGCTGCAGACTTCACTGCAGGAAGTACAGAGGATCTCTATGGGTCAGGCTCAGCCAATACATTTAGTCTGAATAAGCCCCCTGTACCTGAATCTGGCCTGGGCCATCAACCGCAGACATCCCCAGCTTGGTTTCCAAAAAGCCTGCAGACAGAGCCAGGTAGGCAAGATATTTGCTTGGCGTAACTCTAACACATAATCAAAACTACTTTCTTTAGCTCTTCTTCCAGAAATAAAATAACTAATCATTTTCTAGCACAATTTTCAGTACCTTACCTTTGAGCCATGCTGCTAGTAACAAGGTTCATATAGATATACTGTGATCCACTGCTTTTTGTTTGCAGATGTTTTTGTATCATGAAAACTGCCATTTCCTGGGTCAGGCCATAGGGCCATCTTGCCCAGTATTGTCACACAGCACCAGGTTGCAGCCCCGCTTCCGCTCCTCCTGAACCTCCTGCTGAGGTTGTGACTGCACTTCTCCCCACATCTTTTTTGTTATGCACTTGCCATCTGTGGCCCCACCAAGCCCTTGGGCCTGTTGGTCAACCTCCTCCTGGCTTTGTCCAAGCTGGCCATCTACAAGACCAGGATGGAGGCTCTGGCTGGGAAGAACCCAGGCAAGTGTGGGGCTGTCTTCCTGTCACTCCTCCGCTCATGTCTCTGAGCAAGTTTCTCTGAGCAAGTTTCACTAGGCAGCATCTACAGGCTCTTTTGACTCCTTCAAGGGGCAGTGGATGCTGGCCAGTGTACTCTACCTGTGTCCCCTTCAGCATCCCTTGTTATTAACTTGTGACCTCACTCCCCTTCCTGTTTTGTCTTTATTTGTCCCCTGGAATTATTTATGTCCCCATTGGCCTCCCTTTCATGATGGGTCTAAGCCCATGTCTTTCAACACAAATAGACCTGTGTCACACGGTAGCAGAGTAGAGGATGAAAGGGAGAGTGAAATAGGGGAGATCAGGGTTTTTTTCTACTGTTCCCCTCTCACTTGCAGCCTCCAACATTTAAGCCCTAGGAAGTTCTGATTCAGAGGCTGTACCCCTAACTCCCATGCTCAACAGCTACTGGTGCCACTATTCTCCAAGAATTTGTCCCCTCCAATCCCTTTTTGAATCTGGCTAAACTGTCAACTTCCACAACATCTGTGAATCTATTAATCTGACGGCCATGAGTTCCACACTTGAATTACATGCTGTGCGAAAAAAAACCTTCCTTTTGTTAGTTTTAAATATACTACCTACTAGTTTCATTTTGTGACCCCTAGTTGTCACTTGTGCTCATTTTAAATGCTCTGGGCTTTTTTTCTGTAGTGTATTTTTTTCCTGATAAATACCATTGACTTCTGCTACTGAGTTACTCCTGTTTGATATCACTGTAGACAGGAGAATAAGACCAAGTGACTGCTTGGCACTTGGTCTTAGGCAGCTACATTTATAAATGAAATCTTCTGATCCCTGTTTATGTTCAAAATTCCACAAACAAAAACCCCATCACCAAATCATGTTACAAGTTCTTTAATTCAAGAGCTATACAATGAGTGGCATATAGAATCTGTCATATTTTATTTCCTAAATCAGCTATAAAATCTAAAGGCAAGGCATTTATAGCACAGAAGCAGCTTTAGAGTGAGGTATTTTGTTACTTTTCAGAAAAGGAAATCTTTACTGCTCTGGCTGGCAGAGTAATACCATAGCTGATAAGAAATTCACATCTGCAGGCAGCCCTGAGTAGGGTTGCCAACTCTGATTGAATCCATTCTGGGAGATTTCCTGAACGCCAACTTGCCCACGTGCTTGTGTATATCAGTTATGGATTACAGTGCATAGACTTTACATCAGGAAGGCAAATGCACATGACTATTACATTTAAAACACTCACTGGACTACTGTACACATCAGATTCAACATTTAATATTTATTTTAATGAATGTTCTATCATTTATCTCCTGGGTGACACAGTCTTCTGGAGATTTAGATCGAATTCCTGGAGACTCTAGGGCAACCCTGGAGGGTGGGCAACCCTTGCCCTGAGACTGACAAAGCCTCTTCTCTGGAAAGTTATGAGTATCCATTTTATCTTGTAATACTAGCAAATGAACAATGTATCTCCTTGAGAAAGGAAGGGTACCCAGGTATGGAAAGGAAGAGAGAGAGTATTGCCAATGTAGCAGAAATTTAATGTAAACAAGTGGGTCAGTAATGGAGCTGGGCTGTAGAATGTATACCATATACCTTCTAGGAACAAGATAAGGTATTAGCTAGAGCTATCTTCAAGAAAGGGAGGAAAGTGGATCCGGCAAACTATGGGCCCATCAGCCTGACTTCTATCCCAGGGAAGGTCTTAGAAAAGTTTATTAAAGAGACCATCCTTAATGGACTGGCCGATGCCAACATCCTGAGGGATAGCCAGCATGGGTTTGTTGCGGGTAGGTCTTGCTTGACCAATCTCATTTCCTTTTATGACCAGGTGACCTATCACCTGGACAAGGGAGAAGAGCTTGATGTCATATATCTTGACTTCAAAAAAGCCTTCTATCTGGTATCCCATGAACACGTCTTGGCAGAACTGGCCAATTGTGGCCTTGGGTCCACCACGATCTGCTGGCTGGGAAATTGGCTCCATGGTCAGACCCAGAGGGTGGTAATTGAAGGAAGTCAATCATCATGGTGCCCTGTGACCAGTGGGGTCCCCCAAGGCTCTGTCGTTGGACCCATATTGTTCAACATCTTCATTAATGATGTGGACATTGGAGTCAGAAGCAAACTGGCCAAGTTCGCCGATGACACCAAATTGGGGCAAAGCATCCACACCTGAAGACAGGAGGGCGATCCAGGCTGACCTGGACAGGCTCAGCAAATGGGCGGACGAGAACCTGATGGTGTCCTGATTTGCCCTGAAAAATGCAAGGTTCTCCACCTTGGGAGAAAAAACCTGCAGCATCCTTATAGGCTTGGCAGTGCTACTCTGGCTAGCACTGCAGAAGAAAGAAACTTGGGGGTCATCATTGACCACAAGATGAACATAAGCCTTCAATGCGATGCTGCGGCTAGTAAACTGACCAAATCGCTGGCTTGCATGCATAGATGCTTCTCGAGCAAATCCCGGGACGTCATTCTCCCCTTGTACTCGGCCTTGGTGAGGCTGGAGCTGGAGTACTGCATCCAGTTTTGGGCCTCACAATTCAAAAAGGATGTGGAGAAGCTTGAGAGAATGCAGAGAAGAGCCACGCGCATGATCAGAGGTCAGGAAAACAGACCTTACAACGACAGGCTGAGAGCTATGGGGCTCTTTACCTTGGAAAAGTGCAGGCTCAGGGGCGATCTGATGGCCACCTAGAAGTTTATCAGGGGTGACCACCAGTATCTGGGGGAACGTTTGTTCACCAGAGCGCCCCAAGGGATGATGAGGTCGAACAGTTATAAACTATCGCAAGACCATTTTAGGCTGGACATAAGGAAGAATTTCTTTACTGCCCAAGCCCCCAAGGTCTGGAATAGCCTGCCATCGGAGGTGGTTCAAGCACCTACATTGAACACCTTCAAGAGAAAATTGGATGCTTATCTTGCTGGGATCCTGTGACCCCAGCTGACTTCCTGCCCTTCAGGTGGGAGGCTGGACTTGATGATCTTCCAAGGTCCCTTCCTGCCCTAATATCTATGAAATACCACCCATCTATGAAATAGATTAATTCTCTTACTCTTTCTGCTGGGTTTTCCTAGTATGGCATCCATTTATAGCACTCCCCATACCAGGAAACCGTGGGTGCCATAGAATTACTACAGAGAATGCCAAAAAAGATTGCAGTCTGTCAAAATAATCCTGTGTGCAGTCTGTTATTGTTCAACTGTATCAGTGGTGCTCAACCTCTGTCTCACAAGCTGAATCCAGCCTGCGAGGCCACATCTTCCAGCCCTTGGGGCTCCCCACAGGTCCAGAAGTTTGGTGTTAGGGGAGCAGTGGCATCATTACATGGCTTCCAAAGCCGTGGCAATTAATGTCATCACTGCTCTCCTGCCGCTAAATTTCTAGTCCCATGAGGAGTTCCCACAGGCTGGATCCATCATGCAGGGCCAGGACAGTGTGCAGGGTGGCTCCATAGCTGGATTTAATGTGTGAGGCCAACCCCATGCTGAACTGTCCACAAACCTACCCCCCCCACACTCATCTGGCCCATGGGGCCAGAAGGTTGAGCACCACTGGACTATGTGAATAAGTTTATGGACATGGATTTAAAGGCAGCCATATCTGCAAATGGGAATTATGTGCTCAGCTTCTCAAATCCTGTACAGAAGCCAGAGGAATACAAGAGCTATTTTAGGGAAGCAGCATGACACAAAGGAAAGATATCTGACTGAGAACGGGGAGATCTGCATTGCACTGCCAGCCAGGGATGGATCTGGGGGTGGGAGTGCTGCAGTCTGGTCACAACCCCCTTTGGCTGTGCACTGCATACATAGTGAACTCTCTGAGTGTACTGACATATCAGCTTAGCTTCTTCTGGAGCTCTACATGGACTGTGAGCTCTGCGCTCACCAGCTGGTCAGAGTGAGGAGTCACTGCCACTCACCCTTCCCCCCCTCTCCACATCCCCCCCCATGATTTCAGTGGGGAAAAGAGGGAAGGAGTGGCAGGGCCCAACCCCTGGACTCTATAGAGCTGTGCAAACAAGGGGTTGAGCACTATTGCTGCCCATCCCCTCTTTTTCCCCTGCTGCTCAATTCAGGGAGGGTGTGGGAGAGGGATGGGGAGGGTGAACAGCACCAATGCTTAACCCCTGGGACTCTGGAGCTGGGCAAAAGCAGGGACTCACGCCAGCCTCTGTGCTGACTAGCTGGTGAGCTGAGAGTTAGCAGCATGTACAGAGCTCTGGCAACAGCTGTGTTCACATGATGGTGAGTTCAGATAGCTCACTGGCATCCAGGGACAGGGGCAGGTACAGCCACAGGGGGTGTGGCTGCAGTGTATGGGCAGTGAGCACTCTTCACAGCTCCACACATCCAGTGAGGATGTGGCTGCACCTCCCTTGCTGCAGTCCTGGCTCCGCCCATGCTGCCAGCTCTTCCACTAACTTACTGTGTGACCTGAGCCAAGTCACTTAGATGGTGAGTACCTACGTATTAGGCACCTAAATCCATCTCCAGACTCTGATCCTGTACTGGCCAGCAATGACCTTTTAACCTCACTGGGAGACTGAGGACTCTGTTTCAAGGAAGAATCTGTGTTAAAAGGATCTTGATGCAGAGCTGGGTGCTTTGGTAACTGCTACATTTAGTTGAATATGCTTTTTTTTTTATCTGAGTTAGTTAAAAATGCCTCAGCTTTGGAATAACAGCAATTTATTATGTCTCTGCCTACAGGAACACTAATTGTGCTCTGGGATGCGGGGAAATGGAGTTGAGAGGAGAATTTTTTTTCTATGGAGTAATTCTTTTATGGAATACAGTTGGGCTATGAGGGGGTGATGCTCTCCTTGGTCAGTGGCAAGAGAGTGAGATGTGGTGGGGCGGGGTGAAGTGGATTGCTTCTGAATACGAGTTTTTTGGGGGGGAAGGTTGTTTCATTGCATCTTCTTATTTTTATATTATATCCAGTTTCTATAATTGGTTGTCTTGTAAACTGCCCTGAACCTTTTTTGGGAAGAGTAGCATGTGAATCTAATAAGTAAAATTAATTTTAAGTATTACAGTTGGTTTGATGCAATTTTGCCTTTATGTATAATAAAATACTTTTGGTATTTTGTGTCTTCTTTTGTAATTGTTTAGGTAAAATACAACCCAGTCAGTTTAAGAGAAAGACTTTTGAATATTTTTCAGCGGTCCCTGTAGTACAACCAAAAAGCATAGGTAAGTACTGTAACCTTGTTTACTAAAAGCCTACAGGATGTGCTTTATACCTTAAACAACATAACAGATGACCAGTACTTTGAAAGTTACTTTGATTAATATACTTGCTTCATGCTTCTAAAAATTGCAGGGTACAAATACTAATGACAGTACACAAAGCTGAAAGTTAAGTATGTGCTTAAATTCTTGGCTGGACCAGATACTTAATACTGTGTTATGTTCATAAATTGTTAAAAAGGAAGAATGTTGCATTCTACCTATCCCAGATATGCAGTTGATCCAATAAATAATATCACCCTAATAAATCCTTGCCTCTCACAATTCCTGGACCTTCAAAGCCACAACATCACTCCGACACTAAACAGTCACTGTTCTCTCCTTTGGACAGACTCCCAAATGCAGGCCTCACATCTGCTATCCTTTGGGATACAGGGCTTCACAGCCAGACTACCTTAAGCCCTGACACCATGTCTCAGCCTTTTTATACACACCACTAGTTGTCTTTGCTATTGGTTCTCTGAGCTTTTCAGTTAACTCTTTCAAGGACAATATAACATGCAGGCAAAGAATACAGGCTTTAGGAAAGGAATTGTTTAACCCTAATCACTTGTACTTTCAAGAAAGCACTGAGTTACAGATCTCATAGATGTATGTGCTGGTACATAGCTGGTAGATACCCTGCTTTTCAGACAGCATCTCTATACTCCTAATAGAGCCTCTGGCCCTCCCTCTTCTTCTATCCAGACTGGGAGTTTCCAGCTTCTTTGCAGAGAGTCCATCATGTCCGGGGATAAAGTGAACATTAAAAGACAGAGTGGGTGGCTCTAAATAGCTCTGTCATGACTGGAATATTGTTATAATCCTAGATAACCTCATGTAGAGTACTATGTGTACTTCTGGTCAAGCAGGTTCAAGAAAGGTGAATCCAAGCTGAAGAAGGTGCAGGAAAGGAATACTAGGATGACTAAGGAGTGGACAGTCCATCTCACTAGAGGAGACTACAAGAGCTTACCTTGTTAAGTCTATCAAAACAAAGGCAGAGGGGGGATAATGATAGTTCTTTATAACCACTTTGGAGAGCAAATACTAGACAGCAAAAAACTATTTAAGCTAAAGAACAGTGTTGGCACTAGGACAAATGAGTTCAAACTGGCCATGTATATGTTTAGGCTGGACAGTAGAAGAATGGTTTCCCAATATCAAATCAGTGAGATTTATGAAAGGGATTCTAAGCTGTGGTAGTTTGCAGGAGGGGACTAGACTTCGTGACTCAGGAGATCCTTTTCAGCCTGTGTTCCTACTGGGTAGCAATAAAATTCCACAGAATTTGAAGTCTGATAAAATATATTATTTTTGTTTTCCTATATACTTTTAGAAACAAATCACTGTTTTTGACATAGCAATTGTAATAAAGAATATTTTCATGCACAGTAATCCAGTTGTTGGCCCAATCACAATCAAGCAGTTCTACATTGGCACTTGGATATCAGATATGATTGTTTATACACCTAAGCTTCAACTAGGGTGCTCAAAGTCTGCTCTTTGGTGAGAGAGGCAGTGAGCTGCTGGGAAGGGACGGCCTCCATCTCTCTCCGCTGGGGAGGAGGCTCTTCTCAGCCAAACTGGCTGACCTGCTCCACCGGGCTTTAAACTAAGCCTGCCAGGAGACGGGGTGGGGACTACTGCCACTGCTGGCCTGCTGAGCAACCCTTGCAAAGCCAGCAGGCCAAGGCACTTAAGGGAGCCCACCCCTGCCCCAGCCCTGGAACAATTTGTTGGCAAGGCAAGGGCCCCCAAGGGGACACTTGCCTGCCTGTACACTATTCCACAAGCTCCTGGCATTCAACAGGAGGAACTTGTCCTCCTGCTTAACACAAATAATTATGATGTCATAGGGGTAACAGAGACCTGATGGGACTCCACCCATAGTCCAGTCATGGGTATAGATGGCTGTACCCTGTACAGGAGAGATTGAGTGGACAAAAGGGGCAGGGGCGTAGCTCTCTCTGTCAAGAGCTACGCACCCCTGCAAGCCAATATTGTCACCCAGGGTGGATGACTGGAGACCCTTTGGGTTAAAATCTGTGGGGAACATGGCACAGGGGACACAATGGTGGGAGTCTGCTACAGTCCTCCCAGCCAAAGTCAAGAGCTTGACCAGGAGTTCGCCAGGGAATTGGCTGAGGCTGCATGCTCCCGGTCCACAGTTGTAATGGGAGACTTCAACTACCCAGAATCTCGTGGGAAGAGCGCTCAGCCAAATCCAAGCGGTCACAGAGCTCATCCATGCACAAGAGGAAGCTTTATCTGGCACAAGAAGTCTGCAGGCCGACAAGAGGTACTGCTCAATCTGGTACTGGCAACCGGGGATGACCTAATCAGTGACCTAGTGATCGAAGGGAAGCTGGGTGACAGTGGCCACGAGCTGATTGCCTTCACCATTCGCCGTAAAGCTGGCAAGTCAGTCAGCAATACAGAAGTCCTCGACTTCAGGAACACTGACTTTGACAAGCTCAGGAGACTTGTCAGTGAGGCCCTTAGGGACCTCGACCCCAAGGGGAGGGGAGTTCAGGATGAGTGGTTGATCCTCGAGGAAGCGATCCTAGATGCACAAGCTAAGTCTATTCCGTCTCAGAGGAAAGACAGCAAAAGGGTACAGCAGCCCCCTTGGCTCAGCAAGGAACTAGCGGACCGCCTGCGTCTAAAAAGAAAGACCTACAAAGGATGGAGAACTGGATCCACCTACAAGGAGGAATATTCTGCACTGGTCCGGACCTGCAGGGGGTGAACCAAGAAAGCCAAGGCTGCGACAGCACTCCAACTGGCTACAAGTATCAAGGATAATAAGTCTTTTTTTAGATATGTGGGGAGTCAGAGAAAAAGCAAGGGCAACATTGGACCCCTGCTAAACCAGATGGGACGACTGCCGCCCAGGACAAAGCCAACCTACTAAATGGGTACTTTGCATCGGTCTTTCACCAGTCCCATGGGATGCCTCTGCCCATTACGGGACAGGGAGGCCCAGGTGAGGGAGATTCCTTGCCCTTCATCAATGCTGACCTTGTGAAGGAATACCTTGAGAGGCTGGACACCTCAAGTCTGCTGGCCCTGACAGTTTACACCCCAGGGTACTCAAGGAGCTGGCTAGCATCATAGCTCAGCCCCTGGCACGGATCTTCGAGATCTCCTGGCACTCTGGCGAAGTGCCCGAAGACTGGAAGAAGGCCAATATGGTGCCTATCTTCAAGAAAGGGAGGAAAGTGGATCCGGCAAACTACAGGCCCATCAGCCTGACTTCTATCCTGGAGAAGGTATTAGAAAAGATTATCAAAGAGGCCATTCTTAATGGACTGGCCGACGGCAACATACTGAGGGATAGCCAGCACAGGTCTGTTGTGGGTAGGTCTTGCTTGACCAATCTTATTTCCTTTTACGATCAGGTGACCTATCACCTGGACAAGGGAGAGGAGATCGAAGGCCTTTTTGAAGTCAAGATATACGACATCAATCTGGTATCCCATGATCACCTCTTGGCAAAACTGGCCAACTGCAGCCTCGGGTCCACCACAATCCACTCGCTAGGGAATTGGCTCCGTGGTCGGACCCAGAGGGTGGTGGTTGACGGAAGTCAATCGTCGTGGTACGCTGTGACCAGTGGGGTCCCCCAAGGCTCTGTCCTTGGACCTACATTGTTCAACATCTTCATTAATGATGTGGACATTGGAGTCAGAAGTGGACTGGCCAAGTTCACCGATGATACCAAACTTTGGGGTAAACCATCCACATCTGAGGACAGAAGGGCGACCCAGGCTGACCTTGACAGGCTCAGGAAATGGGCAGGCGTGAACCCGATTGTGTTTAACACCAAAAAATGCAAGGTTCTCCACCTCGGGAAGAAAAACCTGCAGCATGCTTATAGGTTTGGCAGTGCTATGCTAGCTAGCACTACGGATGAAAGGGACTTGGGGGTCATGATTGACCACAAGATGAACATAAGCCTTCAGTGTGATGCCGCAGCTAGTAAAGTGAGCAAAATGCTGGCTTGCATCCATAGATGCTTCTCGAGCAAATCCCAGGATGTCATTCTCCCCTTGTACGCGGCCTTGGTGAGGCCGCAGCTGGAGTACTGTGTCCAGTTTTGGGCTCCACAATTTCAAAAGGATGTGGAGAAGCTTGAGAGAGTCCAGAGGAGAGCCACACACATGATCAGAGGTCAGGAAAACAGACCTTATGATGAAAGGCTGAGAGCTATGGGACTCTTCAGCCTGGAAAAGCACAGGCTCAGGGGCGATCTGATGGCTACCTATAAGTTTATAAGGGGTGTTCACCAGGATCTGGGGGAATGTCTGTTCACCAGAGCGCCCCAAAGGATGACAAGATCAAACTGTTATAAACTCCTGCAAGACCGTTTCAGGCTGGACATAAGAAAGAACTTCTTTACTGTCCAAGCTCCCAAGGCCTGGAATAGCCTGCCGTTAGAGGTAGTTCAAGCACCTACTTTGAACCCCTTCAAGAGAAATTTGGATGTTTATCTTGCTGGGATCCTGTGACCCCAGCTGACTTCCTGCCCCTGGGGCAGAGGGCTGGACTCAGTGATCTTCTGAGGTCCCTTCCAGCCCTAATGTCTATGAAATCTATGAAAATGTAGAATTGAGGCTCCTAATTTAAGTGTCCATGATTGAAAATCATATTTAAGGTGCAACATTTAGTATTCAGATGAATTAAAACATTTGATTGGATAACCACTTATAAAGACCTTTAGTCGCAGAATCTTACAAGGGCAGCAGGCCAGAATCACTTATTATTGCAAGCCTTAACTCAGTCATGTTGTTCCACAGCTGTGTTTACAAACAGGGCTTTTGCAAATGCATGTGCCTACTTAGTTATCTGAACAGCCCCATATGTGAACAAACAGGTCATTGATGCGAACTGTTACAGGAATTTTGCACACAACATAGTTATGCAGTTAAACATGTGTTCTCTGGGAGAACACCTCTTTGTAGGTTATTTCATGAAAATTTCTATTCTGTGCTTTAGAGCTAAAATGCAGCTTGTCAAGATCTGTGATGATAATGTTGCAAAATTACTGAAATCTCTAGTGGTTTAGTAGCTGTACTAAAAAATTGAACCTGAAGTCTACTCTAAAAGCTGTGAATGAGGTAATCAGTAAAACAAAGGAGTTACCTTCAAGAGATGATGTTAATATACTATAATTTAGAGTTACAAACTGTCATGATCAGGGGTCCTGATTTTCTCTGTTTAAAAATCACAAAATCTCTGATAAACCCACACACTTTCTCCGATTTAACCCCCCCCAATCCATGTTTTTCCTTGATTAAACTGAAACCACTGCACTGCCACCCCCACTGCTGTTGGGCAGGCAAGGAGTGCCTCGCCATGGCAGTGCAGGGCTTTTGGCAGTGGCACCAAGCTTCCCTGCCCTGCTTTGCCCTGTTGCATCAAGTCCTGCCCACTGAGCTACAGAGGCCCCAGGGGCAGGGAGCCCTGGGCCCACAGCCGGCAGACCACATCTGCGCCTACCCTATGCACAAATCTGGGGGGCACGCGCCCCTCATGCCTCCCTCAGGAGTGTGCACACTGGCGGGGAGCCATTCCCCTGCTTGAGCTCCCCTGGATGAGTCATGCATGGCTCCATCCTGCTCCCGGCCCTACAGCTGCACATTCTTGCCCCAACGCCAGCCATGGCCCCTGAGCCCCAAGCCCCATGCACCACCCTGGCTGGGAACCAGCCCCAGCCCCGCCCAACTCCCTCCCTCCCTTCCTGTGGGCAATCCTGCCCACCCCCCTCCCCTTTACCTGCAGGGAGCTGTGGGAGCTGCTCTCATGCTGCCTGGCTGCCATGCACATGTATGCGCGTGCACATGCTTATGGCACCCCCTGCCCGATTGCTCTCCGCCTGCTCCCCCCAGCCCCCTGCAGGCTGGAACTCTGCTAGGTTGTGAGGGGAAACCTGCTGCTTCCCAGATTTTTCTTCTTAAAAAAAAGTGAGAAAAATCTGCATTTTACTGCGTTTTTGTGGCGAGTGGAAAACATGGATCTGATCCCTGGTCATGAGGCAAACAGCTCTCCCAGTTGTACAGTTGGTTCAGTAAAAAGATAAATCACAAAAAAGTCTTGCTTCTTGGGTGTTTACTGGGCCACAGCTACAAGAAGAAGCCAACCGTACATGAAACAAACAGTAATTTTCCATGGTGTTAGAGAACTGCACATTCACAACTTGGATTCAGTTCCATGAGGAAAAAACCCAAAAGCCAGATCTGAAAAGATGTGTTTGTTGCCATGTGGCTCTCAACCAGGATGCCGTGGTACTCTGGGCTGCCGTGAGATCCTTTGAGGGGTACCACAGGAGGTGGGGAGATCAGCGGATAAGGGCAGGCTCAGGCCCTCATTGCCTGGCTGCTCCCCTGCCCTTCTGTAAGGAGATAAGCCATAAGCACTATAGTAAATCAGTTTGCAAATGGGGTGCCACTCAGTTCACTGAAGTTATGGAGGAGTGCCTTAGGTCTATAAAGGTTGAGAACCACTGGTCTACACCAAAGGAACAGGAGAGTATTGGTTTTAAAATCACAAAGACAGTCTCCTTTTCAACCTTTATCTTGATTACCTTAAGCATATGTATTAAAGTTGTTGCATCAGTCACTATTTTCTTGTTCTTTGCTTTTATGCACTTATAAATCTCAAACATATCTACTCAGTAATTGGGTATTTTATTGTTCCTGTAATATTAAGCCTTTCAGTTGGAGCAGTTCAGACCTGTACTAACCTACTAGCAGGGGGTGTGGAAAGCACTCTACCCAAAACCTCCCTAGCATACAAAGGTTATGCAACTGCAGTTACAGCTCTCCTTATGGCACTTCAGGTATCTTATTAATATCTAACCTTGTTGTATAGACCATTCCAGTAGTGGGTATACAGCCACTTATGCTGTTTACTTATGTGTATTATTCTGTACAGTTGTTAAAATGATTAATATTAAATTCACTTAAACCTTGTAAAAATTTCACAGTAGATTGGGGCGCAGGTCATCAGCTGAATAAAATCAGTGCCACCCCACTGAAGTTCCAAGTGGAGGACCCCCCCGCCACTGCTATTAAAAGAAACATTACCCCATTTTGATATTTTGATTCTTATTTTCATCTCACCCAGTAAATTATGTCTGTGACCTATCTTATCTATTCTATTTAGAATGCAAGTTTCTAGGGCAGGGATTATGAATTCCTCTGCTTTTGCACAATTCATGGAACCTAAGAGTACTCTGTGCTGAAGTATTATAAATTAATAATGAATATGTTCTTGCAGTTGCCAAGAAACAGCCTTTTTAATTTGAATATAAAATACTCATGATGACTATCTTTGGCTCAAAAAGTAATAATCTCACTAATCTTCTAAGCCCTCTTCCCCATCCTCCCCAGGTCACTTCTTGAATTTTAATCTTTGTATATTTTTCTTAAATTGTCTTTATACAGAAGGAGATATATACATACATAACAGTGCTGGGATTCAAATTGGAAGAAACAACCACATGAAGATTGAAGATCAGAATCTATACGTAAAGAGTTGTTCTGTTGGTGCACAAAACTCACGCGCAGATTATGAACGAACGGGTATATTTGGTAAGAGAAATATTCCCCTTTATGGTTATTTTCACTAACAGTCTCTTTTTGAGAAATATCAGTAAGGGAATATAATGAAAACAGGATAGCTTGCTCCTTGTTGCATTCAGAAGGTAACTATTTTGGAAAGCTTTATTATAAAGCACTACAGAATAAGCAAAGCAAAATTACTACCATGAGTTGGGGTTTGTGTTAGCACTGCTTTACTGGATAAACATTTGCACCATTCGCCTTCCCTGCCCATTTCATCCCCTCTCTTATATTCATCCCTAGCTGCCCTTATGAAACCTCAAGTTTATCCTAATCTTGAGCACCTATCCATCAATATGGCATACTGTGTGGTGGGCAACCAACCCCTAGCATAAATCTGGATATATCCATTGAGACTTAGAGATAAAAAGGAGAGCAGAGGAGGAGAGCAGGCAAGGATGGAAAGCTCTGACTGCTAATTCAGACATGGGAGTAGGAAGGAAACTGGAAGGTTTTAAAATATTTTAGTATTTGCATTGGTCAAAACCATGTTAATCTCTTAGGCTGTGTCCAGATGAGCAGGACCTGGCCATTTTCCTGCTGGGGAAAAAAAAAATGTAGCGTGGTGCACATGACAGGAGCATGACACAGGCTTGATCCTCCAGGATCCTTCCTTCAGTTGTGCCCTGGCTCCTCCACCATGCCCAGAGCTGGTCAAGGGCAGTGTGCCTGAAGCGGAACAGTTTGTCCCTCAACAAAAGTGGACGTACAGGGATGTGCATTGTGACAAAAAGTAGCAGCACAAGTTTGCGCTGCTACTATTTTTGCCCTTGCAAGCACACACCCCTGCACATCTGGATGTGGCCTTACTATGTATTTTAAAGCTTTCTATAGCAAGGAATATTAACAATAGTGTCTTTCAACCAAAAAAGATTGTTGCATATTTCAAATGTTAGTTAAGCCTCATAGCACCACTGTGAAGTAGATTCTCCCAATTTTACAGGTGGTCAAAAAGAGTCATAAGGGAATTAAGATGTGAACCAGGGAAAAATAAAGTTTCAGAAGCTGATCCAGGGATATAGATCCAGTTGTTGTGACAGCCAGTCCTCCTTTTTATCCACTGAACCATACTGCCTCCAGGAAAACCTATACCTGTAATCCTGTCTTCCATCTTTACCAGCAAACAATTTGGGGAGACAAATTTAAACTGGGAAGTTTAAACAATGAAGTTGTCTTATACTCTTCTTTCTTTTGCAGACAGCACCACTATCCTCTCTGAGGAGCACTTGAATCTAGTGAGAGAGAACTTGGCTAAACAGTGGAAAGACTGCGCTCGTAGACTGGGTTTCACTAATCCAGATATTGAAGTAATTGACCATGACTATGAACGAGATGGACTAAAAGAAAAAGTTTACCAAATGCTGCAAAACTGGCTCATGAGGGAAGGTTCCCAAGGGACTACAGTTGGAAAGCTTGCCAGAGCCCTCTATGGATGCCGGAGATTAGATCTCCTTAATGCTTTGATAAAAATGAACCAGAGATAGGCTGACTGGAAACTTTGAGGAAACTGATATGGTATTTTACCTGAAGAACCTTTCAGTGATAGCACAAAACTGTTCTGAAATACCACCATCATACAAGACATTTCTGGACCAAAGATTCTCCTGCCAAGCAGTATTAAGTGAAAATATCCTATAGCTCAAAACATTTAAAACTGCCCTCATGGGGGGTGGGGGGTGTTACTGTATTTGTTTTATGAATTAATTTTCCTGAGGTTTAAAAAAAGAAAATCAAAATACATAACCCTACAGGAAAAACTAAGTGATAAAATAATATGGGGAGTGTCAGTTTGGGGAGTATTTGTACATCAGTCTTTCACAGAGCTTTTGGACTGCTATCTTAAAACATATTTCTAGCTATATTCAGAGTGCCTTGGTGATGCCTAAAAGGAGCATATCATATACGCAAAGCTAACACAATCAGTGCAAGTGTGTTAAATTGGTTCACTTTTTGAAAGTCCTGGATGGAAAGCAAAACAAACTCTGTTGTTCCTAAGCAGAGATGATAATCACAAAAAGTCATCATGGCACACATTGCTTTATATCGATTATATTGGTTTTTATAAATGCACTTTTTATTACTTTTATTGAATACAAAAGTTTAAAGCTATGCAAGATATTGGTAGGAATGAAAATAGATTGGACACAGTAGTATGTACATTAGCATTAAAGAGCCTTTTCTCACAGATTTATGACAACTGCATTGAACAAATTCTATTTTCTGTTCTGTGATAGGAATAAATTGAAGAGAAGGTACGAAGTCTACTTTATGAAATATAATCTGTACCCATGCCTAAATGAGAATTTGGACTGTGCAATGTTCTGAGTATCAATCAGGGCATTTACAGAACCAACAAGGAAGAATTATTGTCCCATACATTTGTGCATACTTGCCACAAATATTTAAACCTAAATTGGACCTTCTTTGACGAATAGTAGTTCTAATTTCACCTAAAACCAAAAAACAGAACGTCTAGCAAACTTTTTGAGACAGCTGTTTCTTCCTTTGCATACAGGATTGTAATAATGCGTTACCCTCTCACTAGCCATGTCTACATTAGCGGTGCCACTGCTACTTGTTCCTGGGGAACACCCCCCATGCCACATGCACTGTGGCGTGCAGCAGGTTACCTCGGGTGGGCTAGAGGAGGCTGGGGCCAGCAACTGTGCTGGCTTCAGCAACTTTACCTGGGGTCCTCTGGGAGCTGCAGCCATCGTGCTCCTGCAGCAGGGAGCCTGGCAGCAGCTGGAACATAGCTTTGCCTGGGCAGGCTCTGATTTTGGGCTGTGCACTGCAGTGAACCGCCCTCCTTTTTTTCAGTGTGGGGTTTTTTTGATCCCAGGATCTAGGTTCCCAAGGGACTACAGTTGGAAAGCTTGCCAGAGCCCTCTATGGATGCCGGAGATTAGATCTCCTTAATGCTTTGATAAAAATGAACCAGAGATAGGCTGACTGGAAACTTTGAGGAAACTGATATGGTATTTTACCTGAAGAACCTTTCAGTGATAGCACAAAACTGTTCTGAAATACCACCATCATACAAGACATTTCTGGACCAAAGATTCTCCTGCCAAGCAGTATTAAGTGAAAATATCCTATAGCTCAAAACATTTAAAACTGCCCTCATGGGGGGTGGGGGGTGTTACTGTATTTGTTTTATGAATTAATTTTCCTGAGGTTTAAAAAAAGAAAATCAAAATACATAACCCTACAGGAAAAACTAAGTGATAAAATAATATGGGGAGTGTCAGTTTGGGGAGTATTTGTACATCAGTCTTTCACAGAGCTTTTGGACTGCTATCTTAAAACATATTTCTAGCTATATTCAGAGTGCCTTGGTGATGCCTAAAAGGAGCATATCATATACGCAAAGCTAACACAATCAGTGCAAGTGTGTTAAATTGGTTCACTTTTTGAAAGTCCTGGATGGAAAGCAAAACAAACTCTGTTGTTCCTAAGCAGAGATGATAATCACAAAAAGTCATCATGGCACACATTGCTTTATATCGATTATATTGGTTTTTATAAATGCACTTTTTATTACTTTTATTGAATACAAAAGTTTAAAGCTATGCAAGATATTGGTAGGAATGAAAATAGATTGGACACAGTAGTATGTACATTAGCATTAAAGAGCCTTTTCTCACAGATTTATGACAACTGCATTGAACAAATTCTATTTTCTGTTCTGTGATAGGAATAAATTGAAGAGAAGGTACGAAGTCTACTTTATGAAATATAATCTGTACCCATGCCTAAATGAGAATTTGGACTGTGCAATGTTCTGAGTATCAATCAGGGCATTTACAGAACCAACAAGGAAGAATTATTGTCCCATACATTTGTGCATACTTGCCACAAATATTTAAACCTAAATTGGACCTTCTTTGACGAATAGTAGTTCTAATTTCACCTAAAACCAAAAAACAGAACGTCTAGCAAACTTTTTGAGACAGCTGTTTCTTCCTTTGCATACAGGATTGTAATAATGCGTTACCCTCTCACTAGCCATGTCTACATTAGCGGTGCCACTGCTACTTGTTCCTGGGGAACACCCCCCATGCCACATGCACTGTGGCGTGCAGCAGGTTACCTCGGGTGGGCTAGAGGAGGCTGGGGCCAGCAACTGTGCTGGCTTCAGCAACTTTACCTGGGGTCCTCTGGGAGCTGCAGCCATCGTGCTCCTGCAGCAGGGAGCCTGGCAGCAGCTGGAACATAGCTTTGCCTGGGCAGGCTCTGATTTTGGGCTGTGCACTGCAGTGAACCGCCCTCCTTTTTTTCAGTGTGGGGTTTTTTTGATCCCAGGATCTCCCAGGGTCAAAAAAAAAAAACCAACAAACTAAACCCACAAACAAAAAACCCCCAACGCTGCAAAGCAGCAGCATGGGGGAATGCCTGCGTGTGTGGTGTGTGCCACATAAAGCACGTCCATGTTCATCTGGATGCAGCCGCTGATGGCAGAAAGCTACTCGGAGTTCTCATAAAAGCCTAGTTCTAACAGGCTTTAAGCTAACTGCTTCTGAAATAAGAACTAGACATTTTAGCAATAGCAAGACAAAAAATGTGATTATAGCAAGTATTATCAAACCGTGCTAACTTTAAAGTACTTATCACAAACAACAATAGCAGTAAAAGTGCCAGGACATTGGCTTTCATATACACTACAACCAGAACCCCCAGAAAGACGTTACTCCGATTGCTAACAATTTTTCAAAACATGCTACCAAGTCTTCATTGCTATCACTCCCTGCGTTAGGTAGGCTAAAGCTAGCATGGTTACCTTGGCCTATGCTAAAATCATACCTTAATTTTGTAGCATAGACATACTGTATGCTTTACAATCCTTAGACTAGAGCAGAGCTTTCCAAACTGTGTGCCGCGACACATTAGTGTGTCGGTGGCAGTGTGTAGGTGTGTCACGTGAAATGCAGAAAATTTTGCGGAAGGGCACCGCAGAGCTCCCTTACTCGCGTCTGCTTCCCTTGGCCCCTCCCCCGGAACTGAATTACTGTGTCGCGAAATGATGCACGTCTAAAAAGTGTGTCACCAACATGAAAAGTTTGGAAAGCTCTGGACTAGAGTGTATTATGCCAACTTGTAATTTGGAACTAGAAATGTACTGACTTTTCTGTTCTTGAATGCACTAGAAACACAGGGCGTTGTTCTGTGATGAATTGGGGAAAAGCACATGGGAGGGAGAATGTTCTCAAGACCTTGTAGTGTTGCACCCTGCTGAAGTCTGCAATTCAGCTCCCCTTTAGTCAAGCACAACAAAAATGGGTCTCCAGTCACTTAACCTTCACTTCTCCCAGGATCCACATGAATCTTCTTTGACTCTGCTCCTATGGTTCAACCTTACCCTCCTGAGGTTTCCTCCAGCTCCAGCTGAAGGATTCTTATTATGGGACACCAGCATAACAGGCTAGCACAAGAATATCTGTATATATTATTTTAAATTTAGGGCCAACTACTGGCTTCAGATAAACTATTCAGGACACTGACTAATGTAGAGGATAGGAACAATTCAAGAAAACCAGTGCCTACTGGAGGAGTTCATATAGGGGAGGGAAAGAAAAATGATAGCACCTTTCTATGTTCTGTCCACAAGTCAGATTCCTTCCACTTGCAAACAAACATCAGGGTAGTAGTTTGTGCCTAAAAAGATGAGTTATATCTTAGACATACAGAATAACAATGAAATATTTCTGGCTTATATTTAAATGTCACTCTTCAGAGGTATACCATCATATTGAGATTAGCATGAGACCATTCAAATCTTTCAGAGCTATGATTTCAAGCTCTCTGTAGATCCAAGCAGACAGTACAGGTGCCAGTTACATTTGTTTTCAAGGTTTCTCTTCATCACCAGGCTAATTAGTGACCCAGTTCAGACTTGTGAAGCACAAGAGTCAATAAAAAAAACTTGATATTTTCCCATTGAAAGTTAAAGGTGTTTTTGTTTTTTGGGTTTGTTTGGGGGGGGGGGGGGGGGGGAGAAAAGGGGGGGGGGGGGGGGGCGGGGAAGAATCGTTCTACAAGGTTTAGCTTCTTGTATTGAATCTACCAGGAGGCAGCATCTTTAAAAAATGGCCTTTAAAGTTTTATTCTGCCTTGAAAAACATGACAGGTCCTGTCTGCAAACAGACATGGGTCTGGTATACATAAAAGGAGGTTAAAAAGCAATTTAAATGAGCTAAAATCTCAAATTGATAAATCATTATAGGTGGGATTGTGAGCACTGTTATGATTATGTAACATTTCTTGTTCCAAAGCCATTTTCACTTTTTGTCATACTTCAACCATTTGGGCTGAACTTTTCCAACCCTAGGTGTCCCAATTCAGCTGTTTTTGAAAAAAATGACTAGAGAAAAAATGTTGTTGGGTTAGTGTTAAATCTGATAATGATTTCTTATGAAAACTTCTTAGCACCTCAAAGTTATGGCACAGTGACTTGAATTTGGTAGATGACACATAAGCAGTAGGTTTTAGCAGCTAAATTTCCCCACCATTTCATCCACACTAAGCTTGCTGCAGCCTAGGAGCTCAGAACCAATTCACCCAGGGGCGGAACCACATGAATGCGTCTATACTGCTCTAGCCCAGGACAGCAGACTAGAACAGACTGCATCTGTTTTGAGTCAAGTATGCACAGCACTAATTCACATATTTCTGCATAGTGCTGCTTTATACTGCAGACATACTCATATTGCATCCTCCTCTACTGCTAGTTCATACAGAGGATGACAAACTACTAGTGCTATCAGATATTGTGTTACCTGAATGGGCTAAAGATTGGTGCAGGGGTCTGCGAATCAAAGCTGTTCCAATTATTTGGGTGTTAATATGATGCCACATAACAGAATTTGGGGGGGCTAGTTTGCTTTAAAAAAACATTTTGGAAACCACGCAAAGTATGTTAATGTCACAACCCAAAAGGTGTGATTTTTATTTGTGTGTGCTTCGGCACTGCTAAATTGTCCCCACTAAATTGCAAGCTTCCTTGCACGGTGGAATTTTCTGCTGCAAAAGAGAACCCCGGTGCAAGGGAGAATTTCCCGCCGATTTGAAGCTTTCTTTGCAGGGTGCATTTCTTTGCTGCAGCACAGAAACGCTCGTTGCAAAGAGTTCCCGCCATTTGTATGTAGATTTGGGTCCCATTATTGGCCAGTTCTAAATTATTCACACGTGGCGGCTAGTGATTGGCTTGCTGGCCGTATAAGAGGCTTGAGTGGTTTCCGCCCAAGTTGGAGGACTCCACGAACAAGGGAGGAGGAGACTTCATGCTGTGTGAAGATCTCTAAGCGCTGCGGATCCTCACGGACCCAGTGCATTTGAAGCAGGCTACGGAGATCTGATCAATCTCTAGCCTCTCCCCGTCGCCAATAGAATTCCTAGACGTACCCCACCCGCGCGCAAAAGAACTGGACCCACGGAGCCTAGCAAACTTCGTGTGAGTTGGCTCAGAGCTCTTCCGGACGAGTACTTTCTTCGGCTGATGCGACGGGCTCGCGTGTTCAGAGCCTTCAGCCGGATTGGGCTAGAGTTCACGAGTCTAGAACTCTTGTCCGCCTCTTTCCTTTTTCTTCTCTGTAACTGCAACTGAAGCAAGCTTTCCAGCCTACACCACTGCCATCTCGGTGTAAGTAAACAATCTTTTAAACTACCGATACGCGTCCGTGCCTAATTCCAGAGCGAAAGCCACCCCTCTCCGCCCCCGCGTGCCCGGGCTGCTGGCCACAGCCCGCGTGCAGCGCGAAAAAGGGCCTGGGGCGCACCCGGCCCGCACAGTTAAGAGAACATTATTAAGGTTACAAAGTCAAGCACTCAAGAAATGGCAGAATGTGGATGACCTTAATTTGGTCTCTTTGGGAATGTGCATTCTGATACAGACTTTTAAGTATACGATGGCAGTATTATTTTTCCCCAGGACCCCTACCTAATTAGGTGCACTGGTGCATGGTGCTCACTTAATGAGCAGCTGTTTAGTATTTTGTTTTCTCCTTATTGTTCAGTGTGTGGCCCTGGGCCTTGTTCAATGGAAATCAGTGATTCTGAAAAGGATTTAGGGGTCATAAGAAGTCAGACCTCTCAGTAAGTACAGGAGGTCAGACCAGATGAGCTAATGCTCTGTTCTGGCACAAAAACTGAAAAACCTCGCTGTGGCATGAGATGTGGCCTCTGCTGTTTTATTGGGCAGGCTCCTGGATTTCTAGAATCAACAGCATGTGAAAGGAAAATACTGGGGACAAGGCTCAAGCATTCAAAAGGGCTCATTCTGCGTAAGCCATCACAGTTGACCAATGGGAGGCTGGAGGGAAGGGGTGGCTGTGGTTTCAGCTTCACAAGGGCCTTTGGCAGGGGACAACCCCAGCAATCTCATGGCCTTGCTGCAGCAGATCTTCTCATGGTTTTTCCTCAGATGTTTTGAGTATGAGAACATAGCTCTCACTTGAACATAAGGAAGAAGCCTCTTGGGGGGGTGGGATTCTCCTTTTAGTAGGAAGCAGGTGTCACTTTAAAAGTTAAGAGCTTTGCTAAGGTTTTGGAACCCATCCAGCTTAAAATACTAGCCTAGCTTTAGCCAGGGAAACAGTTCCTTTCCAACTGAGGATTCTGCACTTGGAATCACTAAAACTTCCTCTACACATTATAGGTATTGTGCAATTAACTGGTTAACTGCACAATTACCTGGAGATCAGCTACATGTACAAAGTAGTTATCACAATAAAAAACTCCAACCAGCTATAAAGTTAGACCTCAAAAATGTGCACTGACTTTCTAGCTAATTGCTATCAAACTTTAATTTGTACATGTAGCAGGGTCTCTCCCCTGTGGCTGGGAGCCCCATCAGTTTCCCACATCCCCATCCCCGCTCCTGGGGGTGCGTGGTGTTCCCAGCCACAGGAGGTTGCTTCATTCCAGTGCAGGGGGAACCTGGGATCGGGCTCTCCTGTACTGGCAATAAGGCACAATGTGATCTTACTCGTGATCCCACAACCCTGCCATGCACTTGTGGCATGGCAGAAGGTGCTATTGTGTGAATTGTGCATTAGATCCCATCGTGCCTTTACCTGAATGCATAGAGGGGGTGTCAGAGTCTTCTTAGAGTTGTCCTCTTCCATTTCCTTTTTTCCTCATCCCCTCCTTCCTCTCTCTCATTTTCCCTTCTTTCTGCATGATTGATACTCAAATGTCCTTTTGGCAGGCCTCAGAGTGGTGGATCTAGATGAGTGACCCCTTCCAGTGACAAGTGTAATCTGTTTGGCCCCCGTGTAACAATGCTCAGACTCTTGCCCTTCCAAAGCTCAACATTAAGTGGTTGGGCATGAGGGAGGAAACATAGCAGCTACATTTCTCCACTTTTTTTTTTAAACAAAAGAACAAAGTCATAAGTCCTTTTTCTGATTTTTTTTTTAAAACACCTTTTCTCCACAGCCTATGAATACTCTACGATTCTCTTGAATGCACCGGTTCTTCCAAAATCCTTGCTGAATAGGTTCTGGACACATTTCTTGCTTTGTAGCTCATTGTGAGAGGGGAGGCAAAAGCCCCCACAACACGTCCCAAACCCCTGCCGAATGCACTCTGATACTCACCGCAGGGGCGAAGATGAGCGGCAGCTGGGGAGAGATGCCAACACAAGCTCGGCAGTTCCTGCGAGCCTGAGCCTGCGAATTGGCAAGTCCCGGGGGCATGGCTCCGGAGAGGCGCGGGCTGCTCAGAAAAGCAGCCAAAGATACAGCTGTGGCCCTGGGGAAGAGGAGAGCAGAACGCCAGTCAGGAGATGTTGGCTGCAGAACAGGGGAGCACCAGCCCCAAATGCGGGGAGAAGAGGCTAAGTGTCTGCCAGAGGATCCTGGCAGATGGAACGAGGAGCCCAAGCCCCAGGAATGGAGGGACACTGGGGAGCTCCATCAGGGGAAGCAGTCCCCCCGGGACGCCCAGGAGCAGAGCCGCAGCCACACCAGGGAGCACAAGTACTGTGGCAGGGAGTGGCAACAAGGGACTGCTGGCACCCTCGGGCAGCATAGCAAAGAGGGAGGCGCAGGAAGCTACAGAGCCCCGCATGGCAGTGGCAAGCACCACTGGCTGGTAGGACCAGGATAACTTGACTACAGGTCAGCCGGGCCCCAGGGGGGTCCAGCAGAGAGAACTGACAGAGACTGGGCACGGGGCAGCTGCCTGTCCCCACGCCTAGTAGGAGGGAAGGGATGGACGAGTCCCCCCAAGTGACCAAGGGGGTCCAGGGAGACTGAATCCCAGGAGCCCGGTGGTAGATGCTGGACACTTTTCAGTTAAGTTTTCCTTAGTTACAGTTAGCCACAGCTGGGGCAGGTTTAGTTGCCTGAGAGCCAGCCTGAAGACAGGGGAAAGACTGACAGCTAGGAAAACCCAACCCGTTTTGAGGCAGGCAGCATAGATGAGGCAAGATCATCCAGGGGAAGACCTAAGGTGAGCAGCGTTTGCCCAGGCTGTGGACATGGTAAAGGGGAGGTTGGAGCCCCACAAAGAAAAGCAGGGTCAAGACCCCCTTTTTGGGCCACCTACAGGGAACTACCTCCCCAACAACAAACATCAAAGATGTGGCAAGCGAGTAGGAGCAGCGCCTGAACCATCTAAGTGGCACCAAAGCCTGATCTCACCCTGGTGTCGCTAAGGGGCAAGGCACCGACCAAAAAGGAGCCAAAACCCTAAAACACCTACAAGCAACATTCATCTGCAAGCATTTTACCAAAAGCATTCAACATATGTGAGTTGTATTGGCTAGCGTGAAAAAAGTCAAGGCTCCTAGATCCAGTCTCTCCTAGTGGTTTTGAGATAGTGTCCAAAGGGAAAGAAGGATTCCTGCATCCTATTCCTAACTCTGATACTAAATGATACTAAATTTGACCATAGACAAGTCATTTTACCTTGCCTGAGCTCAGTTTTTCCATCTGTAAACTGAAGAGAACAATCTTTTTAGAGGCCTGCGAAAATCTATCCTAGACTGCCTACACAGCATCAAATATTGTGAGGATTTGGCTGGGACATAGCAGCTAGACCTGCAGATTGGCCCCTGAAGGGCAACCAGGAGGTCAGGGAGATAAGGGTGGTGCAGGTTACTGGGGCATCAGGTTGGGGTTTGGATCAGTGGAGCGGACATCTGAGGGATACAGTCCGGAGTGCAGGCCAAGGTCAGAAACCAGGAGAATCAGAACCAGGCACAAAGTTCTAGGGAAGAACCAAGAGCACAGCCAGGAAAAGCTGAAGCTGAGTCAGGAGCCAGAGGAATCAGAGAGCTGGAACCAGGTTGCAGGGGCAATCCAGGAGCAGGGTCAGGGAAGCAAAATCCAAAATCAGGAGCCAAGACAAACAGGGACAGCAGTGAACACACAAGGCTTGCCAGAGCAGACTGAGGCTGTCGTCAAGGCATGTCTGCAGCCTGAGGCTGCAGGTGCACTTTAAAGGCCCGAGTGGCATTCTCAGCAGCCAATCCAGTTATACAGGACTGGGGAAGTCACATTAGCCAGGGATCAAGGTCAGGTGTGGAAGCTCAAGGGCTCAGCCTGGCTGGGCCTAACTGCCCAGAGGCCCTGACAGATATGCCCTGCTTACAAGGAATAGAGTGTTAGCACATAGCCATGATAGTCCAAGAAGCATGTGAAAAGCAAGGTTTTTGGTGATATCTTTCATTGTATCAACTGTATAGGCAGGAGAGACCTTAGGTAAGCTTTCGGACACAAAGTGCCCTTAGATCATCCTAGGAAGTGGGGTCTGGTAAGGAAATGCATAGGATTTTTCATACCTCGAAGGGAGCAAAGTGCAGTGATTAGTATAGGGTATGGATTCTGTCCTTGCCTCTATTCAAGTGAGTTGGGACTACTACTTTTTGTGGTTCTGCCACTGCCTTGTGGTGCGAAATTGGTCAGGGAACTTCACATCTCTGTATCTTGGTTTTCATATCTGTCCATTGGGCATAGAAACGTGCTAGCATTAGCGAGACGTAATCAGATAATGAGCGAAGCCCTTTGAGCTCAAAGGGATCATGTCTGATAGCTGCTTAGACAAGAGTCCATACTTATTTCCTACTGGTTCACATTGAAAGACAATAACTCTTCCTCAGGTTTAGAATAAAAGGCTGGAATTGCTATTTTGCACACAAATGCTTTTAGTCAAAGGAACACAGGACTGGGTCATCAAGTCTACTCCTTCCACTATCACAGGAAACCATGTTGTGTGATCCTCTGTGCCACAGGAACAAAGTTTGGCACCCAGGGCAAAGCCCACAGCGGCAGCCCGTCCTCGCCCCACACAGATCCGGGGGGCACCCCCACCCCCAATGCTTGCCCAGGAGTGCATGCAGTGGTGAGAGCCACCATTCACACGTCCCCTCCCACATGAGCTGCTCGTGGCTCTGTCCCGCACCCTGCCCTGGCCAGGCAGCGCCTGTTGGCACCCCTTTGCTTCAGCCCCTGGGGCGATCGCAACTGCTCGCCCCCCTTGCTACGGCACTGGTAATCCCTTTAATAAATTTATCGAGTCTCACCTTAAAAGAAGTTGTTTCTTGTGCCCACTAGAACAAAGAGAAGACAGTTGTCAGAGCTGTGTTTGGAAGCCACATTACTACATCCTCTGTGCTTGAAGTCTCAAGTCTTAACAGAGCTCGGGAATTGGACAGGGTCTCTCCGCTCACCGACAGTGTTCAGATCATTTGTACACCATTCCCTTCAGATTCCACAGGCCAAGAGACTACCCCTGCAACTAACACAATGCCAGGGGCTCAGTCAAACCCATTAGGCCTAAAATCAGAGGCTCTAAAGATGGAAAAGCTGTTAGGAAAGACAGAGCCTCCTTGCTTCAAAACTTTATGACTATACCCTTCTCCACGTTGGGCCAAACAAACCACAGATCCAAACACTTCATGCTCCGGAAATTTGCCTCTGACCTTTGATAGTATAATGGATATTATTTAGCATTTACAGAGAAGCTTTTCCTGGACAAAGAACAAAAGGGTGGGGGGTTAACATATGTACTGAGACTTTCTATCATTCAACAATTTCATAACAACAAACTAACAACACCAGCCTGAATCTGTAGCTTGTATGTAGTGTCTCTAGTGGGTTATGGAATAGAGAAAATCCCACACAATTTACTGATTCGTTTTGATGCGCTGGCTGGGGGAGTAGTTAGCTGATTGCACGATTTCACAATGATTACACACTTAATTTATACAACACAATTTTATTTTAAAACTCTTTGCTACGTATATAACACTGCTTAGCTTTAAGAAACACCACAAACATTAAAAACACAATAATTACATATATCAGAAACAATGCTCCGAATGCACTGCCTTCCCAAACAATGCTATAAGAATTAGTGTTACAAAAACAACTACAATTACAACTAAAAGTTAAATTTGAATCAATATTGTTATTTTTCATAATATACTTACAATCCTAGAATTCCGAGAAGCCAAATACCAAAATATGGTTTCATTCCTCAGTAGTACGATTTAATGGGTTGGCCTCAGTAGTACGGTTCAATAGGCTGGCCTCAGCAATACGATTCAATGAGCTGGGCTCACCAGTGATAGGACTACGTCCCCTTCCTTCAGTCCCTTTCGGGCGCTCCGCGGCTTCAGCGTGAACTAAGAGATTCGTGTTCACGGAGAGGCTTGATTAGGCGATCAATCTAATCTGAACTTATACTTGCGATTCTTCCTTCGTTGTTCTGCAAGTGAAGTCACCTCCAAATTGGGACAGTAAGTTACAGGTTTTTATTGAGTGAGCTGCCGTCATTGGGCTCCTCCTACTCAATTCATCATAACTCCCAAATTTGGGCTCGGATCTTACTCAACAGAAATTACCTTTGTTGAGCATTTTTAAATTATTCTTGGGGAGACTTCCATATCACTGTAAATACTCTTTTCTTTTTACCAGTCTGGTTAAAAGGCCCCAGGCTTTGATTTCTCGGAATTTAGGACATTTACTTTCTTTGTAAAAAACTTCTAAAGGTACAATTTAGATTAAGGTTTTAGGCGAAGTCAGGACATTTCGCACGTAGCTCCAAAACAATGAGCTAGATAAGGAGATAGATCCTATCTTCTTCCTGAAACTGGCTAATGGGCAACCTTTACAAACATTCAAACTATTTCATTCAATATGACATCCCCCCGTGCCCATTAGGCAGTTTGATTACAATTATATTTCATTACTAAGCAGCTAAGGGTAGAGCAGAGCCAGTACTGGAGGCATGTCCTATAGTAACTACTAGTTGGAAACAACAAGGCACAAATCCTGCAGTTAGGCAGAATATCTATAGAGAAAGGAACAGGGAGGAAATAGAGGATTTGGCTAGGAGAACAGCACGACGTACTAATGAAAATTGCTACGTGTGGGTAGGAAGGATTATAGAGGAAGAAACTGGAATAGGAATCCTATTAAGTTCAGAGGAGGCCCTTCCACTAATAAGAAATTCGGGATGGAGTAAGGGGGCAATTCTCACAAATACCATGAATATAATTCCGGGAGGCATGTATCCCATAACTTTAGCTGGATTAATTGCCACCGGGGTAAAAAATCATTTGGGAGCTCTAAGCTTTCCCCAAAATTTAGAAGGGGGTATGAATAGCATCAGGTATATAATATGGGGAATTAGTTTTGCCCATTGGACAGCACCCCCAAACACCCTATCGGCAGTACAACAGAGATTAAGGAATGATTGTTTGTTTATCACCACTCCTGAACAAATAACTTGCAACAGGATGTCGTTAGAGGTAGCATCAAATGTTCTGAAAACTCCAGGAGTAAAAGCCTGGCTACTCCCGTTGGTGGGACAAACACCCTGGGAAGTAGCTGATCAGCTAGGAAACATAGTGCAGGAGGAAGAAATGAAGAAAAATCCCAAATTAATAATATAGAACACCATGTGCACACTCCTTATCATCCACAATCTAATGGGGTTGTGGAAAGACACATTGGTATTTTGAAGACACAATTGAAAACAAATTTAAAATCAATTTCTTTAAAAACTGGGATGCAGTATTGCATGCCACCTTAATTCAGTGCAATAATGATAAAACCATGTGGTTGAAACACGAAAAGAAAGAGTTTCTAGTGTGGACATATAAGTATAAAAAGGGTGATAAAGTGTGGATACACCTACCCAAAGAAGAAGAAGTAACAAAAGGTGTAATTGATCAATTGGGGAAACATCCCAACACTTATTTTTGTTTAACTGAAGAAAATCAAACAATATTAGTACACCAAAGTTGGCTAACCTCACGAAGCTAGGCCTCACAAGGACCTAAGCAATCATTTAATTTTGTTACAGGTGTCAAGGATTGAAGTGGCAACAGTGGGAGATCAAGGATGAAAATGATCCCAGAGATGAAAACTGGATGTGGCTAACCAATGCAACATTATGCAAACCAGTACCTAGACCACCCAACGTGATTCTGGGATATAATGCTGATGTATGGAATCTCACAATACCAGGTTATTCCCTTAAATGTAATATTCCTTGGGAAGGACCATGGAACCCCTCCAAATTATTAAATCCTCGTGATATAATTAATGGACCATATCCATATGGCATTAAATTAACAGAAGCAGGGATAAATGAAACTGAGTATTATCCAACACCATGGGGTTTTGTGAGAACACACCCAGAAAAAGGTGTATTTGGGGTAAAATTAACTATTATACCAGTAGGGTTATTTGAAAATGCTACAGTAGACCCCTATGGTATCATCCAATGTAAGTGGAATAAACTTTTCTGGAAACCTAACACTGTCCAGAACAGTGGCCGGCTTACTACTAGCACTTGGTGTCGGACTATAGTACATACTAGAAAAGGGATATTACCTTATCTCTTAATTATAAGGGATCCACCGCACCAAGAACAAAGCACAATAGCCTGGCATTTAAAATTTCCTGAATATTCCCGTACTGCCATGCGCATTACATATAACATTAACTGCACGCAACCACAAAGAAAGCGTAGGTCAGTCTGGACAGACTGGGCACAGCAAAATCAAGATAAAGAATGGGAAGAAACAGTAAAACCTGAATTCATGTCACTTTTGGGATTTGCCACTACACATGTAACCATTACAAAAAACATTACACAAAGAATGCAAAATTTCATAACATTAACTGAACAGAATGAAAATATCACTAATTCTAACATGAGGAAAATCCAAGCTAGATTACAGTTCATTACCTGTACACAATTTCATGAATCCAGCACCTTTGAACAACTTATTGTAACAAATTTAAGGAAGAAATTCACAGATGCTGGACATATACCTTATGTAGAATGTCATAGTCAAATAATTATGCTATTTAGTCATGAAAATCAGGGAAGTGTACAATGGCTTTGTTCAGTGAACCCACTAATGGGTTGGACAGTACATACCCGCATTGGAGGAAAACATACAGGTACATTACCCACCATGCGGTGTACCAAGCATAATTGCACACAAGTAAACACCAACCAAGTAAAATTAAATGATAAATGTTCTGAATTGGAAGCATGGAATCAGACCCATATTGTGCAATGTACTGATTGCAAATGCAAAATCTACACTAAAACTGTTCAAGTGAACATATTAAACTATGATTATGCTTTTGACTTAACACCCCAAGATGAAGCAACCCAGTATTATGAAATAGCAGAAATGGGATATGATATTCCTCAACTCCAGCCCTGTAAGCAAGAGGGTCAGTTCTGGAGAGATACAGGGGAAATAATGGAAATAAAATATAATATCCCTCAAAACTCACCCTGTGAGCCTGGAGCTCAGTTATGGAGAGACACATTTGCAAGGAAATGTGTGTGCATAATAGAGCCAAAAATTAATAATCTACACTCCAGTATGGAGGTAGTACTTTGGTCCAAAACAGGTATCCCGTGGATCGCTGCAGATCATTGGAGCACGACTGAGGAGAATAAGGTGCATTCCCAAGTATCTACGTGGGACGTTGACTTGCAGGGATTAAATTTGACTCATATATCGTTTAACTTGGAAACTGGACAATTAGTGATGTTGTCAAAGGACTATGGAGAACACATTACTTACTTGAAATTACTTAACGCCAGCAAGATCCTCAATGCACCATCAGCTTCGGTGTTAGAAGGACTAGCCACGATTGGAAATGCAGTGGGGAATGGTGTTAAATCTACTATACATGAAATAGGATCGATAGGACAACAACTATGGAACACTATAAAGACTGTATTTTCGGGAAAATGGGTGATATATGTTATAATAAGCATCATAGGATTGTTTGGGTTAATCATTTTGGGAAAATTAATTTTGTGTATGTTGTCATGGAATCATCATAATAAGTTTGTAAGGCTTAGTAATGAAATATAATTGTAATCAAACTGCCTAATGGGCACGGGGGGATGTCATATTGAATGAAATAGTTTGAATGTTTGTAAAGGTTGCCCATTAGCCAGTTTCAGGAAGAAGATAGGATCTATCTCCTTATCTAGCTCATTGTTTTGGAGCTACGTGCGAAATGTCCTGACTTCGCCTAAAACCTTAATCTAAATTGTACCTTTAGAAGTTTTTTACAAAGAAAGTAAATGTCCTAAATTCCGAGACATCAAAGCCTAAGGCCTTTTAACCAAATTGCTAAGAAAAAGGTATTTGCAGTGATATGGAAGTCCCCCCAAGAGTAATTTAAAATGCTCAACAAAGGTAATTTCAAAAAAATCTGTTGAGTAATGTCTCTAGTGGGTTATGGAATAGAGAAAATCCCACACAATTTACTGATTCGTTTTGATGCACTGGCTGGGGGGGTAGTTAGCTGATTGCACGATTTCACAATGATTACACACTTAATTTATACAACACAATTTTATTTTAAAACTCTTTGCTACGTATATAACACTGCTTAGCTTTAAGAAACACCACAAACATTAAAAACACAATAATTACATATATCAGAAACAATGCTCCGAATGCACTTCCTTCCCAAACAATGCTATAAGAATTAGTGTTACAAAAACAACTACAATTACAACTAAAAGTTAAATTTGAATCAATACTGTTATTTTTCATAATATACTTACAATCCTAGAATTCCGAGAAGCCAAATACCAAAATATGGTTTCATTCCTCAGTAGTACGATTTAATGGGTTGGCCTCAGTAGTACGGTTCAATAGGCTGGCCTCAGCAATACGATTCAATGAGCTGGGCTCACCAGTGATAGGACTACGTCCCCTTCCTTCAGTCCCTTTCGGGCGCTCCGCGGCTTCAGCGTGAACTAAGAGATTCGTGTTCACGGAGAGGCTTGATTAGGCGATCAATCTAATCTGACCTTATACTTGCGATTCTTCCTTCGTTGTTCTGCAAGTGAAGTCACCTCCAAATTGGGACAGTAAGTTACAGGTTTTTATTGAGTGAGCTGCCGTCATTGGGCTCCTCCTACTCAATTCATCATAACTCCCAAATTTGGGCTCGGATCTTACTCAACAGAAATTACCTTTGTTGAGCATTTTTAAATTATTCTTGGGGAGACTTCCATATCACTGTAAATACTCTTTTCTTTTTACCAGTCTGGTTAAAAGGCCCCAGGCTTTGATTTCTCGGAATTTAGGACATTTACTTTCTTTGTAAAAAACTTCTAAAGGTACAATTTAGATTAAGGTTTTAGGCGAAGTCAGGACATTTCGCACGTAGCTCCAAAACAATGAGCTAGATAAGGAGATAGATCCTATCTTCTTCCTGAAACTGGCTAATGGGCAACCTTTACAAACATTCAAACTATTTCATTCAATATGACATGTAGGTTCCCCTGCCTGCAACTTCTGTGTGCACCTTTAGGGTGCATCCTGTATTTAGCATCCCATTTTGAGAGTTAAGATTATATTTTTTTCTACTTCAAAGAATGAACATCTTTTTATCGAGTCAGAGAGGGAACCCAAAAATCTCACTGATCGACATGAAAAACACCACCGGAATCCAGGAGTTCTGACTCCAGTCACTGCAGCAGGTCACACTCCCTCTCCAAACCAAAAGTAGGTTAGCATGGCTTGGTGTCATCACACTCTGCTGACTAGGAGCTAAGAGAACCACAAGGATCTGATTGTCCAGTCACCTCTGTGAAAAATCCTTGATGTTCATGACTGCCAAGTTCCATCACTTCTGTACCTTAAGTGCTCTCTTCAGGTTGGCCAAACCAAGATCTAGCAAGCTGTTCCCTCAGAGACTGCCTATCTGGCCATATCTCCCAATGTTGTTTTGCAGCTTCACCCTTACTTAATTGGAGATCACCGAGGGAAAAGGTCTCCATTTCTCCCTTTCCCAATTCACTGCTGCCAGAAAACCTCCCAAACCTTCACCATAAACTTTCTCCTCTGACTTGCCTGGGGAAATTTAAAATCTGAGCTTTGCTAAGAACAAGAGTAAGAACATAGCAGCTCACTAGAAGACTCTAGTCTCCCCTAGAGAACAGTTCCCTTTCCCACTGGGGTGGCGTATCTGTCAGATAACTCATTCTACATAAATACAACTTCGCACTCAATGGAGAGCTCTGAGGTGCTGTATGCATCATGCAAAATGCTTGACACTAGAGGGGATACTACACTGCTATTAGCAGAGTGGTGGTGAACAAGTATCAGCCATTAGCATTTCTATTAATAACTGCTTGCAGAATGGATCCTGTATGCGTTGACATATCCTACCCCTGAAAAAGGGCTTGGCCCAGGGCAACTCCCAGGGATGGCATTCTTCCATCAAAGACCAGGGAGTGGAGCTGAACATTTCCAAAACTGCCAGTGCTGCCTCAGGGAGGTACAGAACAGTGTGAGATGGGACTATAGCAACAGGGCAACCCAAATCTTAAAAATACAGGGGCCTAATATTCCAGGGTAGAGACTGGATGAGAGCAGCAAGAAAGACACACAACTAAGAATGCAAGGGAAGGAGGCTTAGTGGCACAAAGTCAAACTCAAGGGAGTCTGAATGAATAGAAGAAAGGTGACCAAGGTTTTGAAGGAAAGGTACTGACCTGCTCAAACATCAATCCTAGGAATTTGGGTAAATAAGCCAGAGGAAATTAAAATTGTCACTGATGAGAGAAAATCTGATATAAAACTGTCACTACTGAAACCTGAGAAGCTGTGTACAACTGGAACATTAAGATCATTGCCTATAAACCTGCATGGGAAAGACTAAGAAGGTACAAGCAGTGGCACTCTAAATTAAAGATGCCATGCCTGGTTTTAGAGTTATTGGTGCTTCAGAATAGAATGACCTTGAATGTGGGTAGACATACTAATTCCCAATGCCCAGGAGGGCATCTGTTACAAGTCACCAAATCCAGCCAGAGAGCAGGATTAGTGCTCTCTGGCACCTGTCTAAGCGCATGAAAAGACAACTGGTTCATCACAGGGAAGTTCACTTTGGGAAATATTCACAAGTTCTCATGCTGCCAGCATTAAAACAACACTGGAGATTCTAAAAGATATAGATAATTTTTATAACACAAACAGTGTTAGAGCCATTATGAAGTAACACCATTTAGCACCTCTTAATAATGGCTAAAGGGCATTCATCACTGGACAAGTTGAAGGTTAACTAAGGACCAGTGATCTGAAGACAGTCACTACAAGCAGAATGAAGGGACATTTATTACCAGGTAGTACTACTGTATTTGTACTGGGTCCTCCAGAAGGACTAATTATAAAAAGGTGAGAAAAACTATGAGTGCAATGTGTTGGCAGAGAAATACTCAATATAGGAAGGGCTAATAGTACCTGTAAATAAGTTTGCCCTACATGTCCTATGATGAGATCCTGTTTTCAGTTGTTTATAATTTGGTCAAACTTCAAAAGTTTGAGTTCAAGTGCTGGGGTTCTGCCTCAGGCTGAAAATCACAGCTCAAACAAACAGTGTACTGATTTTCATTAACTAAACAGGGGCGGTGATGTTTCTGCCGGGGGTGTGCCTTTTGCCACCCCTGTGAAATGCCACCCAAATTGAGCCAAGTTGTAGGCCTTTGGGAGAACACGCAGCTCATGCATCCTCAGAAGAGGCTTCCAGATTGTTTACAATTTCCCCCATGACTCTGCCTTCAACAAGCATGCTCCAGCCCAGGCCTAAGCAGGATTTACCGTGCAGTTCCAGTTGCAGGCTGCAGTACATCCAGTCATTTGAACTCCGAAGTATAGGAAGCCTTTCCCTCCTGTGTTCACAGTGACATCTCCTCTGGGATCAGGTATCTTGAAGGGACATTGTTTGCTTCAAGGCAGAGGGAAGAAGAGCTGGACCTGTGGGAGGAGTTTGCCTGAAGATTGGCACAAGAAACTTGTGAGGGAAGACAGGGACTGGGCACGGCCAAGAGAACTGGGGACAGAGACTGGAAGCTCTAAATTATGGTGACCCTGAGATTGGACAAAAAGTCTGAGAATGGAAATTGGGACCAGAGGCCAAAGTGGGAGAGTTGAGGAGGCAGGAAGGGAGGCATTATAAAAGTTGGCTGGGCAAAAGAACTGCCACTAGAATGAAAAAGCTGCAGATCGGAGGATCAGGGAGGAGGGCACTGGGAAAAAGGAGCCTGGGAGGAGCAGGAAACAGATTGAATGAGAAATCCATGGAGACAAATTGGAATCCAGAGGCAATGACTGGGAGGAGAGAAGAACATTGGACAAGGAGCCAGGAGAGAGGCACGGGTGCTGGTTGGGCAGGGGACAGGGACTAGGTAGATGGATCATGAGGGACTGGGAGGAAGACAGAGGTATTGGGACTTAGAGAGCAAGCTGAGGAGGAGGGAGCGAACACTAGGATTTTCTGGGTAAGGAAAATGGAATGAGAAACTAGACAGGAAAGAGTAGGATGGAGAAAGTCAAGCTAATGGAGAGAAGAGTCCACATCCACTAGACCCTGCACCTGGAATGGAAGCATTATAGCACCCGTGTGCCTTCGCCATTGTGTCCTCAAGCACCTCCTGTCTACCTGATCCTGCTCTCACTCCAAATCTGCCAGTGAGGCCACTCCATTGCATCCCTCTATGGCAAATCCAAAGCAGCTCCCCTTGAGAGCAGCTGCTGAGAAACACTCTAGAGTGGCCTCACTGGAGCAGTCCAAGGTTTGGAGCAGGTGAGCAGAAAAAGGTGGATAGGGAAGTTGAGTTGTGTCCTGGCCAAGACCTGCTACTGCTGTGATACAGAATACCGCATAGCATCTGATGCATTAGGCTGTCGCCTACAAAAGTGCATGCCTTTCTAAACCAGGTACTCTAATATGCTACTGTCTCTAGTGGGTTATGGAATAGAGAAAATCCCACACAATTTACTGATTCGTTTTGATGCACTGGCTGGGGGAGTAGTTAGCTGATTGCACGATTTCACAATGATTACACACTTAATTTATACAACACAATTTTATTTTAAAACTCTTTGCTACGTATATAACACTGCTTAGCTTTAAGAAACACCACAAACATTAAGAACACAATAATTACATATATCAGAAACAATGCTCCGAATGCACTTCCTTCCCAAACAATGCTATAAGAATTAGTGTTACAAAAACAACTACAATTACAACTAAAAGTTAAATTTGAATCAATACTATTATTTTCATAATATACTTACAATCCTAGAATTCCGAGAAGCCAAATACCAAAATATTGTTTCATTCCTCAGTAGTACGATTTAATGGGTTGGCCTCAGTAGTACGGTTCAATGGGCTCGCCTCAGCAATACAATTCATTAGGCTGGCCTCAGCAATACGATTCAATGAGCTGGGCTCAGCAGCGAAAGGACTAAGTCCCCTTCCTTCAGTCCCTTTCGGGCGCTCTGCAGCTTCAGCGTGAACTAAGAAATTCGTGTTCACGGAGAGGTTGGGTCAGGTGATCAGTCTGTTCCGGGCTACACTTGCGATTCTTCCTTCGTTGTTCTGCAAGTGAAGTCACCTCCAAATTGGGACAGTAAATTACAGTTTTTATTGAGCGAGCTGCCGTCAGTGGGCTCCTCCTACTCAACTTGTCATTACTCCCAAATTTGGGCTCGGATCTTACTCAACAGATTCTTTTGAAATTACCTTGGTTGAGCATTTTAAATTACTCTTGGGGAGACTTCCATATCACTGTAAATACCCTTTTCTTACCAATTTGGTTAAAAGGCCCTAGGCTTTGATGTCTCGGAATTCAGGATATTTGCTCTCTTTGTAAAAGACTTCTAAAGATGACATTTAAATTAAGACTTTAACCAAAGTTAGGACATTTTACACGTAGCCCCAAAACAATGAACTAGATAAGGAGATAAATCCTATCTTCTTCCTGAAACTGGCTAATGGGCAACCTTTACAAACATTCAAACTATTTCATTCAATGACAGCTACCCTGCCCTACCTTCTGCCAGAAATACCTTAAGACTCCAGAGTGTCACTATCCCTGTACCATTAGAATATACGTATAAAACCCACTGACAAAGTGCGTGTCTTCTCCATGTCTAGTGATGGGTTATATATAAGACAGTCCTCCATTAATCTCTCCACTAGCAAAAGTGCCAGAGACCTGTGCAATACATCTAAAAGTTCCCTGCTGATGACCTACGTGGATATTAGCACAATGCCACTTGATAGAATTTCTGTTTATTTCAAGTAGGTTTTTTCCCCTTTAAATTTAAGAACCTACCAATTCTACTATCTACAATTCAAGAATTTAAGAACCTACAAAATAACAATCTTAAAAGAACATTATGAAGGTTGCAAAATCAGGACTCAGATGTTATGAAATGCCTAATTAAGGTTGTCTGTACATATGCATTGTAATGCAGATTTTTAATTACATTTTTATGCAGAATTTCTGTCTCATTCAGAGTAGAGAAATAACTTGTCTGCATGGGATGTATATCATCTGGGGACACATTCCAGCGAAAGCACACATTTTTCTTTCCTCCGATTTTAGTTTGCACTGGAAGTAGTTTATGTTAGACCAAAAAAAAATAAAAAATACTCTTTTACAGTATTCTGAGATAAGAGGGCTTATGCAGGGAGTTGTACCAGTATAAATTAAAGCAGTTAAACTATATTATTATTCACAGCTCTTTCACTGAGGTGCAAGCTTCCACACTTTGCATCTCATCTACAATGAATTAAGGGCATGCACACGTACAGTTAGCAGGGACTGCTCTCACACTGTAAATCCCTACTTCTAGCACTAATAACTGGTTTGGGTACACATGCTCTGGTAAACCTTCCTACATAGAAAAGTCTTAAGTCAAACTGGGAAGAAGTTTAAACCAAACCAAAATACGCTACTCGAACCAGAATAAGAGACAAAGAACTTGTGTACATGGAGATATTACTGTGAACTGGGGTGAATTTACAGTGGATTCAGTGAAGCAGACTAGCTCATGCTTATTGCACACAGAGTATTAATATGGAGTAGCTATAAAGTCATATTCCAGTTTACTTTGCAGTAACTACCCTTTGTAGACAAGCCCACAATGAAATTTAAACTAACTGGTGTAACCTTTTCCTGTAGCGTGGGATTACACACACTGGTTACTTTGAGGTCAATGAGACTGGGGAGTCCCAACAGGCCAGCTAATTTGCAACAGCTTTCCATGTCTATGCTCCGCTCCTACAGTAAGAAAGAGCTGACCTGGGGCAGCTTAAGCCTTCCATGAAAGTTAGCACAGGCCG
>NW_005842023.1:959770-960672 GCF_000455745.1 Alligator sinensis | reverse complement strand
CCGGATAAGAGAATCTACATCAGTCCTTCTCAACCTTTTCAGATGCACAGCACCCCTAGCTAGACTCAAGGTGCTCCTCAGAAAATACCAGCTCTCAACTTTCACTTTGACTACAAAAAATAATAAGAGCAATTCTTCTATTGCAAAGAACTCAGGAAGCCCCTAATAGGTCAGAATGTTTATAACACTACAGGAACCTCTGTGAAATCTCTGGATTTCCCTGTGAATGCTGTTTGCACACCTAACAGTGCTAATATTGCATGGCACCTGCAGCACCCTTGAAAGTAGGGGTGTCGAACTCATCTGGGCTGTGCTCAGTGCTGGATCAGGCCCAAAGATTGGCTCTACACGCTGAGCTTCTATCCCAGCTACACAGTCATAGAAATCACAGGTAAGTCAGGCTAGAAGGGACCTACAGAGGTCATCTAGTCCAACCCATTTCCTGAGGCAGGATCATCCCCATCCAAACCATCCCAGACAAAGACAAGACGCAACACCCTACACGCGGAACTCATGGGCACCACATGTTGTGGAATAGTCCAGAGGAATATCACCAGCATACCTGGTGGCATGAGGCGGTTGTAGTTATAAACATTCACAAAAGACTTGATCTTGGATCTCTTCGCTATCTTCTTGCCCATTGCCCCCATATTCGGGGTCAGGAAGAAATTTGACCCCCTGGTCGGACTGGGGGGAGGGGTTGCCTAACTCCGTAGCAGGGGGCTGGCCCTCCTCATTGGGATCCCGTGAGCACACACTTTCGCAGCAGGAGGACAGTGGCCGCCAGGGTGCTCCGCTGCACCTGTGGCAGCGTGGGGGGATACAGCCTGTGCCGCGGCAGGGCTGACTCAGCCAGTCCGGCCCAGAGATGACACAACGGGGGTTGGACGGGCCGGCCCGGA
>NW_005842023.1:926597-959707 GCF_000455745.1 Alligator sinensis | reverse complement strand
TCCCTCTCGCCCCCCCACCCCTGCGCTCGGGCCCCGGGGCCCCGCCGCCGCCTATGGGTAAAGTCCCGCGCGCTTCACCCCCGGGCCCTGGGCACGACCTACCGCTTGCCGAGCCCCCGCCCCGGCACCCCGGGCTCCCCCTGCGAGCAGCCAAGAGGGCCGGTCTCGAAGCAGGGAAGGCGGAGCCGGAGAGAGCAGGTTGCTATTGCTGTGGGAAGCCAAACCGGCAGGCCTTGCTGCCCGCAGCACAGCCCGGGGGCTCTCCCAGCTGTACAGCTGGTCCTGTAGATGACTTGGCCAGTCTTGTTTCTTGCATTTTTCCGGCCCATCCCAGCAATTAACACCACCACTTTCAACTCAGAAGTATTTAGTTGCACATTTAGATTTGGTTTGATATATTTACAGTGGATGCCAAAGAGCCGGCTTGCTCGTTTTTGCCAGTCAGATTAATTTACTGAAACATCCCTGTAAAGGGTGGCCACAATCCACTAAGTTATAAAACATCACAAGGATCCCCACCCTCTTCCGAGGCAGCCAGAGCCCTGCTTGGTTTTGTATAGGCCGCTGGGCTAGAAGCAGGGCTTGCAAATTTAGCAAGGATCCTACAGAGTCCAAGGCTGCCAGAGGACTTGTGGCCACGAGTGGTTTCAGGTGCTGAAGGGAGCAGGGATGCATCATGGTTCAGGGCCTGGAGCACATAACTTCTGAGGAGAGGCTGAGGGGTCTGGGCTTATTCAGTCTGCAGAAGACAGAGAGGGGACTTACTAGCAGTTGTCAACAACCTAAGGTGGTTCCAAAGAGGATGGAGCTAGACTGGTCTCAGAGGTGACAGATGACAGAACAAGGAGCAATGGTCTCAAAGTTGCAGCAAGGGAAGTTTAAGTTAGATATGAGGAAGCATTTTCTCACTAGGAGGGTATTAAAGCACTGGAATAGATTACTCAGAAAGGTGGTAGACTCTCCATCCTTGCAGGTTTTTAAGGCACAGTTTGAGAAAGCCTTAGCTGGGATGATCTAGTTGGGGTTGGTCCTACTCTGACCAGGGGGTTGGGCTATATAACTTCCTGAGGTCCCTTCCAACCCTAATTTTCTCTGATTCTATGGGAGTTAGGGGTACAGTTTCTGAATCTGAACTTCCTAGACGAGTGGTTTTCAACCTGTGCTCCCCGCAGACCCCTGGGGGTTTGCAAACTATGTCTAAGGGGTCTGCAAAAGAGGACTAATGATCAAACGTACGTGAATACCCACACAGCTCAAAGGAGTCTGCACTACCATTCAGAAATTTCTGGGGGTCCACGAATGAAAAAGAGACTGAAAAATCACTGTCCTATAGCTTAAATGCTGGAGGCTGCAAGTGTGAGAAACAGAGGGGGAAAGAGACCCTGGACATACCCAGTTCATTCTCCCTTTTCAGCATCTAATCTTGGCCACTGTGTGGGATACTGGGCAAAGTGGACCTGTGGTGTGGCCCAGTAAATGGCAATTCTTATGTTCTTAAATGCACCAGAAGCATGGATGGATCTAGGATTTTAGGGGGGTGCAGATGATGTGGTGTATTATTGCATATGAACACAACGCTTATTTTCTCCCAGTTAAAACAAAGAAAACCAAAACCTAGAAGCTTTACTAATATACTAGGGGCCAAGGAGTATATTATTCAGTATAAGATCAAAGCAAAAACAAGTGCACATTTCAGTGAAGGTTATAATGTAACTTAATTAGAACAAACATAACAAATATAAACTTCACTGGAATTATACTTTGCTGTATCATACATTACATATTTAAAGAGACAACATACCAGGCAAAAATACTAAAATGTGGTTTCATTAGTCCTGTTATTAGAATTAAGTGTGCCTTTCAAGATTCATTAAACAAAATCAGGCCTTGAGCCTCTTGGCAGTGCACCCAATGCTTTAAGGTTGTTTCCACACCTGAGTTGGCATTTCCATTAACCTGAGTTAATCTTTTTAGCTAGAGTTAAAAATAGTCTGCAGGGTGGTGAAATAGGAGCTCCATTACCAGGAACAGCTAACAGACAGAAGAATTGAAGAGAACAGAATGGCTTGATTAGTGGAGTATTAAGGCCATTAAAAAAAAGGAGAGGGGGTTGTTAACAGCTGTGAAATGCAGAGTTCAGAAGGAATCAGGTAGATGACAACAATCCATGAAGTCAAGCAACTCCCTTACTGCTGCCACTACCAGGAAGCTGGTTTTTAGCTTTGGGTGCACCAGAAATCAAAGGGGTATGGGGGGGGGCAAGTGAATTGGTGAACCCCCCCCCAAACCTATGGATCCACCCTGAGCAGAAGTATTTTGTTGTCTCTGGGTACCCCAGCTCAAGAAAACTGTAAATATGAATGAACTAATCAATGGGCTGCTAGTACAGAGGTCACCAAAGCCCAGCTCACTAGCTGCCTGTAGCACCCAGGACATTTAAGTGTGGCTCTTGAAGAAAGAAATAGCAGGACATGGCAAATAGTTAACTGTGGGACAGGAATATATAAAGGAAGCAGCCAGCTGTATTAGTCTGAAGTTGGGCAGAAGATAGGGTAGAGATGCATGCACCTTGTAGACTAACTGGATCAGAGATGGGTAAGCATCTGTGAGCAAGAGCTCAGTTCATCAGATGATACTAAAGCACATGCACAGAGCAGACTCCTTGCATGGCATCTGTGTTTTTAAATCATAATAGTATAGAAGCTAAGGTGCATCTCAACCATATCTTCCTGCATATCTGAAAGTTTTATGTCCGGTGGTTCTCAGCCGGGTCAAGATTTTCAGTTGTTTCAGGAAGGATTAGGAAGTTCGGCCACCCTGTGTTAGACCCGGACTCTATCTACGTAAATTGGGAAATGTTTTTAACGTTACTTGGGAGGATTGGCTTCTGCATATATGGCTAGTATTGCTCACCGTGAAATAGAATATGACATCTTAAAAAAAAAAAAAAAAGGCATTAGAAATTGTTCATTTCTGAGGGCACTGACCACCACGGCCATACTAAAAATAGTTTCAGCCTGAGGAAAGCTTAGTAAGGATGGAACCAAAACGAAATCGCATCTGCATTAAAGGCAACTATGCATGTACTAACATGATTCTAATACAGCCTCTGACCAACATGAGCAAGATTTGTTTTTTCTGCAAACCATGATGGAGATTTGCTATTTGTATAGTATGGCCATAACACTTCTCTGACGATGGATTGCTGAGTGATTACTTAGGACAAGGAAACCATATTAGAAGCCTGCTGGTGACATTTACACTGTTACTAGTCCTTTTAAGATCCTCTTTTAATTCCCCTCAGACAAAGAAACATGACATAGGGTAGTCGTTCTCAATTAGGGTGCCCCAGCACTCTGGGATATTTTAAGATCCATTCAAGGGTGCTGCAGGGTGCTACACAAAATATTAGCACTGTTGGGTGTACAAATGCGATTCATAAAAAAAATCAGAGTTTCAAATAGGAATCCCTGGTGTTAAAAACCATTCTGGCCTGATGTGGTCTGAGTTCTTTGCAACCGAAGAATTGCTCTTTTTTTTTTTTTTTGACTACGCAAAGAGTGAAAGCTAAGGAGGGGGGATTTTCCAAGGCTGGTCTTCAGTCTAAAAAGGTTGAGAACCACTCTTTTAGGGTGTTTCAGGTATTATGTCTAGTAGATGCGTGTGAGGGTTTGAAGTGGTAAATTTGGGAATTAGTTGGGGAAACAATAGCCTATGAACACAGTTCCCACTGGATGGAAAAGAAGCCCCTTCTAGTTCCATAGTCCTAAAAACAAATAAGTGAATAAGCATACCCTCCCTCTATGCTCTCCCTAACACACACAACACAACACAACACAAAAGAACATGACAACCAAGGCAAGTGAATTTATTCAGTGTATACATGCAACATTTCCAAAACTGAAATCCTTTGGACCTGTCAGACTCAGGAAGGAAGATGTAAAGAACTAAGATTTTTTTCTGAAAGAGGTAGCCTGGATTGGACCAACAAAATGAAGTGTTGGAAATGTTATCAGTCATAAAAGATGCATGTAGCCTTTTTTTTTTTTTTTTTTTTTTACAAAGGCAGAAAGATTTTTTCCCCCTTAATATGTTCCATTAATATCATATTGATATTATCCACAGTGTTTTTTGACAAATCAAGAGCACCTTCCTGTACCTAAACAAGGAATAAAAGTTAGTTTTGAATGTGTTGGGGAAAGAATAGGGTGCTTTTAGACTGCCATTTTACTGATTCTACAGTCCATCTGTCATAGACAGCCTATTTCATCAGAGAGAGAGAGAAAATTTCAGTGCTAGCTTGACACAGTTTCTGCCTGGTTTCAGACTAACACAGTTAACTACCATGCTCTCCCTGGTTATTTATTAACTTCACAGTGATGTGACCATTTGCTGAGTTTGTGCTGCTGCCCCACACTTGTTTTTCATCCAGACATGGCTGCATACATAAGCTATGACATTTCAAGAATTCCTTCATTCTTGGCTCAAGAACAAGTGTGGGGCAGCAGCACAAACACAGCAAATGGTCAAGTTGCTAATCAGAGAGTAAGGCTGTGAATTGTCTAGCATAACATGAAAAGCCATGGAGTTTTCAGAGGGGAAAAAACACGATAGTTCTGTTGCCAAAGGCAGTAAGATCTTGACAAGTTTCTTTTGTCAAAAAAGTTAAACATTTGCTTTTGTAATTGTTTAAAACAGTTCAAAAGCAATAGGATCTTAAGCATTCTTATAAAACTTAAAAAAAAAAAAAAGGACGGGGGTGCTCAGACACTATGATAGGATGCAGTAAAATGAGAGATGAATGCTGTTGCTAGTTTATATAGCTGCTCTTTCCAATACTATTTTGTCCAGATGTGGGCAAAAGAAATGTAGCACTTCTGATTTTAAGCTCAGAAGGAAGCTTTGTTTGGTAATATCTTTCAACTTATTGACTTTTTACTTCATAAACTTAACTTAATGAAAATTAATTTATTGAAACATCTCTATAATGGACAGCTACAATCCACTAAGTTATAAATGTCACCAGGATCCTTCCAGTCTAGACCATAATCCTGAAAAACAGCCCTGGATTTATACCCCAGGCTACAAATTGATTCTGTGCAGGTGCACTCTACTGATCTGATTGCAAGCTAAGGCTTTAGCTTCCTAAGTGCCAACACTAAGTATTGTGTTACATACATGCTCAGTTTATGTAAAACCTGGGCCACCTTGTTGCAAACAAAAAGGGTTGTAATTTAATTCACACTATCACGAGTTAGTCTGCAAGCTGTCGTTTTGAATTGCTTCAAGCAAAAGGATTTAGAGTTAAACTACTTCAACCTTGATTGTGAACTGTGTGGCAGGGTTCAATGTAGAGCTCGTTGTTTAGTGCAGGGCTTGGAGTAATGGCAAAGCTTAATAAATAACAGAACAGAGCAGAGCAATCTCATTAAGCTAGTCTTGTTTGGATGTGCGACACTGCAATGAGGTCTTTCTTGAACCTAATTCTAGAGTGACATTCCTACAAACTAATAAGTACAGAGACTTCAAGGGGGGCAAGGATATCACCCACCAAAGGCAGGTAAGCTAAGAAGTAAAACAAATAGAGTTTAGCTATTTCATATCCAAATGGTGAAGGTCATATGGTTTTAAAGCAACAAGGCTCGTTCTATTTAAAAAACAAGTCAGAAAAACTTCTAGTGTTAGGATGCAACTGAGAGGCAACATGCAGGCCTTTATTATATTCCGTAGTCCAACAAAGCCCAATATATATCTAATATACACTGCTATCTTGTAAGTATACTTAGTGGGCATGTCTAGATGTGCTATTAATGCACAGTGAAGTTTCTGTGCATTAAAAAGGAGCAGTAAATTGTCCCTGTGGAAAGGGTCTACGCATGCTCCAGCTTTGGAGCAAAGTTGTTCGCAACCGGAGCAGGTGAAACCAAGAATGTTCATGCCCCCCTGCCCTGCTCCGCCTTGCTGCAGCAGCCGGGGGAGCTTCAGGCTCCCCCAGGTGCCAACCCCAAGGGGCAGGGGGCTGGTGGAGTGCTGTGTCCCAGTCATGCAAGGATTGAACCCAATTCCCACGTGGCAGAGAGAAGCATCCCCATCTGCAGGAAAGGGGAGAGAGGGTGGAAAACAATGGACATGTGGGGATTGGGAAGGTCTGGGAGAGGCATCTTTGCCTGGTGGGGATTGGGAAAGCCCCAATCCCCACGTGGCCAGAAGAAGCATCCCCGCTTGGCGGGGACAGCCATGTGGGGATTGGGAAGGTCCTAATCCCCATGTGGCTGCCAGGCAGCATCCCTGCCAGGCAGGTATGTCTCTCCCTACCATGGATCCCAACCTAATCCCCACCTAGCTGGGATATAGCAGTCCCAGCTGCCAAGACAGCTGTCCTGGCCATGTGGAGATCAGGACAGCCTGATTTGCATGTGGTGGGGAGACAGCTGCGCCTGCAGCCAGCACAGCTCCTACCACATGGGGCTTAGCCAGGCCACCTACCGCCTGGGCTGACCAGGAACAAATTGTTCCTGGCCAGTATCTACATGTGCACTACTGTGCAGGAGCTAATGCTCAGTTAATCTACTGCCTGTATTTTCATGTAGCAGATTAATTGCACATTAGCCTTTTTTACTGCACAGTAGTCTAGCACATGGTTAAACAGTGACACTTTCCTGTGCAGTAGAATAGTCTACTGTGCAGTAAGGTGCCTCATGTATCTGTTTGAAAGATGAGCCCAGTTGAGTCTGACACACACAGTAGCGGTTTTAAAGAACACTGTGTACGTGCTTCCAGCAAGTCTTATAAAGAAGCTTGCTTGCCTATGGGCACCGCCCATCTACTTGACTATGCTTATGAGAGAGCATTTTTGTTTTGTGCTGTGGCAGAACATTGGAAACCTCTTTAGGCTTCTTGGCCCAAAAGCAGGGACGGGAGCTCTGAGAAAGATTACTTGACTTATCTGCAGCTGGGAAACCTAGGGGTGTGGAAGTTGCTGGCAGAGGCCCTCAGCCCCCAGCACTGCAGGTACTGGGGGCTGAGGGCAGCAGAAGGCGCAGGGTCATACTTGGTACACCAGGAACTGCCTCTCCAGTGAGAAGTGGCTATGTGCATCTTTATTTAAAACAAAAGAAAACTTAGGAACATTCCTGCTATTCTAAACAGACAAGATCCTTGGAAGTAGTATATCATATGCATGTTAACATTGGGGGAACAAAGATCTTATGCTTGGGTTTGACTCAGACTTGTGTAAATCTTCCTCTCTGCTCCAGCCCCCTGAAAGAAACTGGAGAGGTAAAAAGGCATGTTTCTGGCAAAATCAGCTTCTGTTTTACTGCATAGCTATTCTCATGGATCAAAATATTACTTTGACTATCAGTAGAAACCCATTACATAAAGTAAATTATATTTCAATAAATAATTAGTTGATTTAGCAGAGAGCTAATAGTCATCATTACATCAATTCTCAATTAATTAACTGCAGATGATATGAGAAATCGTTACTAAGCAAATCCAATTGTGGTCTTACTTTGGATTTTTCCTATACTATTAAATTTTGCCATGGCCATAATGGATTCTTGTATTGTAAAATCACATTAGTCTGAGTCTGATACTTCTTCCTGCTAAAGCATTTTGTATAGCGATAGGATATTCTAATCAAACAACACCTACTCAGATGACACAAAATTGAATTTAATGGTTGGGTCCCATTCCTTCCCCTAATTGCAGGGTTTTTTATATTCACTGCACAGCTTTGTGGATCAGTAATTGAAACCAAATGGGTGTAGTCAAAAGCAGAGAACAAGGTACTATACAACAATCACTACCCAATACAGCCATTTTAGAAGGTGTTCGGTAACACAGTGAAGTTTTTTAACACGTTCTATTTTCAACACACCTCAGTGAATGTTTAACGTGTTTAGACTGAAGTTGTTCCTTAATCTTTCATTATCATATTACTAATAGTGCAACTCCACTGGAATTACAGTAGTGGGCATGCAAATGTATGTACCCCATCCCTTTTACTGAGAAGTTAAAAACACTGGTCTCCACTAGTTGTCCCCCCCATTATTGGATGGGCTGCTTCTTTTGAACCTGGTTGCGAGGTGGAGAAGGGGGGAAAATAATGCATTTGTATCCACGGCACATTTTCTGGTTCTACCTCTACCCCAGCTGCTTTGTTGACTATGCACTGGCTATTCCTCAACTGGTCTCTACCCACCTACTCAGGGGTTGGGGGTATACCTCCAAGAGAATCAAATAGGAATGCTATACCCCTTTACCTTGCATACACAGACCCAGATAGCTTGATTAGACTGGGGGAGGGCAGTAAAACAATTAACCTTTTTTCCCCAATAGCTAACCTCCTACTAGTCCCAAGTATGTTTCTGCATTTATTCCTTCTGTGTAATATGGGCACTAAACAGTGCAAGTGCTAAGGAGCAACAGACAAAGGGTTCCGATTATATTCCTTTAGTGACTGTAGCAACACAAACTGAATACCCCTAGCAGGATCTCACAGTGTTGCATCTTGTCATAAAATACTGTGTTGTGCTCTGAGCGGTGACTTGCTATGCTGAAGTGGGGTACAATATTACTTCTGCCACTGAGCCAGGGAAGGGGGTCTCTCAGTGTGGTGTTTCTGAATATATCAGGTAGGTCTACAGTTATACTCCAAAAGATACAAAAACCTATTTAAAACAGAAGAGTTGTTGAGCTGCTCAATATTAACACTTAAAAAAAAAGTCATGCTTGAGCCTTCCTGCTTCCATGTTCCTGTAGTGCAGTAGATTGGTTTCTTCATATATTTATGGTTCTCAACCTTTTTAGGCTCCAGGGTATCCAGGTTTTGAATTTGGCAGTGGTTGAGAACCACTGTTGTGCTGCCTCACCTGACCCCAGTGCTTCAAAAACTGGGTGTTGCTGCTAGCTCCATCACAAGGTAAAAGTGTCCCATGCACACCGTGGTCCACATGTGTATGCCTGCCTGCATTAGGCTCATCAGATAAGCCTAAAGGAGGCAGGCATGCCCTCTCATGGCACAGCCCTTTCAGATCTAGCTCCACATGCACCTCCTGGAAACAGAAGTCATGTGAAACAGTCCCACCTGGCAGCAGAGGTGGAGCTTGGAGATGGATGCTTCTGCTGCAGACACCATGCACCTGTTTCTAGAAGGCATGTGTGGGACCAGGAGAGGAAGGGCTGTGGTGGGAACAGGCACTGTGGCCTGCATTGTGTTTACAAGATAAATGCAACAGAAACAGGAGCACCTGCTTCCTGTTACACCTGCTTCTCTGACGCACTTCTTGGAAACCCAGGTACATGGGATAGTTTCAGCTGGCTGTGGTGCTGCACCAGTGGTATCCATGTCCAGGCTGTTGTGGTGCTGCTGCAGCCAGGTGAAAACTTTCCCCACACACCTTAGTTTCCAGGAGGCACATTGAAGCCAAAGCCAGGAGTTGAATAGGTGTGGCAGGAGAGAATGGAGCACTTCTGCCCATATCAGGTTGTACGAGCAGAAGCGCCTTTTTCTGCTGCAGTTGTTTCCCCAATTTGGATGCGCTTCCTGGAAACCAAAAACACTTGAAGACCTCACCTGGCTGCACCTGAAGCACTGGCATCATTCCACCCCTGACAGATTTTCTTGGCACCCCGGTTGAGAAACACTGCTTTGTACCCTCCTATGGAAAGTTAAATGGAACCTTGCAAATCAAGATGTGCTATTTTCAGCACATAGAATTAGCATGGATACTTATACCCAACTGCGCTGTAACAAGATATTAGTTCTAATGCATATTCCATTGAATGGCTGAATAGGAATGAGCTATCAGCTTGACTAATAATTTTCTTGTTGTCTCCTAGCACTTCAGTAACCTCTGCTAAAATCCAAGTGAACAGAGTCCACCTGCATTACCAGCAGACAGGACAAGGAGATCATGCAGTTCTGCTGCTTCCTGGAATGTTAGGTCTGGAACTTTTGTGTCTTAATATCATTTTTAATACATATTTTCATTTTTTCCTCTAAAACTAGAATGTACAGACTCATTTATTATGCAGAACTATCTTATTTAAAGAAAGGTAGTACAATTGATTACATGTAATGGAATTATGGGAAAAAAGCCAAAGGTATTTTAAAAAGTACCCACTTTGAAATTATTTAGAATACCAGACACTTTAAAATGCAAACATGCTGCCTTGAGTTGCCATTTCCCTACAGTGTACAAAGTCCCTCACACCTATGCAAAGTGCTGCTGTTTTGATTTGATATGGTTTATCTCTGTTTTGCACAGTAAGTGACTTAGCAAGGTACAGTGAGAGAGATGCAGGACTTTTCCTTTTATATGGAGGCTGAATGATGAGCTCTAAAAACAACACTGTTGCCTTCCAAATCCAGCTATAACAAGGAATATAATGACGGCAGCATTTACATCTTATTTAAACAAGGACCTTCTCACAAAGGGAAAAATGGCTCCTTTGGGATTTATGTTCACCTTTTTGCTATTCAGTTTACTAATTTTTCAGTTATTTTTGGTGTTATTGTTGACTGATTTTAGAAACTTGGATAGCAGCAGTGGCCAGATACCCATCTGGCTAGAGGCTGCAACCTGTACTTTCAGATGCCAGTCTTGCCAATAGCAATCCATGCCTTTGTCATCTCCACGTTGGATTATTACTGTGAAGCACTCAGTAATTTAGGACCACTGAGAAACTTATATACAGCTGAAAGAAAAAACACTTTATTTGCTTAGTAGCATTACTTGTCAGGAAAAGATTGGGGCTATTCACGTGCTTAAGTGAATTACAGGAACATGGCCTGCAAAGTGGGCCATGCGATTTGATATAGAAGTTTTGTCATAAAATACCTGAAAGATACATACATTGGAAAAATCTCTAGGAAAGATAGAGGGTAGAAAAATAGGAAGAGAAGAAAGGAAAAACACCAAAATGCGGGAAGTGCATTTGGAATAATGAAGTGTTCATTATTCTGCCTGTTAAAATATGGATCTTCTGACATAAGTCTTATAAAATGCATAAATGTACCTTTAAGTGTAATAAAAAGTAAGGTTAATTGATTGCTAAGCATTATAGACATGAGGTTGTGCGTGTTATAGATTGCTGAAAACAAACCAACCAACCTTCGTCTCAAATATAAGCCATTAATCTTTCAGTCTTATTGATAGCTTATAATGTCCAATTTTTAAAAAATTACACAGTTTAATGAAATCAAGTGCTATTTATTAATAAGTAAGTAGTTAAGGGCCAAAACTTGCTCCTGAAAGCATGCAGGGTATTTGAACCCTCTTTACCATCAGCTTGTATAATACTACAGTTATCACTTCAGATCAGTCAAGTGCTTCTTCACCTAGCCTGGTATTTTGTTTCTGGCAGTGACTATTAACTGATACTGAAAGGGACAAAAACAAAACAAAATAAATAAATCACTTCCAAACAAAGCCAGCTAATTATATTGGGCTGTATAGAGTAGTTGCAATGGGATTCTTTTCAGAGCCCTGGCACTTTTGCCGAGCCCAGTCTACAGTTTTTGCCATGTCTCAAGACTGATATAAGAGGAGGTATTTAGAGGCATATTTCTAGTGAGACATTTTAACAGAAACTCTTAATTGCTAGTGATAGCTGGTTCAGGGGACATTTGGGCTTAAAATATTCCACTGTTAGTCTTATAGCTAAACAAGATTAATCATGGTTTCTAGATGTTTACTCTAATAGCATCTTCTGAGTTGAAGCAGCCCAATGAATGAATTGGTACTCCTTTAAAAAAAACACCACAGTAGAAAAGACAGGTCAGCAGCTGCAGTGGTAGTCCCTCAGTTGAAGGATGACAGTCCTTTAGCAAATAGGCAAGTTATTAATGGGCTTTAGATGACTGATGAAGTTGATCAGTATGGATTTGCCAAGGACAAGTCATGCCTGACCATCCTGGTTCAGATAGCTGGTTCTTTGGATGCAGGGAGAGCAGTAGATGCAATATACCTCGACCTAAGGAAGTCTTTTGATACAGTCTCCCAAAACATTCGTGCAAGCAAGCTATGAAAGTACGAATTGGATGAATGGACTATAAGATGGTTAGAAAACTGGCTGGATCATGAGGCTCAAAGGGTAGTAATCAATGATTCGATGTCTAGCTGGCAGCTGGTATCAAGTGGAGTGACCCAGGGGTTGGTCCTGGGCCTGGTTTTGTTCAGTATCTTCATTAATGAACTGGAAGATGGGGTGGACTGCAGAAAAGGTCCTAGAGGTTACAGTGGATAATAAGGTGAATGAAACAGCATACCCTTGTTGTGAAGATGACTAATAGCATACAGGCTGCATTGGTAGGAGCATTGCCAGCAGATCAAGGGATACGATTCTTCCCCTCTATTTGGCACTGGTGAGGCCACATCTGGAGTACTGTGTCCAGTTTTGGGCCCTCCACTACAGAAAGGATGTGGACAAATTGGCCAGAGTCCAGTGGAGGGCAATGAAAATGGTAAAGGGGCTGGGGCACATGACTTCTGAGAAGAAGCTTGGGAACTGAGATTGTTGAGCAGCTATATACGTTTTGAATGTCTGCTCCAACATGTGCTAATTGGCATGCATCAGATTAGACTATTAAAATAGAGTCTGCTGGAGTGTGTTAAAATTAACACACTTCAGAAGCCTCTGTCCCATGTGCACCAAGCATCCCCACACTGCAGAATGATAGCAGGGGCTCTTGAACTAAAGCTCGTTGAGCAAGCTTTTTAGTTTAAGTAACCCCACTGCCACTTTGAAGTGCAGGATGCTAAATACTCATGATGTTGCACTCAGAGAGCCTCTCTAATTAAAGCATCCCCCCTCCACTCCAGATCACATGTATGAACACCCATTTAGTCTGGAGAAGAGAAGACAGAGTGTATTTAATAGCAGCCTTCAACTACCCGAAGGGTGGTTCCAAAGAGTATGGGGTCAGCAGTGGCAGATAACAGGAGAAAAAACAATGGCCTCAAGCTGCAGCAGGAGAAGCGTAGATTAGATATTAGGAAAAGCTCTCTCACTAGGAGGGTAGTAAAGCATTGGAACAGGCTACTAAGAGAGGCTGTGGAGTATCCATCCTTGGAGGTTAATACCCAGCTGGACAAGCCTTGGCAGGGATGACAGTTAGGGATGGTCCTGCTTTGAGCAGGAGGTTGGACTACATCAGTATCTCAGCCCATGGGTCACAAAAATATGTGAAAGGGTCATGAACAAACTTTAAAAATGGATTCTCCTTTAAACAAAAACAAACCATGGGAAACTATGGCTTTTCCTTTGCAGGTTGTCAGATTTCCAGCCTGCAAGGGGCTGCTTGGGGCTCCGTGTGTCCCACATACTCCCCCTCTGCCCCACATACCCACCCCCTGCATCCACACACTGCGGGGCTGGGGGTGAATGGCACTGGGTTGAGACTGGCCATCGATGTTTACAAATGGGTCCTGGTACAAAAGGAGGTTGAGAACCACTGGACTAGACCTCCAGAGGTCCCTTCCAACCCTAATTTTCTATCATTCTATGATCCAAAAATAAGCATGTTTGATCACAGACATGGTAAATACTTTAGAGAGTCTCTCTTGTTTGTTTGCCTCCAGAGCACAGCAAGTTTGCTTTATTGTACATTTTGAGTATTGATCTCAGCACAGCACCAATGGGGATGATTGAGTGCTTAAGTGCTCCAGGTATTGATGTTACTATCTCATTTCTTCAAATTGGCCTTCAAAAGTGCCCTTGAATCTCCAGGCTTTGCATCTCCCTTGCAAACTCCCCCCACCTTACAGAGTGGGTGGGCTAACTTTGGCCCAAGCTGTGTGTTCCAGCAGCAGGGAGGTGTGCTGTAGCCACATGCCTGCAGTAGCCCAGGCCAGAAGCCAGGGGGTGCTACATTTCTAAAATCAAAAGTGAGTGTCTGTTCACTTGCTAATCAGTTCAATCTACACAGTTTAGAATAAACTGCAAAAGATAAAATTGACTTAGTCTCAACTGTCTGTACTTAGCCCTAGAAGAACAGCTGTTTGGTTTGGAGTGGGTTGATCAAGTATTTTGGTTTTTGTAAAACTGAATCAGAGCCTGAATCAGATGCTTCAGGAAATTCTCAGATGAATATTTTACCTGGTTAATCACCATGACTAGTAAAATGCCTCCCTAGTGAGCAAATTATTTTATCCCAATGGTTCTCAATCTTGTTAGATGCTAGCCATTTTCCAAGGGGTACCACGTCTTAGCTTTCACTTTTTTTGTTTGTTTGTTTGTTTGGGGTTTTTTTTTTTAAATCACAGAGAAATAGGAAGTCTTTCGCAACAGAAAGATTACATAACAGGTCCAGGTTTTTCCACACTATCAATTTCTATTTAAAAATCTGTGGGTTTATCTTGTGAAGCATTTGTACATGTTTGCACTCCTAACAATGCTAATATTGCGTGGCATACTTAAACACTTGTGGTGACACCCTAAGAGTCACTGTTATCCATTTTCTCCTGTGTAAGTGGTTGTAATTACTATTCCCATTTCATTTCCATTAAACTGAGTTTCTTCCATGGCAAATATCAGTTATTGTAGGAATCATAAATCTGCCTATTTGACAGTGTTGATCCTTTGTTTGTAGTAGATCACTTTAGACTGCATTACAATACCCTTAAAAGATATTTTAATGGGAGACTGATCCTTTGATCTTTACAAAACTTAGCTAAGTAAAGCAAAGATCAAGGTCCTTTGATTTTTATGGATTTTCCTGATTTTTTTTTTTAAATGGTAAGAGCTTCCACCCATCCATTGGTAGTATTTATAACAGAGTTCCATTATGGCATAATTGATTTGGCTGAAATTTTTTTTAGGGTGTGGTGAAACGGATTTTGGACCTCAGCTCAAGTCTCTGAACAAGCAGCTCTTCACAATAATAGCCTGGGATCCTCGAGGATATGGACATTCCATCCCTCCAGCTCGAGATTTTCCTCCAGATTTCTTTGAAAGGGATGCAAAAGATGCTGTTGATCTGATGCAGGTAAATCTTTTCCAAGGTAAAGAGCCTTGTTTTCCTTAACTCAGGGGAGAAGGCAGTATACGATTGTGTGCATTTTACAGTAATAATTTGTTAACAGTCAGTTATGCCAAAAAAATACAACACACTTTAAATGAGGCCCTAAAATGATGGAAGCAACTGGTTCTTGGAAACCTGCTTGCATTTTCTTTACATTCCCTTTGGTAAAACCTTTCATGTATTCCATGGGAATTAATTACAAGTTAAAAGTACGTTCTCATTCCAGAGTATTTTGCCCCAAGAGGCTCGTGGGTAGAGTAGTTTGAAGCCCAGGTAATGTATTTTTGAAAAACAATACTCACATTCAGCTGAAGAGCTCTGTGGCAAAAGTAAGTTCATACAGAATTTCTCAGCAAGCAGAACTTTGGAATTTTGCCTTGAACAACTCATTCCAAGGAGCATCTGTTCCTGCAAACTGAGCGGACACTTCCCCAGTGTAAGGCCTATTCTTAAAATAATTAGAATAGGGAGCTAGACGATTCCTGAAGCCACACCCAGTCCAATTTGAAAAATTTGGGGGAGTACAAGGAACACTCCTCAGCTCTGTTATTGCTTTCCTAGGTGTTTAAAAACTGTTTTATAAGCTCTTAAAATTAACAGATATATTTAAACACTGTTTTGTTCTGTTTATATAATGGGTGTGTAAGTAAATAACACACACATGCACACCCCCACCACCATCACACTAACTCCCAAATAAAGTGAAAAAATGAACTACCTTTTTGGCAGTTTATGAGTGGAATTCATTATGTTATACCAGACTGTTTCTATGGCTATATTAAGAGTGTTGGCAATGCAATAAGATTCCAAATACATGAGAGAAAGTTTGGACTAGTGAAGCCAGTAGTACTTCTTTTTTTATAGCAGTAACCTTGCAGAACCACTGGAAAATGAAAATTCGGGCTTCTCAAAAGATTCTACCTAGTGAAATTAGTAAGCCAAGATAAATGTGACAGCAAACATAGGATAAATACACTTTCCCCTTTTACCATGGAAACATGCAGTGCACAGGACCAGGGCCAGCCAGCATATGGGATCAGACCAGCGACCCACAGGCTGAATCATGTGGCTCCATGGGCTAGGTGTTTGGCACCCATGGTTTAGAAACAGTGCATTTTGCTTTTGTGACAGGGTGCTGGACTAGGCGACTCCAACCCTAGGATCCTATTCTTGGTTCACACTTCTGAGGTATTCTTAAAGCACGCAGAGTTACTAAATCATGAAATCTGAGATTCTGGAGACAGCTTGAGACGAGGCCTGTACACCAAATCATCTGAATCAATAAGTTAACAAAATTTAATATGGGAAAAGACAACATTTTAACTCTCTAGTATTTACCATTGTGCATGCAACAACCAGCGAACACATTTTCATGAATATGTTTTAGTTTATGTTAACATGATCAAATATCAGCATGAACTATGTTTTTGCACTTCCACATTAACACCCCATGCTGCTTTGAGTTGCTGTTGCAGACCAGTTGCAAATTCAAGCGGATACTTCTTATGTCAGTTTTCATGCAAGCCAAATGAAAGCTTGTACAAAAGTACAGTAAGGAAAGAATATTTCTGAAGTTATACAAATACATTGTAATGTTGTGCAAGATAACATATGTACCATCACATTGGATATGGGGCTCTGAATGAGGGAGGTATCCTCAGGTTTCCCATTGTCCTGCACTCTCATGCTGTCCAATCTCAGAAAACTGCAGCTCAGCCTATGCTTTCAGGTTATTTGTAGAAGTCAGGAGAAGTTAAAGCTAGACTGAATTGAGGAAGTGAGCAGCCAACTGTGGCAAAAGAACAGGTTAGGGACCATTTACAAAATCTGGGCGTATACAAGTCCATGGGGCTGGATGGGATGTACCCCAGGGTGCTGAGGAAGATGGCTGATGTGGTTGCAGAGCTACTGGCCATCATTTTTGAAAACTCATGATGATCAGGAGAAGTCCCAGACAACTGGAAAAAGGCAAATATAGTGCCCATATTTAAGAAAGGGAAGGAGGAAGATCCAGGAAACTACAGACCAGATAGCCTCACTTCAGTCCCTGGAAAAATTATGGAGCAAGTCCTCAAGGAATCCATTTCTAAGCACTTGGAGCAGAAGGTGATTAGGAACAGTCAGTGTGGATTCACCAAGGGCAAGTCATGTCTGACCAACCCGATCGCCTTCTATGATAAGATGACTGGCTCTGTGGATGTGGGAGACCAGTGGGTGTGGTATACCTTAATTTTAGCAAGGCTTTTCATATGGTCTCCCACAACATTCTCGTAGGCAAGCTAAAGAAGTACAAGCTGGATGAATGGACTGTAAGGTGGATAGAAACTGGCTGGATCATCAGGCCAAAAGGTAGCAGTCAATGGCACAATGTCTAGTTGGAAGCTGGTATCAAGTGGAGTGCCCCGGGGTCAATCCTGGGGCCAGTTTTGTTCAAGTTCTTCAATGACATGAAAGATGGAATAGAGTGCATGGGGTAGGGTTAGGATGCAGAGAGACCTAAACAAGTTGGAAGATTGGACCAAAAGAAAATCTCATGAGGTGCAATAAGGATAGTGCACAGTCATGCACTTAGTATGGAACAATCCCATGAACTGCTACAGACTGGGGACCATTTGGCTAGCCAGCAGCCCTGCAGAAAAGGACCTAGGGGGTTACAGTGGACAATAAGCTGAATATGGGCAAGAAAGCTAATAGCATACTGGGCTGCACTGGTAGGAATATTGCCAGCAGATGAAGGGAGTAATTATTTCCCTTTACTCAGCACTGATGAGATCACAGTATCCAGTACTTGCCCCCCATTACAGAAAGTATGTGGACTAATTGGAGAAAGTCCAACAGAGGGCAGTGAAAATGGTAGGGGCTGGGGCACATCAGGAGAGACTGCGGGAAGTGGGCTTATTCAGTCTGCAGAAGAGAAAAGACTGAGAGGGGATTAATAACAGCCGTCAACTACCTGTAGCAGGGTTTAAAGAAGATGGAGCTAGACTGTTCTCAGTGGTGACAGATAGCAGAATAAGGAGCAATGGTTTCAAGGTGCAGCAAGGGAAGTTGAGTTTAGATATTAAGAAAAACTCTCTAGGAGGGTAGTAAAATACTGAAACAGGCCACCCAGAAAGATTGTGGACTCTCCATCCTTGGAGGTTTTTAAGACCGGCTAGACAAAGCCTTGGCTGGGGTGATCTAGTTGGGGATGGTCCTGCTTTGAGCAGAGGGTTGGACTAAATGACCTCCTGAGGTCCCTTCCAACCCTCATTTTCTATGATTCTATAACATCCCAAGAGATGACTTGACCAGACTGAGCCAGGAAGAAGAACTTAGATGATCTTACCACTTCCAGCAGCTTTGGTAGTGTCCTGACTACCAGCTGGAGTGTGAGACTTGTGTTTTTGCTGACACACCAGGAAAAGGATGACATTTTCCTCCTCACCTCATTTCTTCTCTTTTCTAACCCCCCCCCCCCCTTTTTTTTTTTTTTCCTTCTATACGTGTAGACTGGCTTAAACAGCCAGGACCTTATCTTTTGCAACCCACTATTTTTTACCTGCCTTTTAAAATTGCAGACTCAGGCAATACGTTGCATAGCCCAAGACTGGTATGAATTTGCCAGGTTAAGGAAAGGCTTATGAGATCCTGCACTGTGCCTCTCTCTCATTGAAGAAGTTGTAAGAAAGAACCAGTGCCAAAATAAGAAACTGCATTTTTGCTGTTGGTTATTCTTCCCCACTCTTTAATACCTGTTCTTGCTTCAAGGAAGCATGATTTTTATCCCAGCACCAACAGGTCCAGATCATTTCAACCAACTTTCTCACTGTTCTCCAAAATGAACAGTTAATACCATCTTTAAATACTGTGTAGAAGACCTGCAATGGAGAGACCTTAGTAAGCCTCCGTCATGCCAAAGGGAGTGGGAATAAGGAGTATAAAAGCCTCACTTCACATTAAGTAAAGTAAATGTTTTTCCACATCTTCTGTGGAAAGATTATTATGGCAATTATTTGTTCTGGGTCTAAATGACGAGAAGTCTCTATATGCAGAACTCCAAACCTTGTTTAACATTATAGAGTAACAGCCTGTACAATGTCGATACCTTTGACTTTTTAGGCCAGTGGTTCTCAACCTTTTTGGCTCAAAGCACCTCTCATTAGGCTCAAGCCACTGCCTCAGAAATAGAGTAATTCTTCTGTTTCAGATATCTCAAAAAAAGACCACCACAGGTCAGAAGATTTTTGGTACTCTAGACTCCTATTTGAAATGTCTGTGTAGATGTTTGGACAGCAAACAATGCTAACATTATGTGGCACCCATAAGAAGATCACATGGCAGGCCAGGGTTGAGAATCACTGTTCTAGGCTCCTTTGTGTCATTACAAGTAACACAGCAGCACCCTCCTACAGCCTCCTTCTTCCCATCCACCACAAGCGTATTCTGGTGCAAGAGAGGTGGTGACCTAGAATCTCCAAATCCTGCAGGTAGTAGTATACAAGTGAGGACAAATTAAGATCTGTGTGGACTACAGCTATGTTCAGAGACTTCCTTAAGGAAAGGGTGTTATGTTCAAAGCAAAATGTTTAACTGGGATTGTCATAAAGCAGCAATTAAAATGGACTGTTATAACCAACTATAGTTCACATCTAGGATCAAGACTAAGTGACCTCAATTCAGCTTTGCATTTACCAGAGGTGGGCAATTATTTTTTGAAGGAGGCAATTATTTTTTGACTGAAGTGCCACTTAAGGAGTTCTGGTGAGCTCTTGATGGTCAGAAGGCCAGCAGGGGAAGGGGTACTCACCCATCCTTAGTCCCCTTGTCACAGCTGTTTACACTGGCTGGCCCCAGGCCTATCTGCCCTCACACCCATTGCTGTGGGTGCTGGATGGAGCAGGTGGGAGTCTCCATGGAGACCGGCCCAGGACCACCGTGGGCAGGGTGTGCTTCACCAGGTGGATGAGATGGGGCCACAGGTGGCCAGGGAGTGGTGTCCAGAAGTGGGACAGGCAGGTGGGGCCAGGGCCTGGGGCAGAGCTGCAATCCCCGTGATGGGTGCACATCCCTGTGAGGGCGCGAGAGCTGCAGGGCAGGGAACTGGAACCCATCACAGGGACCAGCAGGAAGTGGACTGTGGTTCTGCCCAGTCCCAGCCCAACACTGTCACTGCCCTACGATCCTGGCCCTGGCCCTGCTGTCTGCCCACAGCCCCATCCCATCTACTCAGCCAGCATGCCTTGCCCATGGGGGTCCCAGGGTGGTCTCCACGGAGACCCTGCCTGCTCACCTGCTATCTGTTGCTCTCAGTAGTGGATGTCAGGAAGATGGGCCCAGGGTGCCTGGGCATCATGGCTGGGGTCCAGCAGCAGTGGGACATGCACCTGCTCCTGGGTGGCAGGGACTACTGGGAAGCCATGTCTGGCCACTGTACTGCCTGCCCCAGCACCATGGACTACATCTCCCAGTGTGTCCAAGCTGCACACAGGGATAGGTTGGGCTGTGCCAGGTGACATCTCCATGCCCAGGGGCGATGGGACCAGGCACATGTACCATAGCCTGGGCTGCCCCCCATGCCTGGGCTGGGTGGGGCCAAGGGACCCACCACAGGCCACGGGCTGTATTTTGCCCACCCCTAATTTACCATGTGCTAAAACCATGCTGCAAGAGTGTGGATTGGCACCAATAAACCGCTTACTCTGTTATTTAAGATTTTGGGCCTACAACATTCAGGAGCAAATATACTGGTTAGAAACCTGGACCAGTTAAGCCTGATTTCTCACAATGTTACCACCCCTACTCCAACTCTTTTTGGTCTTTACCAGTCCTTGCTATCTTCAAGTAGGCACCCAAAAGTTTCAATAGACCTTTACCATATTTTTCTCACATAATGCCCCCTCCCTTCCTTGCTCCTGCAAATAAGGAACACCTTGTTTAGATTTTACAGACTTTTCTAGAATTGTGGCCTAGAACTGGCTTTTTCATGGAGAGGCTCTATTGCCAGTCTGCCAGATGGCTACCACCTTCTCTCTCCGCCAGCAAGCTGGAAATGGCTGTGAAAGGGTTAACGCTGGGTTGATCCTCCCCCCACTTGCTGTGGAGAGAAGCTGGTAGGTAGCTGTTTGGCAACACAGCACCTCCAGGGGTGAATGGCAATCAGTTTCTGTGCTTAAGACATGCACCCCAATTTTGGAGGACAGATCTTTGCAGGGGGGAAACGTATGTGCGACTAAATACCAGGAAGCCATTTGTTTTCCAGATCATATTAACTCTTTAATTTTCTACAGTTCATTGATAACTTCCTCTCGGGGTTGTCTAAGGTGCCATCATGCACTGTAACACAGCTTCATCTCTACAGCAAGGGTAGTGGCAAACATATTGAAAACATTTTACCACAGATATTGAATAACACTTTTTTTAAAGTCATTTTAAAGGTCTTGTTTTCGTTATAATCAGCTCAAGCAATGTTTGGGAGAACACCTCATTTTTCTGTATCCTTGATATTTCAACTAGTCTGTAAACCTTCCATTGTATAACAGATACAATGCATCTGTTGGGATACGATCCATTGGAATCTGTAGTTTCATTTCAGTTGTTCATATTAATTAGAATTCAATTGTATTTGCAATTTCTGCATACGAGTCTGTGTACCATAGCTAGCTTTCAAGAAACATTTGATTGCAGGTAGATAAAACCATTTAGCAGCAAAGACCAGGGATGTTCACTATAATTTTCTTATACCAATAAAAGGCACTGAAGTTCAAGAAGTTCTCCATGCTGGGATGGAGCGATGGTGGAATTACAGCACTCATAGCAGCTGCGAAGTACCCATCTCTTATTCATAAGTTGGTTGTTTGGGGAGCAAACTCCAGTGTCACCAAGGAGGATATTAAACTTTACAACGGTATGGATAAGTTCAGTGAATAAAGGGAAAAAAATCTGAAGGCAAAAACATTGGTCTCTTTTTGCACTATACTAAGGACACTATACAGTTGAAAACATGACAAATTAAAGGAAGCAGCACAGAAAGCAGAAGTGTTCCATGTTTGTAAATTCAAGAGTAGATTAAGAATTTAGCAAGGCCAATTCCCAAGATCACTCTAGATAAAATAAAGTAAAGTTAGGGGAAAATGTCTCTAGCAATAACAGGTATTTAAAAATATGCAAGCCCTAGTATTCTAGCATATACCTTTTTCCCCTCTAGGCATTTATAGTCTACCAGAAAATGCTCATGTAAAATTGTGGGACCTGAAGAAGAATGTATTGCATTTAAAAGTTTGTTTAAATCCATTGCATCTACAAAGTTGGTCCAGTAAGAGATGTCACCTACAAAAATCTTTGCCTCTCACATAAAGTTACTAATTTGTTTTAATTCTATTGAAATTCCTTGTACAGTAGTATCAAAAATTTTACCGAGTAAAACAAGACAGGATTTCTGGTTGATTCTACTTAAGTGGTTCAAGTGTTAACTAGTTGTCACTGTTCAACAAGGTGGCAAAGGCAGCCACCAAGTTTGGAAATTCCCTTTTAGTTTTTAATTAATTTGGGGGAAAAAAAACAACCCCAAAACCCCAAACCCTTAAAACAAGTTAGAAGAGTTCACAGACCAGATTCTCTGTAGATACAAATAACTTTATTAGCACTTAAGCCACTGGATACTGATTTACACCTTCAGAGATTCTACCCAATGTTTGGGACTGTCTAGTTTACAAGTGAAAGTCTTGTACATGTACATTAATATCACCCCCTTAAAAAAAAAAAAGTTAAAACATTTACTTGATTTTATCTAATTTTCAGTTAATTTCAGCCAAGAGTTCTTTTTAACTGTATGTACATGAAGAATTCTCTGCTTTTAAGTTTTATTTATTTTTTTAAAATAAACACAAGTTCTATTTTACAATATCCTTGATATATATACACACAATTACAAGCCTGCTGCATACATTACAGTAAAACGTGAAATAAAATCTTTTTTAAAAAGTTTGATTAGATGCATATAAGAATGCTGTACTGAGGAATGAAGCTCTCCACTTTGTCCTATGGACAGGTACGACAAGCTTCCTTGTCACTGGGCACATCTACACATGCAATTAATTAGAAGTAATAAACTCCAGTGTAGGCCAGGCCCTATGAAGATAGACTGAAGGGCCGGAACCTATTCAGCTGCCACAAGAGAAGACTGAGAGGGGATCTGGTGGCCATCTATAAACTCACCAGGGGGGACCAGCAAGAATCGGGGGAGGCTCTGTTCCCCCGAGCACCAGCTGGGATAACAAGGAATAACAGCCACAAATTGACTGAGAGCAGGTTCAGGCTTGATATCAAGAAGCATTACTTTATGGTTAGGGCTGCCAGGCTCTGGAACAGGCTCCCAAGGGAGGCGGTGCTCTCTCCTACCTTGGGGGTCTTCAAGGGGAGGTTGGATAGATATCTGGCTTGGGCATTATGATCCCAGCACTTGTTCCTGCCCAGGGCAGGGGGGTCAGACTTGATGATCTGTTCAGGTCCCTTCCGACCCGAGAAACTATGAAACTATATTGCACTGGAGTATACTGCTTCTGGGCAGACTGTTTGAACATCCACCTGGGACTGCAGCATGTTGAGCTGAGTCAGAGCACCCTTAGCTGACAGCAGGGGGGGTGGTCAGGCTGCCAGCCTGGGGCTGCTCCAACCCAGCTCAGCATGCTGTGGAGGGGTTGGCTGGGGCACAAGTGTTCTCCAGCACAGGGCTAGTGGCAGGCAGCCCCCACGTTGAAAACACCCTAGTGCCCCAGGCAGCCAAATCAGCATCTACATGTGCATTGCTGCATGTGCGCGTATGTGCACACACACCCCCCCAAAAAACAAAACCCTCTGATGCAGAATAGTACTTGTACTAACCTGCTGCAAAGTTTATTAGTTTTCTGTGGCCTAATAGGGTTGCATGTGTAGATGCCAAGATGTTTGCTGAAAGGCTAATTATAGGTAACTCCACAGTAAACATCTCACATAGATGCACCCAGTGATTGACAAAAAGCTAAAGACGTTACCTGTAGGAGTAGGGTTATCTTGTCTTAATGTATTTTCATGGTTTCTGTAATAGAATTGCCACAATGATACCAAATGAAGATGTAGATTAGATGATGGAAATCACTGTTCAGTAACAAGTAGCCTAGGCTGGATTACTTTCCCAGTGGCCACTAAACGGATATTAGGTAACATATTTCACTCATTTATTCATATTGCTTGGCCTAATTGGTTCTAGTTCATCTTATTTGCCTGGTTGCTGAATTCTGTAGGCCTTGCCATATCAAGTCAATTAAAAGATCTCTCAGTAATACTCATTGCTTTCTGGCAGTTCATAACCATACAGCTTTGTCTCCTTCTCTGTTATGACAGCATCAATTGTCTTTGCTTCTCTGGAGCAAGACTGACCAGGTGATGCCACTATTATAGACAGGGCCATCCCTTGGGCGGGGAGGAATGACTTGGGGCAAGTGCGCTGGGCCCTGTGCTTTGGGGGGGCCCCCCCCCACGGTCAGTGCTGTATAGGCCCTGTCGCCACCTCTGTCAAGTACTGCTGGTTCTAGCTGCTAGAGCCTCCTTCCCCTCAGTCCAGCTGTTCCCCACCCCACTTTGCTGGCTCCAGCCTCTTGCCACCCCCCACCTGGGCCCCGCACAGTCTGATATGCCCCAGGCCCCGCACACCTCTAGGGACAGCTCTGCTTATAGACATTTGCTTTCTGGGCACAATTGAAATTTTTTTGGGGGGGGGGGAAGAAACCTAGAAAATAAGTGACAAGTAAAGTAGAGTTTCAGGTTATACAGTTTTATCCAGCATGTAGTAAGTCAGTCATTATGACACCATTAAGTATGAGGAAAACAAGAATCCCAAAGATGATGGCAAATGTATCATGATGTCAGCTTCCTGGAATGCCCCTAGTAAAGGCTCCATTCCAATGAACACTGCTAGATGTGAGAGTTTCCATCCAGGGACTAGAACAGAGTACTGCCTCAAAACTAATGTATCTTGTACCTTATACTTTATTCTCTAAAGATAGCCACATTTTGGGTTGGCATCCTGCAAGATTTGCCTGCACATACCAATGAAGTCCTAAAGCCAGAGGACATGAAAGTTGAGACCCCTAACTTCTTCACCCTTAGGAGTACAGTAGCCAGGCAATCATTTACATCCTAAAATTTAGAAAGGACTCAGCTAAAGATACTGGGATTAGTTTATTTTTCATGCTTCTTGCTTTCTGCCCCCACAAATTGCTTACATGCCTCAGACAGGATTTTGAATGTAAAATTAAATATTTGTACTTTGATTTAAAGATGCCCATTTATCTATTTGGATATGATCTGTAATCAAATGCAGGTTTAATTTACTGAGTGAAAATGTCTTGAATATATTCAATATCATTTTACACAGCTATCCGAGATGTTTCAAAATGGAGTGAGAAAGTCAGGAAACCAATGGAAGAAATGTATGGACATGACTATTTTGCCAGAACCTGTGAAGCTTGGGTGGATGGAATATCTCAATTTGCTGAAAAGTCAGGTGGTAAACTGTCTTCTGTGCTAACCTGGAAGGGTTGTATCAATAGAGGGTTTCTGGGCTTTAAAAAAAACAAAAACATCTCTCAACAGTATTTTAAGCTACTGGAAAAAACAAGACACACACATAGCGTTATAAGTCAGCTCTGACACCCTCATAAATTGAGCAGACCCTTTATAAAATGAGAGATAGAAAGGAAAAAAAAACTTCTGTAGATAATTAGCTGATGATTCTCTGGCTTTGCTCACCACAAACCTAGATACTAAAACCTTGCTTTTAAAAGCAGGCCTCAGGCTTACTTGCCTCCCCTCTTTTACTTGTAGATAGCCTTTGCTCAAACAGAAAAGTAAGACAGCACTGAATGTGTTTCATTTCATAGTTGCTGCAGGTAGGAGCTGAGCCTGTTTTTCCAAATAGGTGTCAAGCAATTAATCAGAGGAGGAAACATGGCTTTTCAGACCTTTATAGTTCAAAACTCACAAAGCAGGTTGTAAGTAGAGCCATAAGTTAGGGACCAAAAATCCAATTACAAGTCACAATTCTGCATTCTAACAGTTTTATTTTAAAATATTAACTTTGAAAATCCCGACCATCTTTCTTACCTCATACAGAACTTTGCAAAAAAGACAGGTCCTAAACCCTGAAAAATAGTTTTGTTCCAATTCATAACACAATTATTTTTAAACAACTGAATAGAAATATATCCATGACAGAGCACATAAGACAAAGAGCTCAGAATTCCTTGCATTTTCCTTTAGTCTTCATACAGAAAATAGTAATAGAGCTAATATTTCTAAGATAAACAACAGGCCTTATGTGATTACAAGGAAAATGTTCACTCACATTTTAATCCTTCAAGTCCAGAGACAGATTTGTAAGAGGGATATCAGCTGCTTAGTATGATAATTTTTTTCCAACTTAGGGACATCTTACAAGATATATCCTGGCACTTTTTTTTTTTTAAAGAAGGACTGCATTTTAAGATAGAAATGTAGAAGTCTTGGGATATACTAGCTACGAAAGCCAGCCTGTCTGCTGCTTGCAGATAACAGCCACAGCCTGTAGAGAGCACAGAATTTTCAACACCTGTGCAATTAAAAATGCCTGTGAAAGAGAGGCCATCTGGTCAAATAAAAAGATTTAACAAGGTGCTGTAATTGAGCTCAAAGTGGATCATTTTCAACACCCACTGAAACTGGTGAAAGCTAGCAGTGCTCAGCACATTGGAGGAGAAAGCCCATTGTGCCAAAAAATGTAAGAAATTCCATAATGGGCCAGACCCATAGTCCATCCAGTCCAGTATCCTGTCTCTGAGAGGGGCAGAAGTGGGTGCTATACAGGGAGAGTACTGAACCAGATATCTCTAGTGATCTATTCCCTATTCAGTACTCTCCTTAGCATCTTCCATTATTAGTTTAGAGATGCCAGAGGAAACATCTTCAGTTGTTCTGTTCAATAGCCATTAAGACATTTATCATCCATGAATTTTGTTGAGTCCCTTTTTGAACCTGGCTGTGCTATCTGCCTCCACCACCATCTGTGGCAAAGAATTCTACAGGTTAACTATGTGTTGCTTAAAAATGCACTCTCTCTTGTTAGTTTTAAACCTGCCACCTACTAATTAGGTGACTAACTAGGTTGCCCCCCAGTTCTAGTAGTCTGGGACTTGGTGAACAACAGGTCCCTGTTCACTTGGTCCACACCCTTCAGGTTTTTATAGACCCCTATCATTTCCCCCCTTGCCTTCTCCTTTCCTAACTGAAGTCTCAGGTTTTTAGGTCATCTGTGAAATGGAGCAGGTGTCTTTTGAATTTAAAATCAGTCATGGTTATGGAAAAAGTACCAGTAGATGAAAGTTACAGTAAAACAAATGAGAACTCCCTGACTGTTAGGTAAAAGGAGCAAAAACTTCTTAGTAGACAAATAAATACTTAACATTAAAAAAAAACACCCAGAGATCCTGTCTGCCATGAGTAGGAGACGAGCTAGTGATGCAAACAGCTGTAAAAAATAAATTGCAACCTCACTGAGCATGTTGATATTAATGAGTTCCACAGAGTTGTGGAACATAGCTGCACAGCTATTAAGGGAGGAAGTGAAGTCTAGTGATCATTGAAGGAGATAGTTGGGCTTATTTTCTGGCTTTGCTGCTGACTATGACCTTAGGCAAATAACTAAAACCTCTGTATTTGCTGTTCTGGAGTTTAATTAACATCAAAATGTGCTTTGAGGTCTTGGGATTAAAATGGTGAGTGGGCAAATTTGTAAAGCAAGGCAATACATATAGACAAATGGCTGGAAACACATTATTAAAACCTAGCAAGAAGTGAATTGAGAGCTGAGGAAAAGGAGTGAATCTATACACCAGAATTATGTACCAACGCTGGCAATAACAACAAAAAGATGGTTGCAAGTAGGCTTTAAAGATTGCTTGAGAATCTATAACCTCAAATTATTTTTTTCTCTTCTTTTGTGTACCACAAACTCAATTTCAGCAACAACAGACATAGCTGGCTAATAAGTGTATCACTAGGGCTGCTAAGTTGTAGTATATATTTGCTGAAGAAAGCGGGTGATATAAAATAGATGAAACACTTGCTTTATTGAAAAAGCTTAAAATCGCCTAAACAAAAATTACAGTTGAAGAGGTGTAATATACATTATAGTCATGATTGGTAACTTTTGTCTGAATGGTGGTTTTGTGTTAAATGGTTGTTTAGTACACAAAGGAATGATAGTCTTAATGGTAGCTGTTAGAAGCAGATAGCGCTGTATGTTTTGATCTAAATTGTTATGGATACTACAGGTTTAAAAAAAATGTAAGAATCAAGTCAGGTAACCTGTAGCTTGGTAACCACATAAACTAGAATAGACTGAGATGGTGCAGACCTCAGAGACTGAAAAGATTAATTATAGACAAGAGATTTATGCCGTGTTGAAGATGTGCAAATAAAAAGTTAAGAAAAATGTGTCAGAAACACTTCAATGCACTAGCTTGATACATGGTGGTGGTGGTTAGTAAGAAAGTCTATTATTCACTTCACCATGGAGAAAGAAATCTTTGTACTGACCTCTATACGAGGCAGAATAAGTTTGGTACTTACTTATTTCCCCAAAATAATTCTACACTGTATTCTACACTGTAGTGGGAACCAGTGGCTAAGAGCTACAATAGAGTCCCCAGCCTCTTAAAATATTTTCAGCTTTCATTTTCTGTGCATATTTCTTTTAATAAAAAAGTGTGACCCTGACACTTTTTAAAAAAAAATTTTCAGGTAACATTTGTGAACATTTACTGCCACATATTGTGTGTCCAACGTTTATAATACATGGTGCGAAAGACCCTTTGGTACCACCGTTTCACCCAGAATATCTTCACAAGAACATCCGAGGAGCACGGTGAGTCCTACCACCACACATCCTTGAAGCATGGTTTTGGAAGGGAAGAAGCAAACACACAGAATGTGAAACAGCTTGACAAAAATTGTCCAGGCCTCAGGAGAGTGGGGCATGGCAAATCCACAGCATGTTATACTGCAATTAAAAGAGCCTGCCCTTTTTACTGTATGAACCATGGTTTGACGTGAATAGAAAAGGTGGGCAAAGAGCCACGTGAAACACAAAAAATAAAGACCATATGCTAACGTATATTCAGATGAGTTGACCCCTTTTTCTAAATCATTGTCACCACATTCCTTCTGCCAAATGATACCTGGTAGCTATCCCCCTTCAGCAGCGCTAACAGTGGTTAGTAAAGAATTGAGCTACACCAGGATTGGAGCTGAACACTTAGGTATTAGCAAATAGCAGCGAGTGCTAATATATCTTATACACCGACTGAGATTTTTTTCCCCATTAAGTCTTGCGGTAGGCAGGAGGGAATATTGTCGAAGCTTTTCTTCAAAGTTATGAGTGGCCTGTGATTATTTTTGGCAGGCAGCAGCCTACAAACGTGTCACTACTCACCCTTGCACATAAGGAAAGCCTAGAAGGAACACCCACTACAGAAACTCGGGAAGCCCTTTGTTGCAGCAAGTAGAAAAGCACCCGTTTGTTCTCTTCAGAGAGCACAGTCCCTCAGCTAGTGTTACCATTTTATGATTACATACATCCAGCAGCTCAGACTGGTAGTACAGAGTAGGATTAGGGAAGCAGAAGCCATTTTTATGAAGCCAAAGCAGGGTAAATTCTGTTTATTTATTCTCTATAAGACTTAAGATCAGAGTTTACCTTCTAAACCCAGTTCCTAAAAATACATTCTTCTGTGAGCAATTCAAGATCCAGATAGCATATTGACAGTCACAAGAAAAGCCATTTTTACTACAGGATGCTCCATTTTCTCCTGTGGACTGTATTTATAATTCCTACTGTTTCCTTAGATTTCAGCGGCACTCATCAGTGCTCTGGCTGTTCCCCAGTGTTTAACACTAAATGGGCAAGGATATCCTTCTGGTGGCTTTTTAAAAAACAACAACAACAACACCACCACCACCACACACCCAAACGTGCTCCGAGGAGGTAGGATTAGAAGAAAGGTCACAGTAACATCTAGGTGAGCTGTTCCAGTTCTCCAAAGTGCAGTCTTCTGAAGTAAAGATGCTGCACTGCACTTTGTGCTCCAGGGCTACCTAGTACTTACACTGCTAGAAAAGGAACTTAGATTAACATAGGACATTAAGAGGTATGTGGTTCCATACTTTAGTACAGAGAAATTAATTCTCAACCTGTGGGTCTTGTAAAGATGTTAGGGTTCAAAACTATGCGGTCCATTTCACATAAGTAAATGGGAAGGGAGGTTATGTTCCAATGTGGAAAAGATTGATAACCATGACATTTACCACAGTAGTCTGTTGCGGAGAGCTTAGCACCCCTATTGACTTCCTGCTTTTGCAGGAATTTTTTTTTCCTTTTTAATTTTATACAATGGTAGAAGGCAGCAAGGTTTTCCTGATTATATGAAAGTTCTGGGTTTCTTGGCTCAATAACACTACTGAAGTACTGTGGTTTGTAGAGTTGAGGTGGATGAGGGGGGGGGGGGGGGGGGGGGGGGGAAAAAAAAAAAAAAAAAAAAAAAAAAGCATTTTAGCCTTAGCAGTAAAGTCAATGCACTTACTGCAGTAGTGTATATTTGTACATCTACATATATTTTATCAGCTTTCAAGACGCCTAGTTTTGTGTACTTTACAGCAAACCCAATAGTCACAAGGTACGCAAAAACTGAGTAGGTTCACACAATACTGCTCTTTTCCCTAAGACAAAGTAGCTTTTATCCTCTACCAAAAGTCACACTGAAGTTATAGGAGTATTGCATATGTTGCAACAAAACCTTGTTATTAAAAAAGATCAAACCAATTACAATTACTACTTTGTTCAACCAACAGTTATACAGTAGTGCTGAAATATCCATTCTGAAACCTCAACTCACTTTATATCCAGAAGCATTTTGCACTGGCTCTGAAATTCATGGTGGGATTGTCCTAAGCTCTGAATCTATTTGCTAAAAACAGGAAAATTAAATGTAGTGTCATACAAGAAGGAGCAAGTGGAATCTCCTAACTTGGTATTAAAGTGGTAAACATTCTAAAGAAGACTGGCCTCATTTAAAAAAGTCCAATGTATGGTATGATACTTTGATGTTCTGAAATGTACCATACCTGAAACTTGTATACATTTAGCCTCATTGTGCCCACACTAAAAATATGAAAAGTTTTAGATCACTTACTTTCAGAGCCACTGCTTTTAAGCATATGCTAGTTTGAGGTATAATTCAGTGCAGAAGTTCCCTCTTAAATTCATTTAAGAACTATTAGCACTTTCAATGCCAACTAGGCTTTCAGTTTTGGAAGTTGTTTTACTGCTACTATTACATAAAAAAAAAAAAAAAAAAAAAAAAAAAAAAAAAAAAAAAAGAGAGAGATACAAATCATAGGTCATTATCTCAAGATTCAGCTGGTATATATCTATTCATTCTCACCTACCTTCACCAAGGATGTCATTCACCTTCTATACCCTCAAGAAAGAAAGATTTCCTCTTCCTATGACCACCACCCCATCCATCCTTGCCTAAGCAGAGCTGCTATGCTCCGGTTAGCAGAAACAGCTGTGAGAAACTTTCTGGAAATTTATGCTAAGACAGAACTAGAATTCTGCCTGAAAAAAAAATAAATAAATAAATAAATTTGACCAAAAACAATTTTTATTTCCTTACAAGCAAGTTAGATTTATAGGCAGAACTGGTAACCCTCTTGGATGTTCAACACAATAAGTAGCTCAACTAGTTTTTAAATCAAGTACAGACCAGGGTTGGCTGTTATAGCCAAGTTAACCTGAAGAGCAGTTAAGGGAGTTAATTTCAGGTTGGCATTTGTGTAACCAGATCAGAAAGTAGTCCCAAGCAATTTGCTTGTCAGTGCATTCAACAGAGTTCATGACTTTGAATCTTTTTCAGGCTGCTCGTGATACCAGAAGGCAAGCACAATCTACACTTGCGCTTTGCAGAGGAATTCAACACAGAAGTGGAAAAATTCCTAGCAGAAGCCTGACAGATGAAGTCCATCCGAGGTTGATTTCATATACTGAATGTCTGCCTTTATTGTCCAGCCATCCCCAAACATGGTACTTACTGTTTGATTCCCCTTTTTGAGAAATTGTGGCGTGTTTAAGCCAGGGGGATCTATGTTTATAGTTGTGCTTTAATAAAAAGTTAGAATCATGAAATGTCTGCCCAGTGAAGTGCAGGCCACAGAACTGCTTTTGTCTGAGGACAGGATGGAGAGGGGGTGGAAAAGGGGAAGTGAGAGGCATTATGACTCAACAAGATAACTGTGCAAGTGTTTTGAAGGGAGAAGAGATGGAAAAGATTTATGTAAAGTTAGCATCAATACCAGTTTTAAAGAAAGTGAGACAGCAGACATCGTATAGAACACATGCCTTTATATGTGATCTTGAAATTGATTTAAACACGAGAGCCATCATAATAAACTTGACTTCAAAAACTGTTACACTGAGGTCCTTGTTAAGGTTACACATGGTTGACAGGATAATTAAGTACACTGCAACAGAGAACATGCTTCAGTCACCACGAACAGAAGTCATTCGGTACACATGCCTGCTTTACTGGAGTCCCTCTTATAAACAGTAGCCTTAGGCTTCATCCTCCTCACCTTCCTCTTCAAATTCACCTTGCTCATCAGCCGTGGCATCTTGGTATTGCTGGTATTCCGAGACCAGGTCATTCATGTTGCTCTCAGCCTCCGTGAATTCCATCTCATCCATTCCCTCGCCCGTGTACCAATGCAAGAAAGCCTTACGCCGGAACATGGCCGTGAACTGCTCCGAGATCCTCTTGAACAGCTCCTGAATGGCTGTGCTGTTCCCAATGAAGGTGGCGGACATCTTGAGGCCTCGCGGGGGGATGTCGCAGACGGCCGTCTTGACATTGTTGGGGATCCACTCGACAAAGTAGCTGCTGTTCTTGTTCTGGACGTTGAGCATCTGCTCGTCCACCTCCTTCATGGACATGCGGCCCCGGAAGATGGCGGCCACCGTCAGGTAGCGGCC
>NW_005842023.1:924150-926348 GCF_000455745.1 Alligator sinensis | reverse complement strand
CGGGCACCGTCAGGGCACGGTACTGCTGGCTGCCACGGCTCGTCAGCGGGGCAAACCCGGGCATGAAGAAGTGCAGGCGGGGGAAAGGTACCATGTTGACAGCCAGCTTGCGCAGGTCAGCATTCAGCTGGCCGGGGAACCGCAGGCAGGTCGTCACGCCGCTCATGGTGGCCGACACCAAGTGGTTGAGGTCCCCGTAGGTGGGGGTCGTGAGTTTCAGCGTGCGGAAGCAAATGTCATACAGGGCCTCATTGTCAATGCAGTAGGTTTCATCCGTGTTCTCCACCAACTGGTGGACAGACAGGGTGGCATTGTAGGGCTCCACCACTGTGTCAGACACCTTGGGCGAGGGCATGACACTGAAGGTGTTCATGATGCGGTCCGGGTACTCCTCCCTGATCTTGCTGATGAGGAGGGTGCCCATCCCAGAGCCCGTGCCACCACCCAGCGAGTGAGTCAACTGGAAGCCCTGCAGGCAATCGCAGCTTTCCGACTCCTTCCTCACCACATCCATGACAGAGTCCACCAGCTCGGCTCCTTCTGTGTAGTGGCCCTTTGCCCAGTTGTTTCCGGCACCACTCTGACCTAGAAGGCACAGTGGAAAGATGCTATTTTAGTCACTAGTCTGGAGAGACAAAAGCTACACCCTCATAATCTGTTTAGGATGCCGTGTAAGATAAGAAAAGCATTAAAGCCTAGTTACTAAGCAGGGGAGATTATGATTAAGTCAGTCTAGTAAATGGAATCTTGTGCATACTGTACCTTAGTTTGTATTTGGACATTTCAAGTCTACAAGTTAAAAGGATGAATTGTTCCTTTAAAGTGTCACACAAAATAAAAGACACATAGATGTCAATACATCTACTGTGGTATTTCAGAGTAATCACATTAAGGAAAAAAGCATGACACTGGTATGTGTAGCTGTCCAGAACATGACATACCAAAGACAAAGTTGTCAGGTCTGAAGATCTGCCCAAAAGGTCCAGATCTGACCGAGTCCATTGTGCCAGGCTCCAAGTCAACAAGGATTGCGCGGGGCACAAACTTGTTACCTGTGGGAAGAACAAAAGCTGGTGTTAAACCCAGAGTCAGCAGCTATTTAATAAGAGAGCCACTGTACTCCCAATGTAATGCACTGGCTGGAGTGGGGGATAGGGGGGAGGTGGAAAAAGAGACTGCTGCGGTGTAGAGCATTATTCAGCAGTCATTCTGAAGGGAATTGGATCCATTAGACAAAGAACCAGTGGTGGCTGGGGTGTTCTTTTGCATCAGCTCTTCCAGCTGTAACAAGCTGGTATCTGGCTGGCTGCAAGAGTCTGAAAAATTAAGAAGGCATGCAATTACCAGCGGCTTCATTGTAGTAGACGTTGATCCTTTCCAGCTGCAGGTCACTGTCCCCATGGTAGCTGCCGGTGGGGTCAATGCCGTGCTCGTCACTGATCACCTCCCAGAACTAGAACACAAGGGGGGGCGGGGGGCAGGAAGGAAGCAGGGAGGGCAGTTATCGGGGGTGGGGGCAGGCTGCTAGCAGTGCCTATACCCGCACGTGGCTGGCACGCCTTGTTCCTGCTCTAGGCCTGCACCCGCAATCCTAGTACTGTTGCCTAATCAATGAGACAGCACAGAGAGGCGTTTCCCCAGCAGCAGCAACTGCTGCAGTGGCCAACATGCAGCACTGCCATGAAGGAGAGGAGCAGAGACCAGAGCCTGAAAATGAGGGAGAGCTACTAGAGACATAGGACTAGAGACATCAAGGGCATAGGAAACACGGGCATGCCATTTTCAGCACCCATCACGCGAACTAGACCACTGCTTCCCAACTCTTTAGGGCTGAGGGCACCCACCGCTGGCTAGATTCAAGGCAGCGCAGGGAAATGCCAGCTCATCGTTCCTACTGGCTTTTTAACTGCGGAGGGTGGGGGGGGCAGGGAAGGAGAACACGCACACAGCTTGTAAAGTCTTCACGTGACAGGCACTGCGGATGCCTGGGGAAATCTCTTAGCCATATTTGCCCACCTCCCCCCGGCTTGGCACCCTAAAGAGGATCTCAAGCCCCCCCACAAAGGGGCTACAGCTCCCTGCCCCAGAACCATTGGGCAAGAAGGCATTGCCTTTGGTCCTGCTTGTAGCAGGGGGGCTGGGCTAGGCCCCTTCCACCCAAGTTTTTCCCCCACCCCAAATGTCTACGATGCAGAGGC
>NW_005842023.1:916540-923644 GCF_000455745.1 Alligator sinensis | reverse complement strand
CTGAAGCACCGCAGGAGGCGGAGCCTGGCGGGCGCTGCACTGCGATGGCTCAACCCTGCCACTCCTCTGCGCTGCCACTGGCGGCTGGGCGCAGCCCGCCCTGCCCTGCCCTGCCTTGGCCTGGCCTGGCCTGAAGGGAGGCCGGATGAGCGGTGCGGGGGCAGGGGGCCCTGCACGGCCTCCGCCCGGGCCTGTAGGCCAGGAGCCAGCTCTGGGGGCCCGGCGGGCTGACTGCATGCGGGGATGCCAGCCCCAAGTTGCCTCCACCTAGGCCCATCTCTGGGGTTGCCTCCGTTTGCGTTGGCACCGGCTGGCTTTCTCACGTCCTGCTGGCCTCTGGCTTCCGGCTTCCCTGTTCCTTCCAGGAAGAGCGCCCACCAACTGCAGACACTTCCTGAGGGATGGTGTTTATACCGGAAAGCTGGCAAAGAAGAATGTTTCCAATTGTTTTAGTTGGTCTAATAAAAGATATTGGATTTACCGAAACAGCCTCGTCTGCCGGTGTCCTTAGAGCAACACGGCTGCAACCTACACCCACGCACTGGGACCAGGCTGTGTGCACTGTACCTAGCTTGCAGGGCCACGGCCCATGGGGAGTCCCGCAGGCTCAGTGACAAGGCTCTGGGGCCAGTTCTGGTCGGTGGGTCAGGGACTGGGCACCCCCGGGGTTAAGCTATAAGCATATGAAATGCAGAAGGGTTTGGAGGAGATTTTTGGAGACAAAAACCAGCCAGCATGCTGAAAACATCTCATCTGTTGGGAAATGCGTTGCATAGAATAAAAACCCTCCCACTTGTTCCAAATTCTTCAACCCAGTCAAAGTTTGGACTGTCTCATGCTGCTGCAGTTCTGGTTAGATATTTCCCCTCATTGATCTAGCAGTTTTCATACAAAGGAAGATATATATATATCCAGACACATGTGGTGATTCACCAACTGTCACAAAGTAAGCAATGGGCAGTCATTACTAGAACCCAAGTCTCTTTAATCCTCCTGCTATACAAGAAGCAATAGACTCCTCTTGCTACTATGTGTAAGAGTGGTGTAGCCATGATGGTCCAGAAATTATGCGAGAGGCAAGGATTTCTCAGGGATCATCTGTGTAGGTGAGACAAGCTAATGCATTGGAAGCTTGTTGCAATTATGCTCTCTCAAGTGGAACATGATACATCATTAATTTGTCCAGATCCAGTAGGTCTACAGGAGACCTTCCTTGCACATCCAATATCTGATTTAACCACAATGATGCGAATCACTGAACTGGTCTGGTTTACCAGCCAGACAAATAAAACATTGCTGCAACTGATCACAATTGTGTGTGAATGCCCAAACGTTAAAGAAATAAATCCAAGCATTTTGTGGATGCAACAGAAAGTTATTACAGCTCCCCAGGTGGGTGGAACAGGCCACTGTTCTGAGAACATCTGACTTCACCAACCAAACAACAGATCGTTTTCCTGGATAAATTACATTCATTCATAATAATTTGTACAAACCGCACACTCCTTCCCATTTTGATTTTTAGTGGTTTAGCTTCACCATGATAATTAAAACAGGAAAAGCTTTTGGTAGTTTTTGATTTTTTCAAAATATTTACAGCAGCAGATAACTTTTTAAAATTAGAAATTATATAAATATTGTTCTAAAACACAGAACCCACCATTTTCAGTACAGATTATTCTCACATTCCATGGACAGGTGACTTGGGGGGGGGGGGGGGGGAGTGCGCTGTTTGCCTGGGCAGGATCGAGTGACCTGGATGTGACAGCATTAGATCTATTGCATTTTTTTCCATCATAGAGCAGTGCTAGGTTGGAGTGAAGGTGCTAGATGAGAGTGCATGCTATCTTACTGCTACCTTCAAATAGCTTCCAGTTCATGCAGGGTTGACACAATTTATTGCTTTCAAGGTGAAGAGGTCAGCTCTTTATATGTCCAGGACAAATTAGGATGCTTTTGCTTGACAGCAGAGGCAGTTGCTGTTCTCCAGCAATGCAACACTTTTACAGGCAATGCTGTCAAACCTACAGATAGATGCAAAGCCTTCAATCAGGACAGGTCTTCATCATGGAAAGGTAGAATTGCTAGCAAAAGAATTTATACCAGTACTGCGTGTTGTACAGTGCTTTTTGCTAGGAGGGGTCTCTAACAGTTCAGAACTAGGATGGCTTCCTTTCTAGGTCTGCTCTAGTTTAGGCACAGCATATACTGCCCAGCTTCCTGCCAATTAGATTTCCACTTCCCAGCTTCCCCACCCGCAAACCAGCATTAGATATTTCACATCTCCTTTTTCTACCCTCTCCCATTGCACCCCATGGAACTAAAGTTATTTGATGATACCAGACTGGGGAGAGATTTAAACATGGCATAACCACCGTCAGATTTGTTTGAAACAGCCTGAATGGATAGGCCAAATATTTCCCTGATCTGTTTGGTTATTGTGTACAAAATACAAAATGATTTTTCATTTAAATTGACAACGAATGTTGCAGAAACTATAATTGGTTTTAAAAACTGGGAACCAATTTGCAGTCATTGCATATTCAAGGTAGACCTGGAGGCAGGACACAGGGAGTTCAGGAAGGTAGGAGACCTATAGCAACACCAGTTACAGTATCTGGATTAACTATTCTGTTGTAACTGTAACAACTAGAAAGATGTCAAATTGGGTCCCTGCAAGCTAATAAGTAACTTGGTAACACTAGCAGGAGGTGGAGGCAAGTATGGAAGCAGTTAGGCACAGCACAATTGGTTACATATTATGCTAGATGTATTCATTTTGCTTGTGTTGAAAACGAAAACATGCAAGGAGTCACCTTACTGTTCACCTCCAAGGGGTGGGACATTGCTTAGTGGGTGAACAGCAGAACTAGGAGTCAACCCTTCTGAATTTTGTCCCTGTCTCTTCCACTGGCTTACTGTGACCATGGACAAATCACTTAGGTCCAAATTTTCAACAATGGCCACTACTTTACTCCACTGAGGCTTCCTCCTACCAAGCTAGAGGTCTTCTAGGACAGGACCGTCTGACTGGAGGCCCATGAGGGGCCAGTATGCAGTCCATAAGCCCCTGCAGCCCCCTCTCCCACTGCTGTGTGGCAGGGGAGGGGAAAGGGGCAGTGGTGCGGGGAAGTTGGACAGCCCTGTTGTAGGACAGTGGTTACCATAGGATCTTTTTTGCCATGGCAAGCCAGAATGGCCTGGCTTGGGTCCAACATGACCCAATTCTAGGATCTGGTTGCTGCTGCCCCTGCTGCTGTTTCTCCCTGCTGTGGGGCTATGGCATGAGCAAGAGTCTCCTGCCATCAAAGCCACCCAACACCTGCCTGCAATGAAGGTAAAGCCCCCAGTGTCAAATTCCACCAAAACCTCCATATCTGTGGGCTGGATTCAGTGGCTTTACAGGCCAGATTCAGCCCCTGGGCTGTTGGTTGCTGACCCCTGTTTGAAGAGCCTCTGGGGCAGGTCCTCACTGTAGCTGTATATATTCTCAGATCTGCCTTTCTGCCTTTGCCACTTGTGTTATTGTGTTTGTGGGGGCACACCCACAGAATTATGATTGCACAGAGATCTTTCCATCAATTCAAGAACAGGCTTTTCTGGAACATAGAGCCTATTTTCTACAATGCCGAGCCATGGGCAGATGAACTTAATACCTATAGGTACCTACCTATTCGAACTGTATATTTACTGCTACAGCTAGAGGGTAAAGTGTTTACTTAGTTTGCCAAGATAAGAATGTCAGGCCCATGAGAGTAGGCTGTTTGTGAAAGACTTTTTAAGGAGACAACCTGCTGCAGTGGGTAGAACATGAGCCAGGAGACCTGCATTATATTCCCAGATCTGCTTTTGGAACCTTAGCCAATTCAGTCTTCTCAACCTCTCCGTATCTGATTCCTAATATTTACAAATTGGAGTAGGAGCTAGGGGCTAAACAACAAAGGAGACTTTCTGGTCATGTGCAGAAAAGTCCTTTTGTAAGTGATTAAGGTATTTTAATGGCAGAAGCTAGAGGCTTGTCTACATCACAGTGATGACAAGTCCTGACAGCAAAGTATTCAAGGATGCTTCGCCCACCCATGTCCACTGACAGACTCCAAACCCAGAAGCAATACTGTGAGGATGTTTCAGGTTCATCCTCAGTGGTCCACTCAGTGCTGGGGCTTGCTACAGCCATTGTTGTATAACAGGCCCTTAGAGGCTGACAGTCAGGGTCAGGTGTCAGATGAGTGGGAGTCTTGAGAATCTAAATTATAGTGTTAGGTAATTCAGGTCTACTTAAATTCCTTTGTTGATCTAACCTGGACTTTAAACAATGGGATTCTGAATTTAAGTCCACATTTAAATGCCTAATAATTGGCCTCATTCTCTAGGGCAAGTGGATTTGGCACCCAGAACCATGTCATCCAGCCCACGGGGCTCTACACAAGTCCAAAAATTTGGCAGCAGGCAAACATTTGCCATTCTCCTACTGCTAAGTTTCTGGACCCATGGGGAGCCCCCCACAGGCTGGACAGAATGGCTTTGCATGCTAGATGGGACACAGAGTGGTATGGGGCCCAATCCCAGCATATGAGGCATAGGGAAGGAAGTGTGGATCCCAATCCTAATGTGTGGGGCCTGATTCCTAGGGATGGGGCCAGGTGGAGGTGGTGTGGGGCCTGATCCCAGTGTAAAGGGCCAAGCAGGGGTGGTGTGGGCTCCAATCCTGGTGCATGAGGATGAGTGGGAGTAGCACAGGGCCAGATCCCAGCACAAGGGGTAGACACTGGGCCCAATCTGGGCCATGCAGGGGCTGGCTGAGGCCACGTGGGGTTTGATCCTGGCACATGGACTAGCCCCATGCCACACATCTGGCCTGGAAGGGCAAAAAGTTGAGCACCACTGTTCTAGTGACCCAAGCACCTAGCAGCACCCATATCAAAGCCTTTTTAGGCCTTTTTAATATGGATTTAAGAGCCTAACTTTTAACATGTATATATAAAATCCTGGCTATAGACTTTATTTAGATAGTAATGATTAGTCCCCATCACGTATCTAATATAACTGCACAAGCATTCAGCATTCTCGGATGTTACAGAGCCGCAGTGCCCTGCCCACACGTTTCATGGGTGTGCCCACATACTTCTCTCCATTGAAAACCTGCCTGAGACTCTGACATTCAGTCTGGTCTCATACCGAATCAAATTCCACCTTCGGCTGTTTCCTAGGCAACCGGTCCATCTCCATGTGTCTGCATAAGGAGGAAGGGAATGCAAGCTACTGTAATATTTTCACTTGGGCAATTATTTCAATAGGTTGAAAAATAATTGTAGATATGCAAATAAGAAAACTGCTGCAACATGAGCATCAGACCAAATGTTTGGCTATGGTTTATCCTCCTGAGCACACATACACAAGAGAAGAGACAAAATAACTCACTTGATACTTTTCCTATTAGAATATTGATGACCATTCATTTTATCTTTCCCTCTTTTCACAAATGGCTACTACTCTTCCAGTGGCTGAAGGCTTTCTGAGCCCGTCCCTGAACCTGGAGCTGAATCAACTGAAATATGTGCTGTGGGGAGACATAAGGAAGTTCCTATCAGCAAGGAGCCGAGAGAATTGCAATTGCACTCTTACTTCAGGTAATAACACATCATAAGGAGATTCTATTTCTGCCTCATAATTACAGCCCACAGTATACACTGATGGGGAATCAGATAGCACCGTGATGAGAAATTAACAAAGAAGCTTATGTACATAAAAGGGGTATTGCTCTATGATGGTCTGTAATGGGGTCTGGTGCTTAACTATCACATAGAAATAGATGACTATGCTGCTGCATGTCACACAGGATTGGTAAGGGGGCACGGGGTGACACCACTTTTTATCCTACTTGGTTGGATTTTTAACTTTTAAGATTAGCCTAAGTTGTTTTCTACTTTTCTTACAATGAAACAAAAGCCTCACTACCCTTATTGCCCAAGTCAACAAGGGATAGAGACTATCTTTTTCTATATTTGTACAGTGCCTAAACACCATGGGGCCTAATTTCTCAGCTAGCCTTTAGATGCTGCTGTAAAAACAACAATGAATACATATATCACTGTCCCACAGATTGCCTCAAAAAGTAACAATGCTGGAGTATCATTCAGTAGGAATACTCATTTGGTATAAATATTAGTAAGGGTCCCACGTCAATGTGAGATGCTGCTGCTCTTCCTAATGGAACAATGATGTGGTCTGCCATCAAAAGCAAAGCATGAATTAGAATAGTGGTTTTCAACATGGTCTGCGGGCCCCTGGAGGTTCACAGATTATGATCAATCAAAAGTATGTGAATACCTACACTTACAATTCAAAGGGGTCTGCACCTCCATTCAAAAATGTTTAGAGGTCCAAAAATTAAAAAAGGTTTAAAACCACTGGATTAGAACATTCACATGATGGTCAGAAGTGATCTCATTACTTAGACTTGGGGCTTTATCTTACAATCAAATTATTACTTGCAAGTTAAATGCCTACTGCAGCAAACTCAGAAGTGGCTTGAGGCATTGATACTGCAAGACAGAACAAACAGCTTTTCAGGATTTCTCTCTAAACATGCTCTAAAAATTATTCTGGCTATGGAGGCAGATTTCTTTTTTCCAAGGAAGCTTTTAAACATTACTAATTACAGCAGGTTTGCAAATAGAGAGCCTAATTAGTAATTACATCTTGAGTTGAGTGAGGAAGTAATTTGCCCTCAGGCAAATTTTTGTTGGAGGTTATCTAGGCTAGGGACAGAAATTACATATAAACTGGTATAAGTGATTAGAAACTGGTTCAAATCTGTAACACAACAGAAGTTCTGTGCACAGAAACCAATTGCAAAATGGCTGAAACTGATTTAAGATAATTATGGATGGATGTAGTATCAGACTTCACTGATTTAGGTTAAATCAGTTCATTGAACTTCTGTCCCAGATCCCCTCCAGATTCAAATTCTCTCTCAGTCCCCCAGCAGCCCAGGATGCTTTACACCTCCCCTGCAAGCCCTGCTCCCTCCCCTTGCAGGGTGCTGGCTAGCCTTGGCCCAAGCTGTCTGCTCCAGCTGAGCAGAGAGGCATGCTCTAGTGC
>NW_005842023.1:913863-916530 GCF_000455745.1 Alligator sinensis | reverse complement strand
CCCCCCCCAGCTTCTGGCCTGGGCCACTGCAGGCATGTGGCTGCATTTCCAGAATAAAAAGTGAATGTCTGTTCACTTGCTTATCGGTTCAATCTATGCAGCCTAGATTAATCTGTGAAGATTGAATCAATTCGGCCTCAGGATTTTTGATTGTCTGTACTTAGCCCTAGTGTCTCACTCAATTAAAATCTTGTGTGGCTCCCTGCAGTAGACTCTCATCTGAGTTCTACTTTTCTCATCCTCCTGCAAATACTTGATCCCCTGCTTTATTTCCCACAATAAATGGTTTGCTATGTTTTTACACTATAATATTTAAGTACTTAAATACTTAGAGTCAGTATGGATACAACTGGATGCACAATCCAATAGATAAGGCACTGAACTGGGACTCAGGAGGAATTGGTTTTATTCTATCACTGGCCTGCTCTGGGACTTTAGGCAAGTCATTTCTCTCCCACACTTACAGCCTTTCCCACCCTTTTCCTGTCTGCCTGAGTTAGCTTGTAAACTTTTCAGGCAGGGATTTGTTCTTACTCCATGTATATACGGCGCTAAGCATAAGGGGACCCCAACAACAGCTGGGACTTGTAAATGTGACCTGATGAAGAATGTCTTGCATTTGAAAGCTTGCCTAACTCTGTCCCAGCTATGCAGTTGGTCCAATACAAGATACCACCCTAAGAAATCCTTGCCTCTCACTGTAAGACAAATCATAAGTAAGAATGAGCTTGCACTTTTGACAGAGGAGTAACATTTAACAGACCAATAAGTCTGAATTTCATTCAACATATGTGGATCTTAGCATGAACTTACAAAATTTCCTTTTAAACCATTTTTACGTATTAATTTTAAAGATGATTAGAATATTTCTATTACATCAGATGGAAAAAAAATGTGGGGAACTTCTTAAATGCCCCATACCTGCTGAGCACAGATTGTATAGTTTGATGGATACAGCAGCCGTTTCATTGCTCGGTAGAAGTGATTTCAGATCCTGCTCAAGTTGGACTATTATCAACATTCTGATCATCATTATTAGAAATGAATTCCTCCTCTTCCAGTGGCTGAAGGCTTTCTGAGCCCGTCCCTGAACCTGGAGCTGAATCAACTGAAATATGTGCTGTGGGGAGACATAAGGAAGTTCCTATCAGCAAGGAGCCGAGAGAATTGCAATTGCACTCTTACTTCAGGTAATAACACATCATAAGGAGATTCTATTTCTGCCTCATAATTACAGCCCACAGTATACACTGATGGGGAATCAGATAGCACCGTGATGAGAAATTAACAAAGAAGCTTATGTACATAAAAGGGGTATTGCTCTATGATGGTCTGTAATGGGGTCTGGTGCTTAACTATCACATAGAAATAGATGACTATGCTGCTGCATGTCACACAGGATTGGTAAGGGGGCACGGGGTGACACCACTTTTTATCCTACTTGGTTGGATTTTTAACTTTTAAGATTAGCCTAAGTTGTTTTCTACTTTTCTTACAATGAAACAAAAGCCTCACTACCCTTATTGCCCAAGTCAACAAGGGATAGAGACTATCTTTTTCTATATTTGTACAGTGCCTAAACACCATGGGGCCTAATTTCTCAGCTAGCCTTTAGATGCTGCTGTAAAAACAACAATGAATACATATATCACTGTCCCACAGATTGCCTCAAAAAGTAACAATGCTGGAGTATCATTCAGTAGGAATACTCATTTGGTATAAATATTAGTAAGGGTCCCACGTCAATGTGAGATGCTGCTGCTCTTCCTAATGGAACAATGATGTGGTCTGCCATCAAAAGCAAAGCATGAATTAGAATAGTGGTTTTCAACATGGTCTGCGGGCCCCTGGAGGTTCACAGATTATGATCAATCAAAAGTATGTGAATACCTACACTTACAATTCAAAGGGGTCTGCACCTCCATTCAAAAATGTTTAGAGGTCCAAAAATTAAAAAAGGTTTAAAACCACTGGATTAGAACATTCACATGATGGTCAGAAGTGATCTCATTACTTAGACTTGGGGCTTTATCTTACAATCAAATTATTACTTGCAAGTTAAATGCCTACTGCAGCAAACTCAGAAGTGGCTTGAGGCATTGATACTGCAAGACAGAACAAACAGCTTTTCAGGATTTCTCTCTAAACATGCTCTAAAAATTATTCTGGCTATGGAGGCAGATTTCTTTTTTCCAAGGAAGCTTTTAAACATTACTAATTACAGCAGGTTTGCAAATAGAGAGCCTAATTAGTAATTACATCTTGAGTTGAGTGAGGAAGTAATTTGCCCTCAGGCAAATTTTTGTTGGAGGTTATCTAGGCTAGGGACAGAAATTACATATAAACTGGTATAAGTGATTAGAAACTGGTTCAAATCTGTAACACAACAGAAGTTCTGTGCACAGAAACCAATTGCAAAATGGCTGAAACTGATTTAAGATAATTATGGATGGATGTAGTATCAGACTTCACTGATTTAGGTTAAATCAGTTCATTGAACTTCTGTCCCAGATCCCCTCCAGATTCAAATTCTCTCTCAGTCCCCCAGCAGCCCAGGATGCTTTACACCTCCCCTGCAAGCCCTGCTCCCTCCCCTTGCAGGGTGCTGGCTAGCCTTGGCCCAAGCTGTCTGCTCCAGCTGAGCAGAGAGGCATGCTCTAGTCACAC
>NW_005842023.1:900594-913832 GCF_000455745.1 Alligator sinensis | reverse complement strand
CAGCTTCTGGCCTGGGCCACTGCAGGCATGTGGCTGCATTTCCAGAATAAAAAGTGAATGTCTGTTCACTTGCTTATCGGTTCAATCTATGCAGCCTAGATTAATCTGTGAAGATTGAATCAATTCGGCCTCAGGATTTTTGATTGTCTGTACTTAGCCCTAGTGTCTCACTCAATTAAAATCTTGTGTGGCTCCCTGCAGTAGACTCTCATCTGAGTTCTACTTTTCTCATCCTCCTGCAAATACTTGATCCCCTGCTTTATTTCCCACAATAAATGGTTTGCTATGTTTTTACACTATAATATTTAAGTACTTAAATACTTAGAGTCAGTATGGATACAACTGGATGCACAATCCAATAGATAAGGCACTGAACTGGGACTCAGGAGGAATTGGTTTTATTCTATCACTGGCCTGCTCTGGGACTTTAGGCAAGTCATTTCTCTCCCACACTTACAGCCTTTCCCACCCTTTTCCTGTCTGCCTGAGTTAGCTTGTAAACTTTTCAGGCAGGGATTTGTTCTTACTCCATGTATATACGGCGCTAAGCATAAGGGGACCCCAACAACAGCTGGGACTTGTAAATGTGACCTGATGAAGAATGTCTTGCATTTGAAAGCTTGCCTAACTCTGTCCCAGCTATGCAGTTGGTCCAATACAAGATACCACCCTAAGAAATCCTTGCCTCTCACTGTAAGACAAATCATAAGTAAGAATGAGCTTGCACTTTTGACAGAGGAGTAACATTTAACAGACCAATAAGTCTGAATTTCATTCAACATATGTGGATCTTAGCATGAACTTACAAAATTTCCTTTTAAACCATTTTTACGTATTAATTTTAAAGATGATTAGAATATTTCTATTACATCAGATGGAAAAAAAATGTGGGGAACTTCTTAAATGCCCCATACCTGCTGAGCACAGATTGTATAGTTTGATGGATACAGCAGCCGTTTCATTGCTCGGTAGAAGTGATTTCAGATCCTGCTCAAGTTGGACTATTATCAACATTCTGATCATCATTATTAGAAATGAATTCTTGCCAAAGGAAAAAAAAATCATCATTGGCTCCTCAAGAAAGCCAAGTGAAAAAACACCCTAAATTCAACAATCAGATCATAAAAAATTGTTATCTTGATAAATTAAGGCAAGCTAGGAAAGGATTAGCTACTGCTGAAAAGTCAAGCATTGACACAAGAACCTACCAAGATTAATTTGATTATACTTTCCTAAAATTCAGAATCACATATGCAATGGCTTTTGGTGGGGGCAACGAAAACAGACTAGCTTTAAATCTTCTCTTCTTAGCCATTTATATCATCCCAGCAATTTATGATTTTCACTAGTTTTTACTCTTTCTAGCATTGGATTTACTGGGAGTGAGATATTTTGAAATAGATTAAAAGCCACAGTGAGAAGTCAGTTTTCTTGTTAAACTGCTTGAGGATACAGCAGTGTTGTCATGTACACGACTTCCTTTGACTCCTTGCCCCCTGGGAGATGGGCCTTTCAAAACCCTCACATAATACATTCTCCCCTGCTCCAGCTGGGGCTCAGATTAGCATTCGGAAAGCTCCACTCATGTTTTGTAGCATAGCATTTCATCAGCTTCCTGCCTTTCCCAATATGCATTACAGCTTCCTTCCTGTGTTATTCTAGCCCTGTGCTGTGGCCTATTTTCAATATTTATGCAGTAAAGCATGCTGCATATGCTATCTGAGCAACCAAGAACCCAAAATGGAAGTATCTGATGCTCAAGACCAAAGCAATTGAGCCCATGGCTGCCCCAAGTCACACCTTTGCAAAGATACAGAAGAGATGGCAAGTGAAATGGCAGGATGCTTATTTGTAACTGAGTCTTATACTACAGTTCTGTCACAGTAAGAAACCTCTGAAAAATATCATACAAGGGCCGGCTCTTAATACTTACATTTAAAAATCCTACATCCTGAAGCATTTCAAATGAGAAATGGGTCTTACCTTATTTGCCTAAACTGAGATCAGCTGTAGCTAGAGCACATTATAATGGACTCCTATAAAACAAAGCACATATTAAGAAAGAACAGTAGAAAAGTGGAAGGAAAGGGTGTATTTGGGGAAGGCAGTGGCATTTCTAAATGATAAATCAGTGCCTTCAGTGTGCAGGGTGAGCTCAGGGCAAAAATATATGGTCCACAGTTCCAAGGCCGGCTGCAAACATTTGAGTAGGTCCCCTAGCTATGTATGAGCCTCAGATTCAGAGGGACAGTAATATGTTGTCCTTGGAGGGAAAAAGTTATGCATCAAATACAAATGAAAAAAAAATCATGTGATTCCTCTAGGGAGTGTTCTATCTCCTGGCAAACAAAAAAAGCCAGGGCTCATTAGAGAGAGCAACCTAGCAACTGAGACATCATGAGTTTAATCACAGCACAGCACAGCAGAGTTTACCAACTGCAGTGTTAGTAAGTTTATACTAAGGTCCCCAAGTTTAAGTTCAAAGAATTATCCTTTACTGCATTTCTGGAGGTTGCCATACTGGAAAATAGCAATCGTGCTTGTCCCAACCATGTACTTCCTAGTAAGGTGGGAGAAGGAAAGGACCAAGAAATGTAGTAATGCATAGAGCAAAAGGTTTCCTCTCTTTCCAGGATGCCACCAGGAACCCCAAGGTGCACAAACCCTTCCACATCTTTCCTCCGAGTGCCAAACTCCTGTCATCGGTTACTGAGTATTGTGCATCGAGCATTTCAGCCCACTAAAGTAGAAGGGCATGCCTCTCACTGGTGCTCATTACCTCACGCCGACTAGTTTTCAGGCACAAGGTAATTCAATGGGTGCTCAGAGACATGTACCACCTGAATCCTGTTAACACATGACTGGAAGATAAGCGGCTGGACTGAGCTTCAGGCCTCACTGAGGAAAAGATGAGGGGACATGAAAATGTTGCTTTCCCTGTTCCTTGCCTAGCTTACTAGATCACATTGCTACTCCATTCTCTATGGCCCTGATTTCAGTGGAGCACACCACAGGGGCTGGATTATGAAGGACTCTATCCGAGGAATGTATGGAGATGGTTTCTCAAGTAGAGGAGCTTCTCTCAAATGCTAATATATGAAGAAGGAGAAATAGTATTATTCCCTTTAAATGGATGGGAAACTAAACAAGGAGACTTACGGTCCTGGATCCTTTGTAAGAATTAAGCTCCCAAATATCTGAAAAAACTAGCCCTTACTGACTTGCCTCAGGCCACACAGACACTCAGTGTCAGAGAGGGCACTGAACCTGGTTCTTCCAAGAATAAGCATAGTACCCTTAACAGGTCCAGATCTCCTCAGAGGGAGGTGGCCGTACCTTACTGGGAGAGCCAGGAGGAGTGGAGACAAGTTGGGAGAAGAAAAGTGTCAGGCAACTCCACTGCTGCCATACTCACTCACTCTCTTTTTCTTTTTTTACTCCAAGCTTCACATCCTTCCTAAATTTGTCTACACCCCCATAACGATAGTGTTATCAATTAACGCACCTACAACAGATGAGCATTTTCTTCTCCCAGTTGACTGATCAGTAACTCTATCTTTAATTAAAGATACCACACCTCAAACAGTGTCATGGGAGGAATCGACACCCCTAGTTTAGACCCCACTAGATCCAGCTATGGAGAACAGCCAGTAGGATGCCTTGTTGAGACCACAAGCAATGCATTATCAAAAGCAATGTGCTTTATTTCTTACCAGAAATGTTTCCATGCCCCCCACACATACTGTTAGATAGGAAGGACCTGAGCCATATAAAATGCATAAGCCAGGGCTGTTCAAGTTCCAGATAGTCAGGGAGGCCACACACAGGCACCCCTTCCCCCAGCTCTTCTGCTACAGAGACTGCCCAGCACCGCCCCTGCCGTGCACACAGCATGGGCAGCCCGGCTCCCCCCCTGCAGTCCCAGGTGCTGCGTGGGAAGCCCGTCTCCAGTGGATTTTAGCCTTAGGTCAGTGGTTCTCAATCTTTTTGGCCTCAAGTCACTCCTCACCGGATTTGCAGCATCCCCTTCATAACTTTTGCAAATTAAGTGAGCACTATAATATATAAATTCGTTTTTGAAAAAGGGCGTCATCTCCTTGCAGAGGGGCCTAGCAGTAGAGGGAGGCGGGGGGCAGGGAAATCAGGCAGGCAGGGACAAGCCTGAGCTTTCTTTACCTTCGTACTTCTACACTCTTCAAAAGGATCTGACACTTTGGTTGAAAAATCACTGCCTTAGGTAGACACTGGGCATGTCTATACATGCGCTTTAATGCACAGTAGACTATTTTACTGAGCATTAAAGCATCATGTAAAAAACCGTGACATTAATGTGCAGTAAGAGTCTACTGTGCATTAGGTATCACTAAAAAAAAACACATGCAAATGCACTACTGCACATTAGTGCAGCCTAATGCACATTTAATACCTCACATTGGAGATACTAAACTTGACGAGCATTACAAGAGGTGCATTAATGCGTGTGTAGATGTGCCCACAGATATTCAGTCTTCTAATCCCAGCACTAGACCCATCCTTTCACTGTAGCTTTTGACACTCTCTCCTTGCCTAGGATAGTATTTTTTCTCTCTCCTTAGAGTTCCCTAGTATTTTGCTTACCTCCTGCACAGATGAGAGATTTCAGAGATTATACCTTCCTATTTATGAACATGGATTGTAGCTAGCTACTAAGATTAGTGAGAGAGACCCTAGTCTGCACAAAAGCAGATATTTAACACCCAAGTGGTTGTAAGAGAAACAGAGGGGCAGAAAGCTGTCCCTGATTTCCAACAAATGAGCAACACTGAAAGGCCCAGTGTTTGACAAGCTAATTTCCCTTCTGCTTTATATCATTTTGCCCATCAGATTAGGCTGAGTGGAAGATTAAACATGTTTAGGGCTAACAAGTAAGTAGCAGTCCAGTCTACTATCAGAAATACCTATCAGCAACAGAAGTTGGGTGTTGTGCCCTTAAATTATGGAGAACTTTGAATTTACAAACTAGGAGGGAAGGGATTGATGCATCACTGACTGCCATTTACTACTTACCCTTGTAGAAACTTTCACAAGGGAGGATTGCAAGGTAAAGGAAGATGTGGAACAGCAAAATTAGTTCCTACCATGACCAAAGTAGATGGAAGCAAACAGTTTAATGTGCAGCCCAGTGAAGCAGTTCAAAGAAAAAGTTACTTTAACAATTAGCTTTGTTTTGTTTTTTCAAAAGGCCCAAGGGCAGAGCACAGTGTAACTGAGTTACTAAAACAACCTTAATATGTTTAATGCTTAATCATAACGATGTTGTGGTGGCATGCAGTAGGAGCTGCTTTGAAGGAATACAAGACTCCACAGGTATATAAACAAATTGTTACCAGATGCCCTCTGACCCCTCCCCACATTTCAAACAATATATCAAAGCTAAGGCCTACAATGGGGGCAAGTGAGTCAGGCTTGCTCCATCCTTAAAGCATTGCAAACAACTTGATACCCTGTAGTCAGGGAAGACTAGTTTCATTGGCAATTCCATTAAAGTCTGCGGGCAGGGTAGTTGTTCCAGCTTTGCTTTTCCTTGCGTGTCAGAAGATACTTTCTACAACACAGATATTATTCTGGACACCAGGAGACTCAAGGTTCTCAAGTTGTTGTTTAGAGCAGCAGTTCATAAGCAGGGTGTCACGAGATCCTTTGAAGGGTGTTCTCTATACCTGGCCACTCTCCTGCCCCTACTGTCTGGCCCCTCCGCAAGGAAGTAGGGGAGATACCATGATGATAGTTATGGCCTAGGCAGTTTTACCTACCTGAAAGGAAAGAGCCCCTTCTTCCCAGCCTTGAATGACTTGGTGTAGTTGAAGGTAGAGACCTGTCCATTGCACTGCAGGCAGGCACCCTTGCTAATCAACTATACCTTCTCAAATAGGAGGGTCTTACCTACACAATTTATGGTGATGGGGAGTTGTTCCTGGACTTTGTCTAGCTTGCTCCTACAGCCTTTTGGCTAGGGGCAAGCAAGACTAGGTGGCATCTGAACTTCAGGGTTTCTGAGCTTAAGGCTTGTAGAGTCTGGGAGCTAGGATACTTGTTGGTGATACCACCATCACATATTTGAAGGATTGAGCTCTGCTCAGTTGATAGAATTCAAAACTGATTGGACTAGTTTGGCTAATTTCATGAAGTTAAAAACAAAAGCCAATGAGGTAAGCACTGCAACAAGCAAACAATGTTTTTAAATAGGGTGCCACTCAGTTCACAAGTTCTAGAGGGGGATGCTTCCATGCATGCTGCTTTAAAGCACTATAATTGAGGGATGCTGAACTCCAGGAGCTGCGTACCCAGGAAAAGGTCATATGAACTTGCCTGTGCATACTAGGTTATAGTGACTATCCTGCAGCACTGCAAAGCCTCCTGCAAGCATTGACCAGGCATTTTGCCTATGTGGCACCTACTTGTAGCCCAGCTACAACTGAGCCTGAGAAGTGGATTGCAAGCCCTCAAGTACTATTGTTAAACAAGTTAACGCGAGTGTTTCAGTGATTACATTATTAGTAAGAGCCACGTGATTTTGAGTGAGGTTCTCACTGAGGCCACATTCTATTTGGAGCAAGAGAAACAAGGCATTCCAGGTCAGACTCTTTCATGCATCTATTTGCTTGCAAAGCTGGGGGGAGAGGAGGGAGCAGGAGCTCACAACTGATGATTGTAACATAGGCCACAAGGGCAGAGTGTGCATCTCCAGTTACCATGCCCCGTTTTCTGCTCCCCCCTCCCCCCAGGCTCACTAGACTTGATTAAAAATATCCTCCACCCAGGAAAGGTCTGCTAGACACAGCCTTTAAGTAATTTGTTAGAGATATTATGTCTAACAGTGAGAGGTTGCACATGAGTTACCTACCCTGCCCTGTACCCCCACCCCCCAAAAACAAAACAAAACCCCCAAATACCAGAAAATACAATTCCCACTGTCTCTCACACACCCCACTTACCTGCAGGGGATTACACAGCAGATCCCACAACCCTACTCTTATGTCCAAATCAAGCTGGATTTCTTGCTGTAAGTACTATGAAAGTTAAAAGCCAAAAGCAAGATGTAGAAATCGGGTAAGCGACTTTTTTTTTTTTTAAATCCAAGATGTAGTGAGGAGGGCAGGTGGAGGGCTGGGGTAGCAAGTAAAAAGCAGTTCAGCCTGGTTTTGGCAAGTTTATTTGGAAGGACATCCCTCTCTTACTCTGTGCAAGCAGCTGAGTGGCTAATTTTGGCTAGTGTTTGCTAGAAGGAATTATCTGCCTATGGGGCAGTTCTGGTACATAATCATCTTCTCAGCCACAGCTATATAAAATGTTAATGCAAAAATCTAGTTTCTGGTTCCAAAATGATACCTTTTGTTAGACCAACTGAGCAATTGCAAAATAAATAAAAAAATAAAAATTAAAAAAAATCATATTTTTCTTCAAGCTGTCAGGCTCATGCGCCCTTCATCAGGCTCAGGGAAAGTTCAAGATGGTAAAAAGTCCTCATTTCCTACATTATGGGGACTTTTTACCATCTTGAACTTTCCCTGAGCCTGATGAAGGGCACATGAGCCCAAAAACCTTGCAGAAATTTTTTTTTTTTTTTGCTATTTCTCAGTTGGTCTAATAAAGGGTATCATTTTGGAAGCAAGGGCTCTAGATTTGTGCATTTTTGTCTCAGACCAACTGGGCTACCTCATACATCCCTGATATAAATGTTAATGCTGTTTCCCCTCTATGTCCCCCCCGCCCCCCTCATTACAGCCTCATTTCCCTAATGCTCTGTAACAAGTGAATGGCAGAATGAAGTCTGAAACCATCCCTTCCAATCAGTTTTGGAAATTGAAATGCAGGATAATGAGGTTAACTACATGGTATTGTAAGTCCTATTTATGGGGAATAGGAAATTGAGCAAATGGGTCTTACTTCTGTTTGATAGAAAGCTGCTTTCAACAATAGATTAATTGGTGCAGCCTATAGAAGTACAAGTCTCAACATTTTTAGACTTATGATTATCAAATTGCTTATGGAAATCATCAGGATAGCCAAACCTGTTTAAGGGATCAGATAACTTGTCCTATGGTATGTAGCCCAAGAAGTTTTGATGAAAAAGTGATTAAACAATTTTAACTCAAGTGTGCAGGTAGGACACCAGTTTCCAGTTTTGCTATTTTTAAAAATGTGAGGGGGAGTTGGGGGCAGGGGAGAAAGGAGAGACAAACAAGTCAGAAGACCATTTAGAACACAAATGCCTTTTATATTTTGTGAAGTTAACCATTTAAACAGACTCTGAAGTATTTTTGCAACTACTGTTACAATGACAGTCAAGGTTACAAAACTGCTGGCAGAGGAAACAGTGGAGAGCACCAAAGAATAATAAAAAAAAGAAAACATGCTTCAGCACAACTGTGAACAGATTTTGTTCAGAACACTTGCCTGATTTTACTAAAATTTTCTCCTAACCCTCTGAAGTTAAGCCTCATCCTCCTCGCCTTCCTCTTCAAATTCACCTTGCTCATCAGCCGTGGCATCTTGGTATTGCTGGTATTCGGAGACCAGGTCATTCATGTTGCTCTCGGCCTCCGTGAATTCCATCTCATCCATTCCCTCGCCCGTGTACCAATGCAAGAAAGCCTTACGCCGGAACATGGCCGTGAACTGCTCCGAGATCCTCTTGAACAGCTCCTGAATGGCTGTGCTGTTCCCAATGAAGGTGGCGGACATCTTGAGGCCTCGCGGGGGGATGTCGCAGACGGCCGTCTTGACATTGTTGGGGATCCACTCGACAAAGTAGCTGCTGTTCTTGTTCTGGACATTGAGCATCTGCTCGTCCACCTCCTTCATGGACATGCGGCCCCGGAAGATGGCGGCCACTGTCAGGTAGCGGCCGTGGCGTGGGTCGCAGGCCGCCATCATGTTCTTAGAATCGAACATCTGCTGCGTCAGCTCCGGCACCGTCAGGGCACGGTACTGCTGGCTGCCACGGCTCGTCAGCGGGGCAAACCCGGGCATGAAGAAGTGCAGGCGGGGGAAAGGTACCATGTTGACAGCCAGCTTGCGCAGGTCAGCATTCAGCTGGCCGGGGAACCGCAGGCAGGTCGTCACGCCGCTCATGGTGGCCGACACCAAGTGGTTGAGGTCCCCGTAGGTGGGGGTCGTGAGTTTCAGCGTGCGGAAGCAAATGTCATACAGGGCCTCATTGTCAATGCAGTAGGTTTCATCCGTGTTCTCCACCAACTGGTGGACAGACAGGGTGGCATTGTAGGGCTCCACCACTGTGTCAGACACCTTGGGCGAGGGCATGACACTGAAGGTGTTCATGATGCGGTCCGGGTACTCCTCCCTGATCTTGCTGATGAGGAGGGTGCCCATCCCAGAGCCCGTGCCACCACCCAGCGAGTGAGTCAACTGGAAGCCCTGCAGGCAATCGCAGCTTTCCGACTCCTTCCTCACCACATCCAGGACAGAGTCCACCAGCTCGGCTCCTTCTGTGTAGTGGCCCTTTGCCCAGTTGTTTCCGGCACCACTCTGACCTAGAAAGCACAGTGGAAAGATGCTATTTTACTCAGACTACAGCAAAGAAGTTAAATTTCTCCTGCTCCATTTGCCATGGCATGTTATTATAGTTGGCCCTAGTGTCTATCTCCCCCCCATGCTAAATAAGCAAGGCTTGAAGCCCACAAGCCTCTGTCTAGCCTCGCTGCTATCTTAGGAGTTTTGCACACACAGCACATCCGAGGCTATTTCAACACTAGAAAAGAGATAGTTACATACCAAAGACAAAGTTGTCAGGTCTGAAGATCTGTCCAAAAGGTCCAGATCTGACCGAGTCCATTGTGCCAGGCTCCAAGTCAACAAGGATTGCACGGGGAACATACTTGTTACCTGTGGGAAGAACAAAAGCTGGTGTTAAACCCAGAGTCAGCAGTTATTTAACAAGAGAGCTGCTGTGCTCCCAAGCCAATTCACTGGTGAGAGAGAGAGAGAGCACGCGACTAATGCTGTGCAGACAAGCAAAGGACCAGCGCACTGAATGAACAGCCTCAAACGAAGCACAGACCTGAATACAAAGCAGGCACAGAGGCTCTGCCAAGCATTTAACAGCTCCTGGAGGAAGCTTTTCACTAGTGGACTCCCCAGCTGGAACGAACCCGGCCGCACCCTTCCTAGCCGAGGATGCCGAAGAAAAATAAAAATATAAAAGAGGCAGCAATTGACTGGCAAAAGTTACCTGTGGCTTCATTGTAGTACACATTGATCCTCTCTAGCTGCAGGTCGCTGTCCCCATGGTAGCTACCGGTGGGGTCGATGCCGTGCTCGTCGCTGATCACCTCCCAGAACTGGAAGACAAGAGGGGAGCAGAAAGGGCAGTTAGCCGGGGCGGAGGCGGGCTGCCACACCCCTGCCATGGCCATGCCCAGCTCCTAGCAGTGGCTTCATCTCTCCGGCATCAGCCCTGTGGGGCGGCCGCGGGTTTTCCCCACAGGGGGCATTTCCCCGGAGGCAATGGCAGCGAGGACGCAGCCAGGGGGCAGAAGAAGAGCAGCTGCACCCCGGCCCGGTTTGGGGAGGGGGCGTGACGGGCACCGCAGGGAGAAGCCGCGGGGCCGGGCCGCTCACCTTGGCGCCGATCTGGTTGCCGCACTGGCCGGCCTGGATGTGCACGATCTCCCGCATGGCTACTGCTCCGCGCGCCCGCACCGACCGACCCCGCACCGCACCGCGCTCCTGCCCAACCCTTCACGGCAGCTGCTGGCGCCGCGCCCCGGCTCCCGTCTTATATAGGCTCCCTCCGGCCCCACCCCCTCCGGCCCGCTCCGCCAATGGGCGGTGGGTGAGGTAATGCGGGGCGGCACGGCGGAGCCAATGGGCGTGCGGCAGAGGCCATTGTCTGGGGCCCGGGGCCTAGCGCCCCTGCGCGCGTGCACCTGCCCCCTCCCCTTCCCTCCCCTCCCCCCTCCGCTTTGTGTGTCTGCAGCAGCAGCGCCCCCGCCCGGCCTCGCCCCGCTGCAGGGGCGGGGGCAGGGCGCAGCCCCCCTCAGCCCTCGCTGCAGCGTCGGCCGAGGCCGACCCTGGCCTGTCTCGCAGCACAGATACTCCCAGGACGAGGCTGGGGGGCAAGCCTGCTGCCCCTGCCTTTGTTCTGCCCGGCCCAGGACTGATTCTTCCTAGCCTCCGGGGCCGCCGCGCCTGGACACGGCTCTGCAGGGACAGCCAAGCCCTCTCACCCGTGCCTCCTGCCACCTGCTCTTTTCTCTTCCCCTGCCAGCAGCAGTCCTGGCTCTGAGCTGGTTTGCTGGGGAGCTCTTGACCTCAGTGGGCATGGCTGCAGGTTCATTAATGCGCTGTAGTTAGTGTGGTCGGTTGTAGCCGTCTAATAAAAGAGATCGGATTTACCCAAAAAACCGTGTCTGTCTGTAGTTCCTGCGCTTTCGTTTACTACCCGCTTAATGCAGTACTGACTGACTGTGCAGTAACTAGCTATTGTGTACTGGTGCCAGTGCACAGTTGAATAGTGATGGTGCTTACTGTGCAGGAGCCTAATACTACTGCTCGGTAGTGTATTAGTGTGATTTTTGCCCCACACTACTGTGCAGTGTTATTAGGCTACTGTGCATTAAGGGTCTCGTAGATGTACCCAATTTCCCTTGGGGGAAGGGATTCTGGAGGAAATCGCACAGCTCGTGCCCTGTAAAATCAGCTTTTACTGGCCTGAACCAGCAGCAATTTAATTAACTGGTTGGCTGCCCTTAGCAAAAGGCAACACATTGTTTTACCTCCAAGTGAACATTTCTGGGCCTTGGTACGGGCCTAATCGAATGTTCACCTCCCCGATGACATTATTTTTTTTTTTATCACATGCATATTTTGAGTCCACTACCCCCCTGGGGCTTCAGGTGATTATTTTGGATAATGGTGAGAGATCAATACTGGGATATGTTGCGTGCTCTACTCAGAATGATTGCAGCTTACAGCAATTTTGGTGTAATGAGACCTGTCGGGTTGTGGTGAACTGGTGCTGTTTGCATTTCCAAAGCTGCTCAAAAGCATTTTTAGTTCAATGAAACTGCGTGTTGGCTGTCTGCTGGAAGAACTATCTGCCTGGCCATGTGCAAACGTGAATGCAGTGCATACCTCCTACTTGTGTAAGCAGGTCTGGGATGTGCTTGCTTCCAGTTTTAAAGTCGTGCTAACAACAGCCCCACTGAATTGCAAATTTGAGAATAGGTTTTCAAAAACTTCACATCCCATGTCCTACAAGGCATAGTTTTTCCACGGTGAGACGTTTTTAGAAAGGTTCAGCTGACCTTTAATGTCCTCCACACCCACTTGGACTTTCTCCTTGAGAAACAGAGCTTTCAAGAGCTGAATTTCAATTCAATTCAAAGAACACATTTTTTTTTTGATGCTGGAAAAAACAAACCTATTCTGTTCTTTATTCTTGCAGATGAACAATAAGAATAACTCAGTTAACTGAAGGACAGCAGAGTAAATACCAGCTACCACGCACTTCTATAAAAAGATTGGAATCAAAGCCCATAGAAAAGAATGGGAAAATTTCCCTTGACTACAATGGACTTTGGATGAAGCTCTAATTTATTTCCTAATGAATATTTGAGATGCACAACTCCCCTCCTGTTTGCTGCAGTTTCTTTCCAATCATTTGTTAGGAAATCAATCGCCTAGCATTTAATTTCCGATGCCTGTTTTCTCCATTCTCTCTCTCTCACACACACGCACGCACAAGTCCATCAATTGAAACTCTGCCCACAACTCTGACGTACAGTCTGGCCACACATTCAATCAAATTCCACCTTCAGCAGTTTCCTAGGCAACCAGCACAGTCTGAGAAACAAGCTGCACAAAAAGGAAGAGAACAAAACCCCTTGTAACATTGTCACTCTTGTCCTTCATTTCCCATCATTTAAAAGCATTGCAACCACAGGAGCGGGGAGAGGGCAGCAGCATAATCCAAATGGCTAGCAACAGAGTTACACTTCTGTCCCCACTGCTCAGGAAAGGAGGAATAACATGACTTCACTTGAGAGTTTGCCTAATGAAGTTGGAATCAACTGGCTTTCATTCAATTTGTCCTTCCCCCTCCCTTTCCCCTGACCTTCACTTTCATGGCTACCATCTCACCTAAGAAAAGCTGGCCACAATTTCCTTTAGTCTGCCACTAGTCCATTGAAGTGAGAACCTTCTCTCTCTCTCTCTCTCTCTCTCCCCCCCCCCCC
>NW_005842023.1:892488-900577 GCF_000455745.1 Alligator sinensis | reverse complement strand
AAACCCCCCCCCCCCCCCCCCCCCCCCCTTTAGAGCTGAGAGCATTGCAGAAGCCTCCAGATCTAGGGAATAAGTCACTGAGAGAGAGAATCAGTACTCTGTAACATCTGCGGGTCTGGCATGCAGCAGCATGGTTCAGGGGACAGACATCACAGTGTCATTCACAAAGGGAACTATTTCCCTGTAGTAGAAAGACACTGTTTCTGTTCTCATCTGCCATGTTTCACCCCTGAAATGCTTGGAAGAAAGGAGATGACACAGAGGTCTCAAAGCTGCAGCATGTAGCCAAGATTGTCAAAGGTATTTAGGCACCTAATTCCAGGTATAAACATTTACAAGCAGCAATTAGTAGGGGATGCTGAAACAGCCATTTGTAAATCATTGTGAATTTACAGTATGCTTAAATACCTATGTTAGGTGCCTAAATGCCTTTTAGGATGTGGGACTATGTCCTAATATGGGACATATGTGTATGTGTATAAGGCTCTTCAGTATTTTGTAGGGTCAGCCCTACATTAAGACACAGGCCCAGATTCCCAAATATATTCAAGTGCCCAACCTTACAAGATGCTGAGCATACTTATTGTTTCTACTTTATAGTACATATACTACACCAGTATGCACTACTGTAAACTACAAGGATGCTGAGCATCATGCAAGATTGAGATATACCAGTATACTTACTGGTACTGCTGCAGTGCCCAAAGGCATTAGCTTTAGGTGCCCATTGTACTAGATCACCAGCATTGTCCTGCTCCAAACACACAGTCCTTACATCAGAAAAGCTTACAGTCTTTAGTATGTATGAAATATAACTGATGGAGAAATGATTAAGGCACTTTTTGCCTTTTAATTTTGATAATATATTTATTAAGCATTTTAAAACTTCAACTAATTGCTTCTGCTATTACCTCTCTTGCTCACTAGCTGTTGGCTGTCCAGTAAAAGCACTGAATTCCTTTCCCATACCAAAGCCCAACTGAAGATCTTAGCCTAAGCTCCATTCAGTATCCACTGAGGTGCCAATTCCTAGCTCTCAACATATCATTCTGTCTGCAGAAGACTCCACCATCTCCCAGGGGGCTGTAAGTCTGTAGCAGAAGCCAATGAGTGCTCAGCAGAAAAGGCTGCATTTTCCAGGATGCTCAACACCATTTGACATAACTAACTCGCTACCTGCCAGCTTGTGCTGATTCCATGATAGGGCTGTTATTTAATGTTTATTCATTTATCCTATGATCTTATTTACTAAATGTCAAGGTTGTATCCATATTTAGGCAAAAAAAATGATAAAAAGGTCCAGTAACGGCTAAGCCAAATACTAAGTACTGAGCAAGGGAGAATGTGACCATAGAAAAATGCTTTCTTGGCTAGGAAGTTATTGAACAGCTATAGAGCAGACAGGTTACAGGCAGAGGTCCCATGGGTTCCCCTAAGGCCCCCGTCAACAAATCAGTCCTTTCTCTAGCAAATCTCATTGCATGAACATCCACCACAGCAATGAGCTGTACTGATAAGTGTGGTGCATCATCCAGTAGACAAAAGGCATTTCTACTGCTATGTGCAGTGCTCTCCTGGTATAAATATTAATAAGGTTCTAGTGTCAATGCACATGAGATGCTGATCAAGCTATTTCCAGATAACTGTGGAACAAATCTGCCATCAGTAAAATAGCAAGGCACAAATGATACCATTCACCTGCTTTTTGAGGGAGCCGGGGGGGGAAGGGGATGCTAAGATGTAGGGCTGACAGCCCAGAGGTTGTGAGTTTGAGGCCATAGCAAAACTGCTCATGGCAATGGCCCTGTCAGATTCCAGTGAATCCATAAATTCTGCCAAATACTGTGCCACAAGGACACAGAAAGAAAAGGACCTGCCTGTTTCAGTAATACATGCATCTGGGCCTTGGTTTTGGGGGCTCTCTCTCATAAGCAGGTGTATATTTTCAATTTAAACCAAAGTTAGTCAATCTGTTGCTTTTCTGCGTGGCTCAGAAACATGGTTGCAAACTGCAGTAATAAGAAATAAAAATATAGGTCAGAACATGTGGCCACAATAATGCAGACTGAATGAACAGATCTTATTTCTCTTTAGGTCAAAGGTTCTCATTACGTGAAAAATATTCAAGTGGCCTGACATGTTGGTCTCATAACAGTGCGCTGCACCGGACCGCTGGGGAATTCCATTTTCCACTTTGGTTACTGCTCCCGGCAGGGGCTGGGAACATTGCGGAAACATACAACTTTGTAACAGGGCTGAATGAAACATGTCTTAGCTCTCCCAATGACCTCCCTCTGCTTCCACTTGTTCCATGAAGCAGGGTCAGCTAGCAGCAGGAAGGGGGTGCTTGAAAACATGGTTCTCCTAATGAGCTGCAAGACCCTGTAGGGCAGAGGGCTAGGTCTGCATTCTGGAGGCTTTGAGGTTGTCTCAGAAGAATGAAGGACAAAGGCAATAGCAGATAACGTGCGGTTCACTGAAATATATGTGACTGACTTACTGAAAAATTACCTTCTAAAAACATTTTTCTCTCTCTCTCCCTCATGGCTTCCTCTCTGCCACTTAGTTTCTCACACACATCTATTAGTCCCCATGGCTCCTTTTTCTGCCCCTTACAGAGCTCTAGTCTCTGACCTCCTATTCCCCCAACCTCCTCCCTTTCTGGAATTGATCATATTCCTAGCCACACAGAGAGGAGGAGGCCCTCTGGCTCCCTTTACCACCAGCTGCAGTTGAGCCTTGGCTTCAGGAGGTAGATCTGCCAGCTGCAGTTGAGCCTTGGCTTCAGGAGGGAGATGGGGGAGCCAGCCAGGAAAGCAGGATTCAGTCAGCAGCTGCCTAGCTGGGTGAGATGCTGTTGTATTCTGAACACAGCAATCTAACTTCCTCTTGTGGCCAGGATATTATCTAGGTTATCACTCAGTTCCCCGGGATTGATTCTTAAAAACTGGAAGTGTCCCAGCCAAACTGAATCTGCTGGCATACATGAAGAGGTCATAGGCAACCTGTCTTCTTGTACTTTAAGGAGCTGTTTGACCCCAAGGGTTGCAGGGGAAAGGAAAGGCTGCATTGTGCAGACTTAGGGTTTCTGTACAGATGGCCTTTGCTGTGGTAGGTCTGAGTTCCACAAAGATGTCAGGAGCAGCACCAGTCTTGGGGGCCCGAATCCTCATCTTCTCCCAGGTCAATAGAGTAGAGGCCATGTCTACACCCTTTCTGCTCAGAGACTGCTGACAAAAGGCACACCTACCCCACTTGCTCCAGCTCAGTACCAAATCCCTGAAATGAGGCAGTGTAGCTGGCTTAAAGCAGCTCTCAGCACATGCCAACCAGCCCTCTTGAGACAGGGAGCCTGACAACAATGCTGAAAGTTATTTTTAGGCCAGCTGCGCTGCCTCACTTTTGGAATCTGCTGTGCCCTGCGCGGGAGCAAGTGTGCCAGGTGTGTTACTTGGTGGTGGTCATGGGCATGGCCGGGGGTGGTGTGGACAAGGCCTGAGCAAGCAGAAATCTGGGAGTTTTAATTCACAGTATTTGCAGTTCCCTATGCACCATTCATCTGCAGAGTCAATTATTAAAGACCTCATCCAAAATCTACTGAAGCCAATGGGAATTCTCCCTTTGATTTCCATGGAGGCTGGCTCAGGTCCTAAATCCATTGAAGGCATTATTCCCACATGCCTGTGAATTCCTCTCACCACGAATCGCCTAATTAGTATTCACTACAGTGTTCCAGGACAGCTTTCGCCGCATCTGCTCCATCAGGCACTCAAAGACTGTGCCTGCATTCAAAGCCTGGATAAGCAGAGCTGCCAGCATCCCAGGATTACACAGAAATAGCAGTAACAGGCTACCACATTGCCCTGTGCAGGCCAGAGGAGTGAAAATGGGAAGGATTTCTTGCTCTTCCTGTGATGCAGTAGGGGAAATTTTCTTGAGGAGAAATTTAAATGGGAGGTAAGGAATGGTCATTTATAGACAAGATTTGGTGTCCTTCCCCACCTTTCCTCTCTTGCTCCCAATTTGCATTCTGGTATTGATCTCAATTCAGCCATTGTTCAATACTGGGATGCAGAGCTTTGGAAGTGAGGGACAATGCTGTCTTACACCCGCTGGAATTTTGCAGATTAATCTTGCAAAATTCTGCAGAGATCTGTTATAATGTCAGTAGCATACGCCAAGAATCAATAGGAACTAGTGCTAAAGAATAGAAAGGAAGGGGTCTTGTTGCCATTGATTTAAAAAATATCACTGTGGTCACATTCTGAACCATAGTGATATGGTGTAATCCCTCACAAAACAGTGGGTTGATATGGAAAGTTATGTACTAGATGGTGTAAAACTAGATAATGCCAAACTGGAAGATCCTCCATTCACAGGAAATGCCCTACATATCTGGACAAAAATCAAGAAGTTGAATTAAATCACTAAACAGCTGTCACCCTATGCCCCCATTAAAAATCAAAAGCTTATGAATAATAATTTAGTAGTTAACCTAGTAAGAGAATTGGTAGTCAACTTAATAAGAGGATTAAGACAAAGAATAAAAAGTCTATGACAATTATTTTGTCATAAAATGTTCCTTTTGATATAATAAATGTATTATTGGATAAATATCTGTAACAAATTTCAGTACATGAAGCTTTTCAACACAGTCTAACAGGAAAAACTATTTTACTCTTTTTCCAACTAAAAAGACTGGAAGGCCACTCTGATTTTTCCTCAGCAAAGCTGGTTTTAGCCAAAATTTATGCCTCAATTGAACCCTGCAGCAAGAACATTTCCAACACTATATATGTTTAAAATGGGGATAGAGAGTTAGGTACAGAACTGGAGATAAGAATAATGGACAACTGCCCATATTCTTTCTCCTTGGAAACAAGAGAAAGTTCCATCAAATTATGGCACCAAACATGCCTCACTCTATCTGGACTTAACAACATATCCAGACCATATATGGGTGTCACAGAGACAAAGGGAAGCATGGTTGGTACACAGGGTGCTGGAGCCCAGGGCCAGGTCAAAGTCTACGCTATACATTTTTCTAGTAAAATTCTGAATGCCTTCATACTCATCCTCTCTGTGGTGGCAGGACTTTCCACTTTGCCAACAGAGTTGCTGCAGCTCAGCTGAGGCTTCTGCCACCAGCAGAAAAGATGTGTGTACACATTTACCTGCCTTCAATTGGCAGTTGTGGTCTCTTCAGCAGCTGGCACCTCTCCTGGGTGCACTTCATGTTCTGCTGGCACAGATGCTGAATGGAGCTGCCAGAAGTGCAGGGATGTATGCACTGGCAGCTGCTATATGGCACTCAGCAGAGACAGGTGAGTAGAGACAATAACAGAGTGGGAAAATCATGGCATCCTGCCCCAGGAGAGAGAAAGGCCCATCATGTGAAGGGGTGTTGGTTGTAGCCGTGTTGGTCTAAGGACATGGGGAGGCAAGGTTCTTTGGGTAGATGTGATATATTTTATTAGACCAACTAACTAGTTGGAAAACTTGTTCTGTGCAAACTGTCAGGCACAAACACCCTCTGCCCAAAGAACCTTGTCTGCCCGTGTGAAGGGGTGCACTCAGAGAAGGCAGAAGGGATAAAATGTACCTAGCTTTGTAGCTGTGACAATAAGCGGGGACTTACATATTTTCCTCTGGACAAAGAAACTTACTCCAGGCTAAAAAGACCATTTGAATCCAAGGCAAACCACCTATGTGAAGGCCTGGGATATCCTTCCCCTTTGCAAACCAAGCTGAAAGCAGAAGTCCATAACTTAAGCTAATAAACTAGGCCCTATATCATAGGGGTGTACTAGACTCACATCTTCTGTAAATGAGAACACATAGTATCTACTGATCATATAAATGGCTACATATAAATGGTTGGACAGCCCCTGTGAAGAAATATGGCAGGATATTTCATAGCTTTAATACCAGGCATTTAATTTACAAATATACTGTGGTGGAGAAATTCCTTCTGACATTTCCTTGCCACTCTTCTTCTCTTATCTGTTTATTACCTTGCACAACTTTTCTCGTCCTTTCAAGAGTTCATTTCCCTTAACCAGCTCTTTCTTGCTTAGTTCTCTAAGTCCCTTAATGGGTAGGTCATGGGGGTGTAAAGTCCCATTTCTGGTGCAGTTCTTAACCCAACAGTTCTCTATGCACGTGTCTAAGTGGTGGTGTCAAGACTGGTGAGCTGCTTTGGAATTCAGAAGCAGAAAGTGCTGCATACACATGAAATATTATTATATAAAGTCAGTAGAGAAAAACCTCTCTGAAGCCCTGAGATGAATGAGGGAGTCACTGACAGCTGCACCTCCTGTTGAGCAGCTATAAATTTGCATGTCTTACACACTTTCCTGGATCTAAGATAAGGTTACAGAATGACTTGCAACCACAGGAAGATGCCTCATCCAGTGCCAGAATAACACACCTATTGGGCCTTACATGCCAAGTGCTATATAAATATTAATATTCATTAACCCCTGGGAGATTAATAGATATTATTATATGATTCCAGTTTACAGATAGATGAACTAAGGCACAAAGAGCGGAAGTGATTTGCCTAAGTCAGTCAGCTGGCCTATAGTTGGAGATGAACCTCAGTGGTCCTAACTTCCATACTCCTGCTCTGATTACTGCATGACGGTGCCTGTCAGATGAGCTCTACAAAACTAATCCAAACAACTCAGGGCAGTGCAGTGAATACAAGACGTGTTGGCTGTGAGGAGGCAGAGAATTCCCTTTCCTCACACAAAGAACTTCCTACAGATCTAGCAAGGGAAATTTAAATAGCTAAATTACAAATCCTATAAAAGGAGGATTTTGTATTAAGAGAAAAGATAAGGAAAATCTGGATTTGGATTTCTTTGAAATAAAACCGAAATATTCCTAGAAATAGCATAGAAAAATGCTGTCATCAAAGGGCTAATTATAGTAGTACGATAACAGCTTACATTAGAGTGTGAAAGTTATGTGTGTGCTTGGGCGTGTCTACATGTGCATTTTAATATGCATTAGCCTATTTTAATGGAAATTAAAGTGTCATGTAAAAAACCCACACTTTTTAATGTGCATTAAAATAGGCTGATGCGCATTAAGCATCACTTTAAAAGTTTTTGCTTTAGTTCATGTGTATTAAGCCAGGCTAATGCGCATTATCCTAGCACCTCACAATGGAGGGCTTTTTCACATGTGCAAATGCTGCAGCGCTGGGTGCTTTGAAAAGTGGCCAGTGCTGTGATACATGCAGTTGTATAAGTGGTGAAATGTATGTCAATGCAAAGAAAATGGCGGCAATGCACTTTTGAACTAAAACACCTCAGAGGTGCACACCACCACCATTTTCTGTGCACTAATGCGCATTTTGCCACTTATACAACTGTATGTGGCATAGCACAGTGCGCATCAGCTCGGGTGCAGAGCAGACTCGACTAATGGAGTCTGCTCTAAAGCAGCAGATCTTTGACGACAAAGGTATGTGTATAATGCCCGGAGGTATTAGATTTAATGTGCATTAACTAATGTGCATTAATGCCCTAAGTGATTTGCTGGATTGGAGCCTTAAAGACCCTTCAGGGATGGAAATTGGTTCTGTCAATAGGACAGTAGCCTCCAGCCCCTGGATCCTAGGAATTCTGCCACTGATTTGCTGGGTGTGCTTGGGCAAATCACTTACAGTGGGGTTTTTAGAAGAGTTTAAGAATCAGGTGCCAAACTCCAGGTTCCTTAAAGTCTTTTGAAAAACCCAAACCTGATACCTTTCTGTGCCTCAGTTTCTCCATCTGTAACAGAGGGGTAAAAAGGCTGAAAAAGTGCTTGGTGATAACTAAGATATTACTGTCCAAAAACCAAAAAAGCCACTGACTGGCTGGAAACACAGCCAAGGAACTGATAGAGCACCTTGGGGGCTGTGGTCAGCCTCAGGGAAATGGCTTGTTCACTGTTATGAAGCTGCCAGGGGTTTTACATAACCAGCATTTATTCCTTCCAAATCCTTGAACAGCAATGTCCCAGGAGCATCAACAAAGTGTCCACTGCTAGCTATTTATGTTCAGCTGCTTCCTCACATGTCAAATCCACTTCAGTTTTT
>NW_005842023.1:889488-892457 GCF_000455745.1 Alligator sinensis | reverse complement strand
CCCTACATGGAAATAAAGCAATGCAACACACCTTGGAGCTGCAAAACTTTTCACATATATATATCGGCTGATGTGATGTGTTTCAAGTCTTTTAATTTGCTCAGCCCTCAGAGGAAGTGCCTGTATCTAGGCTTGTTTATGTACAGAATCTCAATGTTCCTGTTCAACCAGGAATACTGGGACAGATGCATCCTTTAAATGTGTGGCCTTCCCCATTTTTCCTACTTAAAAATATGGTTCTTTTTCATTTAAAAGTACCCTATGTGTTTTATACAGTAAATATAATAGTAGTGCAGTGATTAAGTCAATGGTGCAGCTATTAACAACCTATGCAGACTACAACATTAGTTCTTGTTTTATGGAGGAATGTTGGCTAGGAAGCTACTAAAATTTTTCCCTGATCCTTCAGAAATGTCTAAGGGACTCTTCTTCTACCTAAAAAACCACCCAAAGCAAACAGAAAGGATCTCCTAGTACTGTCTCCACAGCAAGATCCCTAGCCACCAAAAATGCCCTCCACCACATCTCCAGGGCATACTTATCACTTGGCAGTATCACCAGTCTGTGGTGCAACCGCCCCAGGCCCTACCAACCACTGTCTGATAATAAGAATGACATTAGTAAGTGCAAGAGCCAGAGTCCACTGTGGTGAGCAGAATTCACTGCCTCCAGAACAATACTCCATCAAACAAAGGAATGGCTTTAAAAGAATTAGACATGCTGAAAGGAGCAACTTGACTGTCAGGGGGTGAAACAATGTCAGGGAGTAAACAGGATATCACTCATTCAAAACTGTGATTGAGGGAATGAAGCCCCCCCACTCTCCAACACTGTGGTCCTACTGGTAATGGTGACCCATGGGCAAAAGCAACAGACTAGGTTTGGGGTGAGTTTTCTTTCTTACTATTCCAGCTGTGGTATTTAGGAGTTTGGGTGAGAACAGATTAATTTCCCTTCTTGGGATTGACAACACTGAGGACGAGGAGCAGAAGAGAGGTTTACTCTGGCTCTTTGGTGTCAGTGGGCACACCTACACAAGACGTTAAATGCACGGTAGACTAATTCTACTGCACATTAGCGCATCACGGCAAAATCTGTGCTATTGCACTAATGCATAGTAGAATTAGTTTACTGCATGTTAGGATGACTAAAAAGGTATGGACCAGCCCTACTGTGCAGTAGTGCCTGTTACTGTGCATCTAGTTACTACTGGTACTAAACCTAATGTGCAGTAACAACGGTGCATTAATGAACATGTAGATGTGCCCAGTATCTCTCAAGGGCTTTGCAACTCTTTTAATAAGGGAAGACAAGGATTTCCCTTCTCTGTCACCCAGACTTATGGATCAAGTCTCTGCTAAAGCAACTGTGCATGTCATATCCAGTCATGCAGGGAGGAGGACATACTGCAATGTATCTGTTGTACTGTTACTTTGCTTTTCCACTTCATATTGGAACTCATCATAATTCCAGTCTCATAAATGACAGATATGTAACATAGTATAATAAAGTGTATCCAACTTTTATGGCCTGTGTAATAAAGGCAAGACCATTGAGGAAACAGGTAATGGGTCTAGGTAGTTAAATTTTTTCCCTCTGTTTTTGTACTAGCTCCAATTCCTTTATGGCCCTATAAATATGTTCATTTCACACCACATGATATGCCTCTCTGCAGATCAGCTCATACTGCAGCACACATTGTGGCTGCATTTCAAACAGCACTGCAACAGTTACATGTATCTTCATGTCATCAAAGGACTTTTTGTCCTGGTCTTAAACAAATAGCTAATAAATTTTACACAAAGCAATTGCACTCCACAGAAAGAGATTCACTGACATGCTAAATATGCAAGACACTTTGCAGACAGAAATCTACAGAGATGGCCAGCTGTGCCTGAGAAGTATATATGTTTTTTGTGCCATCCATTGCATTTCATAGCTGGCTGCGAGCTTGATTTTTGGACGTGCTCAGTACCTATAATGGCATCGGACATCATTGGGAGCTCCAGATGCTCAATACCTCTGGGGGTGGGAAATCAGATTCAAGAGCAGGCAAAAAAAAATCACAACACAGTGTAACAGTTAGCACCCCCTAGCAAGCAAGCTCTCCTTCCAGATGCTGACACAGAACAGAAGGCTACTCTGACTTAGCTTAAAGGAAGGCTTTCAGAGAAAAAGTGTTATAAAAGATGTTTCTGTTGTGAGTGCTTAGTGCAGGTCATTCCTACATTCTTCTGTTGTTTCATTATTAACTGTATTTAATTAGGTGTCCATTGTTCTGCACCCACTACAAATACAAAGACACGGCCCCATCCTGAAGGACTTGCAGTTTAAGACAACTAGAATTATACAAAGCTTGGACAAGATAAAAGATACACCCAGACACTTAGATTTCATAGAATCATAGAAGCAGGGTCGGAAGGGACCTTGTAGATCTTCAGGTCCGACCCCCTGCCTGGGCAGGAGGGAAACTGGGCTCAAATGACCCCAGCCAGGTAGGCATTGAGCTGCTTGTTTAAGACCCCTAGAGTAGGAGCCAGCACCACTTCCCTTGGAAGTTGGTTCCAGATCCTAGCTGCCCTAACTGTGAAGTAGTTCCTATGGCTGTCTAATCTAAACCTACTCTCCAACAACTTGTGGCCGTTATTACTTGTTATCCCAGGGGGGGCTAGGGGAAACAGGGTCTCCCCCAAACCCTTCTGGTCCCCCCTAGTGAGTTTATAGACGGTCACAAGGTCCCCCCTCAGCCTTCTCTTGTGAAGGCTGAACAGGTTCAGGTCCCGTAGCCTCTCATTGTAGGGTCTGCCCTGCTGTCCCCGGATCATGCGGGTGGCCCTCCTCTGGACCCTCTTAATGTTGTCCACATCCCTCTTGAAGTGGGGTGCCCAGAACTGGACGCAGTACTCCAGCTGTGGCCTGACCAGTGTTGCATAGAGGGGGAGGATCACCTCCTTGGCCCTACTTGAGAT
>NW_005842023.1:882681-889016 GCF_000455745.1 Alligator sinensis | reverse complement strand
AAAGGCAATCAGGTTGGTCTGACATGACCTGCCCCTAATGAAACTGTGCTGGTTGCCCTTGAGCATCATCCCCGATGCCGGCCCATCACAGATGTGCTCCTTGATGATCTTCTCAAAGAGTTTCCCCAGGATTGAGGTAAGACTGACGGGCCTATAGTTGCCCGGGTCCTCCGTCCTCCCTTTCTTAAAGATGGGGACCACATTGGCTATCTTCCAATCATCTGGCACCTGACCCGAGCACCACGAGCGCTCGTAAAGCCATGCCAAGGGCCCAGCAATAACCCTTGCTAGCTCCCTCAACCTCCCTGGGGTGGAGAGCATTTGGACCTGCTGACTTGAACACGTCCAGCCTCTCCAGAAGCACTCTAACTCGGTCCTCTTCAACCTTAGGTCTTGAGGAGTTCCCCTCAAGTCCGTCTTGAAACACGGTGGGGGAGTCCCGGTTCCTGCACAAGAAAACGGAGGTGAAGGATTTGTTAAAGAGGTCTGCCTTCTCCTCTGGCGCAACCACCAGATTGCCCAGTGCATCTTGCAGGGGCCCCACATTTCCCAGAGCCTTCTTCATCCTCCCTATATATTTGAAAAAGGACTTTTTATGAACTTTGATCTTGGATGCCAGTCCTAGCTCTATGTCCGCCTTAGCTTTCCTAACAGCCCCACTACAGGCCCGAGCAGTGGAGGGATACTCTTCTTTGGAGATAACCCCCAACTTCCACCAGGTGTATGCCGCCTTTTTGGCAACCAGGCATTCCCGGTCTTCCTTGGACACTAGGGCTGGAAGGGACTTTGGAAGATCATCAGGTCCAGCCTCCTGCCCAAGGGGCAGGAAGTCAGCTAGGGTCAAATGATCCCAGCAAGATAAGCATCTAAATGTTTCTTAAAAGTGTCTAGAGTAGATGCTTGCACACCTCTGGGGGGAGTCTGTTCCAGGCCTTGGGGGCTCGGACAATAAAGAAGTTTTTCCTTATGTCCAGCCTGAAATGGTCTTGCAGGAGTTTGAGACGGTTGGACCTTGTCATCTCTTGGGGTGCTCTGGTGAACAGGCGTTTCCCCAGATCCTGATGCACCCCCGTTATGTACTTATAGGCTGGCACCAAGTCACCCCTGAGCCTGTGCTTCTCCAGGCCTCTCTTCATAAGGCCTGTTCTCTTGCCCTCTGATCATGCACGTGGCTCTCCTCTGGACTCTTTCAAGCTTCTCCATGTCCTTCCTAAATTGTGGAGCCCAGAACTGGATGCAGTACTCCAGCTGCGGCCTCACCAAGGCTGAGTACAGTTGGAGGATGATATCCTGGGTCTTTCTTGAGATGCATTGGTAGATGCAAGCCAGAGTTTTGTTTGCTTTGCCAGCTGCGGTATCGCATTGGTGGCTCATGTTCATCTTGTGGTCAATCGTGATGCCCAAGTCTGTTCTGGTCATGGTGCTAGAGAATGTAGCATTGCTGAGACTAAAAGTGTGATGTGGGTTTTTTTTCCTGAGGTGGAGCACCTTGCATTTCTCTGTATTGAATGCCATTAGGTTTTCATCCACCTACTTTGCAAGCCTATTGAAGTCGGTCTGGATCACCAGCCTATCCTCAAGTGTGACACTCTTCCCCAAAGTTTGGTGTCATCAGCAAACTTAGTCAGTCCACTTCTGATACCAGTGTCTAGATCATTTATGAAGTCATTAAAGAGTACAGGTCCAAGAATGGAGCCTTGGGGGACACCACTGGTCACTATGTGCCATGTTGATTCAGTACCGTCAACTACCACCCTCTGGGTCCAACCTCGGAGCCAGTTCACCATCCATAGGACTGTGGGGTAGTCGAGGTCGCAGTTGCCCAATTTTTCCATAAGGACATCATGGGACACCAGGTCAAAGGCTTTTTTAAAGTCCAAATATATTATATCAACCTCTTCCCTTTTGTTTAGGAGATAGGTCACCTGGTCATAGAAGGAAATGAGATTGGTCAGGCAAGACCTACCTGCTACAAACCCATGCTGGCTATTCCTCAGAATGTTGCCTTCTGTTAGCCTGTCAAGAATGGTTTCTTTGATAAAGATGACAAAGCTAACCTATTTAACAATTTCTTTGCCTCCATTTTTCTGAGCACGGACCAAGTCACCCCCCCCCGGGATCCCCGATGGTCCCAGGGGAGGTGCAGCCAAGCCCAGGGTCAATGAGGACCTAGTCAGGGAACTTCTGGTGGGACTGGATGTGTTCAAATCAGCTGGTCCTGACGATCTCCACCCCAGAGCGCTGAGGAAATTAGCAGAGGTCATTGCGGGACTCCTGGCACAGCTTTACGAGCACTCATGGTGCTCTGGTAAGGTGCCAGAGGACTGGAAAAGGGCCAATGTGGTCCCCATTTTCAAAAAAGGGAGGAAGGAGGACCCAGGAAATTATAGGTCTGTTAGTCTTACCTCTGTCCTGGGGAAGCTCTTTGAGAAAATTATTCAGGTGCACATCTGCGAGGGGCCAGCAGGGGAGTATATGCTTAGGGGCAACCAACATGGGTTCATTAGAGGTAGGTCCTGTCAGACCAACCTGGTTTGCCAATTGGCTGTAGGGCTGCACCCAGAGAGTGGTGGTGGACGGGTCTTTTCGACTTGGAGGGATGTGGACAGTAGGGTCCCCCAGGGCTCGGTCCTCGGGCCTGCACTGTTCAACATCTTCGTCAGCGACTTGGACGAGGGGGTGAAAAGCACCTTGTTCAAATTCACAGATGACACTAAGCTGTGGGGAGAAGTGGGCACGTTAGAAGGGAGGGGCAGGCTACAACTGGATCTGGACAGGTTACAGGGGTGGGCGGATGAGAATAAGACGGGTTTCAATGCTGACAAGTGCAGGGTACTGCATCTAGGGAGAAAGAACCAGCAGCATACCTACAGGCTGGGGAACTCCCCTCTCATCAGCACAGAGGCAGAAAAGGATCTTGGAGTCATTATAGACTCCAAGGTGGACATGGGCCACCAATGTGGGGACGCAGTCAGGAAGGCTAATTGCACCTTGTCATGTATCCACAGATGCATCACGAGCAGGTCCAAGGAGGTGATCCTCCTGCTCTATGTGGTCAGACTGCAGTTGGAGTACTGCGTCCAGTTCTGGGTGCTGCACTTCAGGAGGGATGTGGACAACATCGAGAGGGTCCAGAGGAGGGCCACTCGCATGATCAGGGGGCAGCGGGGCAGGCCCTATGAGGAGAGGCTATGAGACCTGAACCTGCTCAACCTCCACAAAAGAAGACTGAGAGGGGATCTGGTGGCCGTCTATAAACTGGCCAAGAGAGACCAGCAGGCAATGGGAAAGTCCCCATTCCCCTGAGCACTACTGGGAGTAACACGGAATAATGGTCATAAGTTGACTGAGAGTAGATTCAGGCTAGATATCAGGATGCACTACTTCACAGTCAGGGTGGCTAGGATCTGGAACTAACTTCCAAGGGAAGTGGTGCTCGCTTCTACCCTGGGGGTCTTCAAAAGGAGGCTAGATAGACACCTAGCTAGAGTCGTTTGACCCCAGCATTCTTTCCTGCCCATGGCAGGGGGTCGGATTTGATGATCTGCTCAGGTCCCTTCTGACCCTACCAACTATGAAACCATGAAACTAATTTTTTCCAAAATCTTCCCAGGGATTGAGGTCAAACTGGTTGGCCTGTAGTTTCCTGGATCTTCATTCTTCCTTTTCTCAAAGATGGGCACCACATTGGCTCTCCTTCAATCTGCGGGTACTTCCCCTGAGCACCACGAGTTCTTGAATATCCTTGCCAGTGGCTGCCAGTAATGATGATGTCTGCCAGTTCCTTTAGCACTCTTGGGTGCAATCTATCTGGACCAGCTGATTTGTGGGGGTCCAGCCTCTCAAGATACAACCTCACAAGATCCACACCAATGTTGGGCATATACTCATCCTCATCCTGGTCATCCCACATCATGTTAGGCAGGGTAGTCCCTTTGGGCTGGTGAAAAACCAACACAAAGTAATCATTAAGCAGATTGGCTTTTTCCTGGGTGTCAGAAGTCAGCTGCCCCAACTGGTTTAGCAGGGTTCAATGTTGCCCTTGTTTTTCTTCTGACTCCCCACATATCTGAAGAAGGACTTTTTATTGTCCTTGATTTGTGTAGCCAGTTGGAGTTCAGTTGCAGCCTTGGCTTTCCTAGTTTGCTCCCTGCAGGTATGGACCAGTGCAGAATACTCCTCCTTGTGGTGTTCCCTATCTTCCATCCTTTATAAGCCTCTATTTTTAGATGTAGGAGGTCCATGAGTTCCCTGTTGAGTGAAGGGGGTTGTTGAGTCTTTTTATCACCTTTCCTACAGGTTGGGATGGACTCCCTTTGTGTTTCTAGGATCCCTTCCTTAAGGAGCAACCACTCATCATGAACTCCCCTCCCTGTGAGATCATGGCCTCTCAGGGCCTCAAGAACAAGCCTCCTGAGCTTATGAAAGTCAGCTTTCCTAAAGTCGATGACTACTGTACTGCATTGCTGGCTGACTTGCCAGCTTTGCGAAGGATAGTGAAAGTGATCAACTCGTGGTCGCAGTCACCCAGCTTCCCTTCGATTCTTAGGTCACAGATTAGATCATCCCTTTTGGCCAGTACCAGGTCCAGCAGTGCTTTACCTCTTGTTGGCCCATAAACTTGAGACAGGTAGATGCAAATGCTTTATTATACATCAGGGATAGTAAGAACAGCAAGGTGGGCACTGAGGAGAGAGGAAGACAGTTTGCAGAACCCTAGAGATCTGTTCAGGAGGGGTGTCTCATACTGTTAGAAGGAGGTGCACACATGCCTGTGTGAGAAACTGGAAGATGGGTGTAAGAGGCTGCTGCTGGTGGTATAGGGGCCAATACAATCAGAGATCAGAGCAGACAAGCATGGAAGTGAAGGCCTTGCAGGTGAGGACATGAAGTGTGATGTGGTGAGATGGAGGTAGCCATTGGAGGAGCTAGGGCTCAGTCCTATCTGGCAGGGAACAGCCTGGTCCCAATTCAGCAAATCAACTTAAGCAAATGCTTAGCATTAAGCATAAGAGCCATCTTAGATTTCTGAGGATCTCCCTGCGATAGACAGATCTCTGCCATTTGATCTACTCAGATCCCTAGGTGGAAATATCTTGTTGCCATGTTTTTCTTTCCACCTCCATGACGTACTTATGCCTCAGTGATTGTCCTTGTCTTTAGATAATTCTCCTCAGTTCTCCATAAAATGAAGAATAGGAACAAACATTAACTTTTCTTTATATCCGCTATTTTGCCAACCATTTGCATCCAGTTCATCAAGTGTAGTGGGCAACGCATGAGGCAGAGAGAGCAAAGGTAGCTTTTGATTATCTTTCCATTTTTCTGATCTCCATATCATCCAAGGACTAGGTTATCTTCTGTAACAGGCAGGCTATTATGCTGAATGAGATAGCAAAGGGAACTCAGCTTGCTGGGCCTATGCCTGAACGCCCATGCTAGTGGCACAAAGTTAGCTACATCAAGGATATGCAGTCAGCTAGCTATGTCAAAGCTGTGCAGATTCTCAAATCTGCTCGGTTGGGGCCCAGCCAGACCTAACAATGATAGAGCAGTACCAGGAGAACAGAATGGGGTAGAGGATCTCTGCTTTTGTCATATTGTAAGAAAAGAGACTTGCAGAGGTGAGATTATTTAAAAATCTTGTGACTTCCTCTCAAAAATGTAGTGAATAAAAGTGAATCTGCTCCAACTTGAAAATTAACCATTGACAACTGAAAACAGAGGTTGATTTCCAGAGATCTACAAGGTCTTGTAACAGGATGGGGCTCCAGGAACAGCTGTGACATCCCCCGGTGGCTACACAACTGCTGCACTCTGGCTCCTTAGGCTACCCTCCCTTTTCCTCTTACCTGCCATGCTTTGATGGAATTATTTTAGTGTTAAAGGAAGACTGCCCCATGCTGTCAAAGTGAGCCCTAGCTTGTTTTTGGCCACCAGGCCCCCACCATACCCAGCTGACCCCAGTCCTGCCCCATTGGGATGGGGTCCTTCCTAGCCCTGTCAGTGCCTCAACTATCAGTTGCCTTGTGGGCTAGTCACAGTTCTTCCACTCCTACAGCCACACCCATGCATCGCAAATGTTACTCTAGCGTTCAGGCACCAGCCTTTACAGGCTTCAGCCCTCTTGGCTTTGACCTGCTGGTTGCTTTTGCTGCAGACTCCTAAGCCTAGGCCTGCTTGCTGTGGCCTGGTTCCTCAGTCCCAGCCTCCCTTGTGGCCTTGTTCATCAGGACTGTCACAGGGCACTAAGGTGCCTGCTCCTTTAAGGGCTGAAACTGCCTAGGGAGAGAGCCCTAGCAGTCAGTCAGGAACCCCTCAGCTGCAGGTTACTG
>NW_005842023.1:871439-882650 GCF_000455745.1 Alligator sinensis | reverse complement strand
AGGAATGAGGGCATTAACCCGCACCTGCAGGTGGTCAGCTGACCAGATGAGGCAGGGCCTGGGGCATATATAAACCCCAGGGCTGGGACTAGAGGGTCAATTCTTTGCCAGCAGCCAAGGGGGGAATAGCTCTCCTAGAGGAAGCTAAGTGAAGAGGCCTGACTGCCTGTTCAGCTTCTGGTAAGATTAAGGGACTTCAGGAGCTCACCAGATACCCTGGCCTACAAGGCCTGTAGTGCTGGGGCAAGGGTGATTCTTTTAAAGGGACAGAGCACACCCTGAGCTCCTTGCATTATGTTGTAGCTCAGGGGCTTGTATTTTGATTTCTGTTTGTAAAACCTGGTGGATTGGGCTGAGACTATTGGGGAGGGAGGAGGTCTCATTGGGGGGCCACTACAGTGTGGAGACCCCAGCACTAGTGTGGGTGCAGTATCTGGGGTGCATGGACCCCAGCCTGGTATGGGTGTAGAGAGAGAGAGAGACAGGGCTGCAGAGAGACCAGTGATGACCAGAGGCCAAGTGAAGCTAAGGCCTCAGAGGGACACAGTGTGAATGCCATCTGTGAGGCTTGGGGCATGGTAAAGGGGTGGTTTGGAGCCATGCATCTAGTCCATAAGGCTGAGGGTGTCCCAAGACATCCATTTTGGAGGGGACCCAAAAGGGGTCTGAGAACCCACAGGGTTCAGTGGGGTCCATCAGGACCATGTCCAAACAAACTTGAGGGCAGCCTCCCTATTTATTATAGTTGCATCAAGATGTGGCAGATGAGAAAGATGGTGCCTGTTGGGCAGGATTGGCATGGTCAAGGAGCCCTAGGGGTATCACAGCCATCCCTGGGGACCCCATCCCATGACAAGGACCCTTGGCCCTGTCTTGCTTGGGATCTAGCCCAGATCACTGGCATTTGTGACCCAGGTTAGGCTTCTGGAGCTCTCTATGCCTGCCTCACTATGGTTCCTGACTTAGGCGAAGCTGCTTGCCCCCTTGAGACCAACCCCCCTGTGGTCCTTGACTCTTTCTGGGTTGTAGGGTGGGTGCCCCCCAGACTTCCCAGTGGCCTCCATACCACCTCTTGGCACAACATGGATACAAGCAACTGCTTCACAACTAAAAAAACCTGTCTAGCTTTGGGTCATTGCCTCACTACAGGTCACAAGCTCCCCTTGGCTTTCCTGGCAGCTCTATAAAACAGCCTAGGTGCCTGTCCATCTGTCTGCTGCAGGCATTCCACTCAGGCAATCCTCTCATAGAATCATAGAAAATGAGGGTTGGAAGGAACTGCAGGAGGTCATCTGGTCCAACCCCCTGCTCAAAGCAGGGCCATCCAAAACTAGATCATCCCAGCCAAAGATATGTCTATCTGGGTCTTAAAAACCTCTAAGGATGGAGAGCCTACAATCTCTCTGGGTAACCTATTCCAGTACTTTACTACCCTCCTAGTGAGTTTTTCCTAATATCTAACCTAAACTTCTCTCACTGCAACTTGAGACCATTGCTCCTTGTCCTGTCATCTGCCACCTCTGAGAGCAGTCTAGCTCCATCCTCTTTGGAACCCCCCTTCAGGTTGTTGGAGACTACTGTTAAATCTATTCTTAGTTGTCTTTTGACCAGAATAAATAAGCCCAGTTCCTTCAGCCTCTCCTTATAAGTCATGTTCCCCAGCCCCCTAACCATTTTCATTGCCCTCAGCTGGACTCTTTCCAATTTGTCTTCATCAGGGTTGTGCAATGATTTGGGTCCTAGGGCTACATAGGGAGTTTTGATAAACTGTTGGAGGTGGGGCCCAGCTCCACCTCCCCACCCCTAACAATTCACCAAAACACCCCATGGGGCTGTGGGGAGCAGTGTTCAGGAGTGGGAGAGGCTGGGATCACATGCCCCTGCCCTCTGGTGTGGGGTGTGTGTGGGGATGGGTGTGGGAGTGCATGGGTGGGGGTTACCCTGATGCTAGGTCCTAGGAACCTACTGTGGGTGACAGGAAGGGGAGGGAGTGGGGGCACTTGCAGCAGAGCTCACCCAGATGGTGCGGTCCACACTGCCCCCACAGTGCTCTGCATGGGGCTGAGCCCTGCCTGCTTGCACCTGTACCTGCAGCCCAGCCATGTGCTGCTCTGCATCCACTACCTCCAGTGGTGGCTCCTGCTCTTGATCTTGCCCCTGCAGCACCACGCTCTGCCATGCAGCACCATGCCTATCCCAGTGCTCAGGACTCCAGCTCCAGTTCTTAGGAAGGTGGCCAGGAGCTGAAGCTGGGGCAGGAGCCACCTGACTGAAGCTGCTCATCTGCCTACCTGGAACAGCATAGTGCAGCACAGCATGGCATGGCAGAGCAGCTTCCAGTGGGCGGTTCCTGCTGTGGCTACAGGCAGCCAGGTGCTGCTCTGTGCCCCCTGTCTCTAGCAACAGCTCCGCTTCCTGCTATTGCCGCACCACGCTGTGCTGCACTGCTCCCAAAAGGCACATGGGCCTCCGGCTGCCTTCCAATGCCAGGAGCTGAAGCCAGAGGTCCACACACTGGGGTATGAGTTGCTCAACTGAAACTGCTTATCTGAAGCAGCACAGCATGGCAGGGGAAAGATAAGAAGCAGGAGCCACCGCTGCAGGTGGGGGGCTCAGAACTGCACTGAGCTGCAGCTGCACCAGGAACAGCCCCACCAGATGCTGCGTGCTGGCCAGGGCCTGGGCTGGCAGAAACTGGTGGCCACCCAATGTGGGCTGCCCCAGCACAAGTGAACAGGGCATGGCCCCATGCAGAACACCATAGGGGTAGTCTCAGGCTGGATCCAGTCACCTGGTGGGTTGGATCCAGTCTGAGGGCCATATTTTGCCTGACCCTGGTCTACATCCTTTTCATAGTGGGGACAGAGGGCAAAACTGAACACAGTACTCCAGATGCAGCCACACCAGTCCCAAACACAGGGGAAGAATTACTTCCCTTGATCTGCTGGCAACACATCTACCAATGCAGCCCAGTATGCCATTACCCTTCTTAGCAACAAGGGCACAGTGTCTTATATTCAACTCATTGTCCACTGTAACCCCCAGGTCCTTTTCTGCAGAGCCGCTGCCCAGCCAGTCAGTCAGCTCCCAGTCTGTAGTGGTGCATGGGATTGTTCTGTCCCCAAGTGCAGGACTTTGCACTTGTCCTTGTTGAACCTCATGAGATTTCTTTTGGTCCAATCCTCCAATGCATCTAGGTCTCTCTGAATCCTAGCCCTACCCTCCAGCATATCTCATACTCCCCACAGCTTGGTGTCATCTGCAAATTTGCTGAGATTTCACTGTATTCCATCTTCCAAGTCATTTATGAAAATGATGAGGATGAAAATATCTTCCTACAGTATGCAAGGCCTCTCTGCCCCAACAGCTCCCAGACCCTGGTGTTGCGTGCTCAGGGCCTCACCCTTTCCCATCCACTGACTCTCCAGCTACACCCAGGGATTGCCGCAGTGGCTGCTAATTAACCTGCTGCATTTTAGCTCAGATGCATCTTTGGCTTAAAGAGCCTGGGCTACTTCTGCCCTGCACTCTTCCAGGGTCCATAACAGACCCCAGCCTCTGGGTCTGTTTTCTTGTTGTGGCTGGCTGTTGTAGGTTTTAGCTCTTGTGAGTACAAAAGTCCTGCTCCCCATTTTGTCACAGCCAACAATGTTGGGGTTTCCTACTTACATGCCTGAAGGGTGGGCAAAAGAAATCAGGATTGTAATAAACCTGGATTGCATGCTAACTATAGAGAACTGATCAGTGTGTTAGTAACAATACCTTGCTGCTGTCAGACTGTAAAGACTCTGTAGCCTTTGATGCACCAGCAATACTGAAACCCAAAATAGAACAGGCTTGTCCTTAATGATCACATCAGCTGTTGCCATTGAGTATCATGATTACCATAGACCCTTTTTATGAAGGGGAAGAAATAAAAAACACATCCTGGTGTAACCTGGCTGATGAAAGAGGAAGTCAGAGTGATCTCCCCCAAGCAGCAGTTTTTCTTCACAATCCTGTTTTCTCACAGATTTCACAGACATTAGGGCTGGAAGGGACCTTGGAAGATCATAGAGTCCAGCCCCCAACCTTAAGGCAGGAAGTCAGCTGGGGTCATAGGATCCCAGCAAGATAAGCATCCAATTTTTTCTTGAAGGCATTCAGAGTAGGTGCTTGAACCACCTCTGATGGCAGGCTATTCCAGACCTTCGGGGTTCAGACAGTAAATAAATTCTTCCTTATGTCTAGCCTGAAACAGTCTTGCAGTAGCTTATAACTGTTTGACCTCGTCATTCCATGGAGCCCTCTGGTGAACAAACGTTCCCCCAGACACTGGTGGTCACCCCTGATAAACTTACAGGTGACCATCAGATTGCCCATACACTTCAGCAAAGACCCGTAATGTTTGTCAGTAGCCTTACCTTAGATTTTCTAAATATGAATAAGGTCAGGTCAGTAGTATCGTCCCAGAGATCTCTGCTGTTGCATAATCTGATGACAAAGACCCTCTCAATGTATAGTTCATCTAGAACTACTACCTTGCCCTCCAGATTCTGGAGCATATGAAGGTTTATTTGCTACAGCCACCTACATCCCATTTGATGTCTAGTCATCCTCTTCTATACAGTCAAGTAATTGTGCCATCTGGTGGTATCAGCTGTAATTACAATTGTTGTCAGGATCAATCCACGTCCTGCAGTTGTGTTCCTGAATGTTAGCAGGGGTCTTTGCCTGATGGAAAAGTTTCGAAAATACTTTGTGCTAGTTTCCCTTCCCCTCTCTTGTTAAAGAATTTGGCCTGCACATCAAAAGCTTTCTTCTATTGTAAATGCCATACTCCTAAACTGAATTGAGCAGGTAGCAACAGGTACTTGTTACTTCCACCCCCACTGCTCTCAAGATTGTCTCTTGGATAATCATAAACACCCTGGTTTTACATCTCCCAGGTTTGCTGATACAGACAGCCTAAGAAATTCTGCCTTAAAAACACAAAAAGCTAAATATTTTTGTCCAATACTATTTATAGAGGGGAAAAAAAAGAGTAAAGAATACAGTGCAAAATACACATCTGAGTACCCTAGAGCAGTGGTTTTCAACCTATGCTATGTAGACCCCTGGGGGGTCTGCAGACTATGTCTAAGTGGTCCACAAAAGATGATTATGATCAATCAAAAGTATGTGAATACCCACACTTACCATTCAAAGAGGTCTACATCTTATTCCATTCCAAATTATTTAGGAGTCCACAAGTGAAATAAGAGTGAGAACCAGTGTGCCAAAGCCCTGTTTAGCCTGAACAAAAGTAGCCCGAGCCTCAAACTGCACCTGCAGCCAGGTTTGAGTAAAAATATGGTTGCTGATGCTCAGGGTTTCTTGAAATAAGGACCTTGAATCCTCTGTGTCTCACTTCCTTCATCTGCAAGGGGGGGAGAGATGGAGGGAAAGCTCTGTGTGTGTCACAGCCTGTTGCTGTTTCTGCTTACCCAAAGGAGTATCTTCAGGACAGGGCTGGTTTTGGCCAAGCTCGGCTGCAGGCACATCACAGCATAGGACACCCAATGGCTCTGCCACTGCTTTGCTTGTCCCTCCTTCCCCCTTCCTTCCTTCTGGGAGCCACCCAGGGAATCCTTGTCCTACTGTCCAAAGAGCAGCAAGGCCCCTGCCATACACCTCCCCAGCAGTCAGGGACCATCTTCATGCATGCAGGGGAAGATGGGGCAGGACCACAGCATGGAACGCAGGTCACTACCGCAGAGCCCTGTTATGCTGGGGCACTTCATACCTCAGAGCTGCTGTTTCAGGCTCCTGGCCGACTCAGGCAGGCACTACCCACACTGTACCCCTGGGTCTTCAGCGTCACTTCACAGCCATGGGTTGTGCGTGTGTGTATGTGGGGGGAGGAGAGGACAGCTGGATGCCTGATGGGGCCGCCTGCCTCCAGCCACAGCCCTCCACGGGCCTGAATGAAGCTGCAGCTGGCGCTCCCTACTTCAGCCAAACAGCTTGGGCATGAGAGGGAGGCCCACAGGAGCCTTAAGGCTGGGTCAGGGCCGGGGGGCACCTGCTGGAAGTCTGTTCCCAATGCCAGAGATTTTTTTTTTTAAATATAAAAACTATATATTCACAACTCACAAACTATACACACACACACATATATATATGTACACATGTATACACGAATACATTTATACATACACACATGTACATGTGCACATATATGCACATACATATATATATATATGCGCGCACACACACATCTCTCTTTGTATATATGCACATAGATATGCACCCGTGTATATGCACACACGTGTATATGTACACGCGCACACCAGCCCACCCACATAACCAAATCCAAACACAAAATGCATCACCCACCCTCCAACGCTGCTCTACCCACACGCCTAGACTCCCCTGACATCGGCATGAGCACACACTTCACAGCCAAAGCTCCATTTTACACCTTTTCCACTTGTGTCCTCTTTCACGACCTGCGTGGGGCAGGGGATCAGAGCACGGGGGGCGGGGGCATGGGGTGGAGCACAGCTGGCCCCACCCCGCCTGGAAACTGAAAGCGAAATGGTGGTGGGAAGCTCCGGCATCGCTTGCTCTGGCCTGGCAGCGCCGGGAGCGGGCGGGCTGGGCTGGGCTGGGCGGCCATGGAGCAGCAGGAGCGGGGAGAGGCAGAGGCGGAGGCCGGGATCTCGCTGCACCACTTCAGCGGGCGGCTGGGCGAGCAGGTCGTGCACTTCCAGGCCATGCGGCTGCGGGACTCGCTGTTCCTGTGGGTGGGCTCCGCGCCGCTGCTCGGCAGCCTGGCCGTGGCCATGTGCAGCCCCCGCGTGAGTGCCGGCCCCTCCCTGGGCTCCGGGGAGACTCCTGCCCCCTCCGGTTCAAGCCCCGGGAAGGGGGGGGATCAAGCCCTGGGCAGCAATTGAAAAAGCGCCCGAGTGATTTAGGAGCCGGAGTCGCCCGAGTGATTTAGGATCCGGAGCGAATCGGCGAGTCGGCGCGGCGCGGCGGGCTCGTTTTCGAAAGCACCCGCGAGCCCTCGGGCCGCGGCCCTGCCAGGCACCAGGGAGAGAAGATTTCCCGCCCTCCCCTTGCTCTGCGACCCTCCCCGGGCGCCGCAGCCCCCCGCCGCGCCGCGAGAGCCTTTCCTGGGCACCGTGGCGTGTTGGCGCGGGGACCCCCACAGCCCGCGCCCGAGGAGCTGGACAGAGCGTCACAGGCCAGCCGGCCCTCCGAGGGCTTCGCAAGAGAAGAATCGCTTTGGTGTCTGCCCACGGGCCAAGGACCCCAGCGCGCTTTCCTGGCGCGCTTTTTCTGGCTTTTTCCTGCCCAGGGCAGGGGTCGGACTCGATGGTCTAACAGGTCCCTTCCAACCCTAGACAGCTGTAAAATCTATAAGGCAAAAAAGAGTGAAAGCCAAGCACTGGGCCGAGCCCCGCGTCTGAAATGGTGATTCAATGGCACCCTGAGGGGCTCTGAGATGCTTTCAAGGGTGTCGTGGGGCGTCAAGCAGTCTTGGCACTGTCAGGTGTGCAGACATGATTCGCAAGATAAACCCAGCAGTTTCAAATGAGTCCTGAGTGTTTCTGACCTGCCGGGGTCTTTCTGAGTTCTCTGTACTGGAAGAGCTGCTCTATTACTTTCACTCAATTTTTTGAGTGCAGAAGAATAAGAGCCGGCATTTTCTGATGGGTGCCTAGCATCTGCAAAGGTTGAGAACTTCTGGTGTAAAAAGCCTGAGAATCACTGGTTTTATCCCATAGTAGAAGAAAGGAGACCTAGGCCACTCTTGAACTGGGGCCTAAACTACCGTAATATATAGAACCATAGAAAATTAGGGTTGGAAGGGACCTCAGGAGGTCATCTAGTCCAACCCCCTCTAGCCCCAACTAGATTAGCCCAGCCAAGGCTTTGTGTAGCCAGGTCTTAAAAACCTCCGAGGATGGATATTCCACAACCTCTCCGGGTAGCCTGTTCCAGTGTTTTACTACCCTCCTAAGTAGGTGAAACTGTTTTGCAGTGAGGAAAAACTGAATCTTGAATTCCAGTCTAAGCAGTCTCATTCATGTTATTCCAACTACTTTGTACATTTTAACAGCTGCCCATTTGCTGACGATGCTGCAGCTAAAACCGCTTCATTTAAGCTAGATGCAAAAGTCCACTGCTGTGTAGTAAGATAGATCACAGAAGGAAAAGAGGTGAAATGGGTCTCTTACCACAAGGTAAGAGAATATACACAGCCTGAGCAGAGCAGCTGACATGGTGAATCCTGATATCCTCTTGCCTCATGGTAAATAGTTTGCCTGCCCGTACCATAGGGGATTTGAGAAGAGAAGCTTCCTTGTATAGTCTAGTCTAAGGTACAACAGTTTGTTCTGTAGCGTAGACCTGGCCCCCAAATCAATGTACCTGCAGAGCCACTGTCAACATCCTTACAAACATTTGAAGATCCCACTCGCTATCTTCGGGTGATCTAAAGCAGCAATAATGGGTTCAGGTTTCTTTTGGCTGAAGTAGTTTGTTGTTCTGAATGTTGCAGTTCCCCTTCACCAATGGTAGGAAAGATGCCCGTTGCAGGTACTCAAATATTTTTGGGTACTGTAAGTTGGATTGTATCCTTTGCAACAAATGAACACAGAAAAAGCAAATGTTGTTTTGGCTCCTTGAGACTTTCAGCCATCTCAGGGGGGAAAATGGAAAGCTCATTTGCACATAGAATAAGCAAGCTGCTGTTTGCTTTGTTTTCAGGACTCCATTCCAGTGTCTACGTCACTTCTTGGAGACCCATCGGACACCACTTCAAATTCTCTTGCTCAGCGATTAGGTATGCAGCATCATTAATGGCTTTCCATGACATCAGTGCTTTTGAGCTGTTCTACTCTGGCAGTCAGCTGTCACCTTGAAGAGTAAAGCATGCATGCTGTCACCATTACACGCATTGCATGACTCTAATAGGAGTATGTTTCCATCATGGGCAGACTATTCATTTGATCCTGTCTAGCTTGAGCCTGAATCTTGGCTAAAGTTTTCAAAGTGTTAAAATGGAGTATTAACGTAACTGAAGAACTTTGCTGAAGGAGGACTCCATACCAAATAAAGTATATGACCTCTTATGTAACCTTATGCACATGAGCAGAGCCAGTGAAATCAATTAGACCTCCTGGGCTTAAAGTCAAAAGTGTGGTTATGTACCTTCCTGAATTGGGGCTGGCTGCTATTTCATCTGGTATAGGCTGGCAGCAGTGATGATGACAGTTTCTTGACATTTCCCATTATAACTCCTTGTTTTCAATTGCTTGTAACTTTGCCAGACTTCAGGCAATTTGGGCTGAAACTTTCCTTGCAGGTTTCTGCCTCAGATTGATTTTGTGCGAGTGTGCATGTTAAACTTCAGTCAGTTCAGTTGTTTCCAAGAGTGGGATTAGGGGACATTTTTCCAGCAATCTTTCCTCTGAAAAACCATAATGCCTCCAAGCTTTGGAACAGGGACTTGAATTTTAACAAGGGGTAGGCCTTTGTGGCAGGGACATGCCTTTTCCTGACTTTGGGGGGAAAAAAAACTTGCCTAAATTTGGCTAACTAAAACCTTTGAAAAACCACAGTACCTATATACTTAGTTGGGACCGTTGCATTTTAGCACCTAATGCCACTAAAGATTCCCTCTTTGCTGAGCACACTTCTTCCTTTTATAGTGCTGAACAGATTCTGTATTTGCTAGGATTGAATGCTTTCTAGTTTTATAGAGGCTTAGGGGCTCTTTTGGACCTGGTACAAGAACTGAGAGCTGCGATCCTGTCTTTTATGCTATTGATCACTACCCTTTGTAATGCTTTGCCCAGGGGAAGATGACATTTGCTTCACAGGGAGAGGCTAACTGTTTTTTTCCAGTTCATTTAAAAAAGCAAACAAACAAACAACCCCCCCCCCCCCTCCAAAAACCACCCAAAACCCAGGAAATTAGTCAATGAAATGATAACTCCCCCCATTGTTAAAGTTGCAAAATTAAGCATGCAAGTGTTAGGAATACCATTAGGAATTCATCCTTAATTCAGCCCTTGTGCATATGAATTATGCTATACTTCTTAATTTTACATCACAGACTCATTTTTCCACCCCCCAGCATGATCCCTGCCTCATTCAGCGTTGTGATTATAAGAGCTTTCTCTCAGGAACTGACTGCTCAGGCTGCTAAAAGACATTGTTAACAAATTGGAGGGTTTTGCAGTTCAGCTATTGCCTTGCTTGGTTTGGGCAGTAGAGGATAGGGATAAGGTTCCAGGTAAGCCCTTCATTACCTGTCCCCCTAACACTTTACAAATATAATAAATAATCTGATATTGCTTTAGTGCAAAGCAAAATAGGGGGGGGGGAGGAAGGATATATGCTCCTTGAATGCTCTAAAGCAGAGGTCAGCGACCTTTCATTAATAGGAGGCTGAAATAACCGCTTGATCCTCAAGTGGTCTGGAGGTTGACTTGGTGCCTGTATTGGACCTAGAAAAAAAAAATCCAGTTGGACAACAGGTCAACCCCCATTGAAATAAATGGGGCTGATTACTTGTCTGGATTTAAAATGGAGCCCTAGGGTGGGTTGACTTGTTGCCCAGTTGGGACTTAGCTCTCAATTTTTTAGAATGCATGGGAGAGGTGACAACCACCTATCCCTTCAGTGATGTATGAACAGTATAGTATAGAATTTGTGAACTAGGTTGTTTTTGCACTTGTCTAATTATTTTCTCCTACACCGTCCCAGCCAGGCATTTTTAAGTCCCATTGATTTTTAGGGTTGGAAAGGACCTCAGTAGATCATTAAGTCTGACCCCCTGCCCTGGGCAGGAAAGAGCGCTGGGTCAGATGACCCCAGCCAGGTACATGACCCCAGTTAGGCACTTGTCTAATCTCCTCTTAAAGACCTCCAAGGTAGGGGACAGCACCACTTCCCTTGGAAGCCTATTCCAGATTTTGGCAACCCTCACCATGAAAAAAGTTTTCCTAATGCCTAATCTAAATCTGTTCTCCATCAGTTTATAGCATTGTTTCTAGTAACCCCAAGGGGCAAGTACAAATCACCATCTCTTAGATCTGTAATCTGGTAACAAATCCAAGATAATCTATGATTAATGTGAATTGCCTTTGTGTTTAAGAGCTTGATCCAAAATCCAATGAAGTCAATGGGCATCTTTCCAGTGACTACAGTTGTTTTTGGATCATTCATTCCCAC
>NW_005842023.1:694578-871408 GCF_000455745.1 Alligator sinensis | reverse complement strand
TTTCCAGGCTTGGGACCCCAGTTCTGGTGTGAGTCCTGTTTTTTTTTCCAGTTGAATTTCCACGGGACTCTTGACCTCCACTTGGTGTTGTGACCCAAGTTTGAGAACCGTTATCTTAAACAGCTAGTATCACACACTGGCAGTATGCCTCACAGTCATAAAGTAACAGTTTAGCCATTATTCCAAAGATGGCATATGTGGATAGTGTATTAGTATTCTGAAGATAGTTCAGACGTGAAGGAACTAGAAGGACTTTGGTATCATGCAGTGAGTAACTTGCATAGTCTCGCCGTAAGATAACTATATGAATACTGCCAGCACTGAAGCAAATGGTGTATATATATTCTTTGTTTTGTGTTGTAGCCAGGAAGACTAAAAAACAGATCTTTGTCAGCTACAATCTTCAGAATACAGACAACAGTTTCACGTTGCTTATAGAGAACAGAATCAAAGAAGAAATGATGGCTTTTCCAGAAAAGTTCTAACTTTACGTCACTGTAAGCTAGGCTAACTTTTTACAAAATAAACCAAGTGGGTTTCTGTAGTCTGACATTGAGATAACATTTTGAAAATTTGCTTTTGTATTTAGTTTGGACTGAACTTGTGTTTTTGTTCTTAAAAGAAAAATAAAGAGACGTAAAAACTTCTTCTAAGCTTGCAGAAGTTCCTTTGTTGCATTAGAGAACAGTAGTAGGAAAGGGGATTACAGGGGGGAAAATTTAGCAATTTAAGGAGGATGTTATAGAAGTATGCATGTAAACAGCACTTGACCTCTGTTTGAAACTGTAAATGGTCAAGAAATGTTCTCTGGATTGAAATTGTATAATTAAAATATTACAGCTACAGTGGCAGAGGAAACATCTCCTTGGACTCATGGAAAAAGTTGGCACAATGTTGCGGTGAAAAAACAGTATGTTAACCAAACAGAAGCTGCTCTGATGTTGCTTTCATTTGAAGCCTGGTGAAAACGGAAGCTGGAAAGGACATAAGTATTTGATCTGAAGTGTGGTTTTACTCTGGAAAAATTACCATGAAAAATTGACTTTTTGGTACATCTGCATGTGTGTGTATTTAGCTTTGTCCCTTGGGGACTTCAGTAAGAAGTTTTCCTTTTCACCATGCAGAGCTAAGATTTTTTTCACATCAACAGAACAGCATAGGTAGGACTAAGACTTCATCTGGTGTATAGAAGAAACTTTTGCTGCAGGTAATAGTGCACAAGGAAGATGTGTGAGTTAGTTCAGCTGAAAACTTGTTACATATTAGAAAAACTTACTGTGCGTGTAATTTGAGTTGCCATGCTCAAATCAATAGGATCACTGTCACCAGAAGGAACCATAGTGGTAGTTTTAGAGTCGCTTCTCTGAGTGAAACCTCACTTTCAAAGGGTTATTACTAAAATAATCAAAACACCACATCGTACTTTCCATTGTTTTAAGGGCAGCTGAATATGTTATTTTATACCGAGATGATACAAGGTACCAGTGGAAAACTGGGGCCTTTTAAAGAAGCATCTTGTAAAACAGTGCATCCTGTACTGACTTGTCAACTGATTTTAGAACATAAAAATTGCCACTTACTGGGTCAGACCATAGGTCCATCTTGTCCAGTATCCCATGTCACACAGTGACAGACAGTGGATGTTGAAAGGGGAGTGACCAGGGTTTTTCCCTTGTTTCTCCCCCACATGCAGCCTCCAGCCTTTAAGGTCTAGGAAGTTTTGATAATTGATAATTTGATTATTTGCAGCACTTTTTTGTTAAAACGTTGAATGTAGCAACTTGCCCATGGAAATTAGGGTTATTCTTTTTCCTTTACTAAAATCTGAAATCCTCCTTTTCTTCACTGCACTGCATGCCTCGCAGGCTTAGACTTTAAGTGACTGTGAATCATTTGGGAAACTTTGAGTAACAGAGACTGCACATTGAAGCTATTGCTACTGAGAGGTCATCCTGGAGTAGCAGCTAGACTCTTGTTAAAAAAAGAAAAAAGAAAGACTGAGGGGTCTACCTCATGTGCTAAAAAGATAACGTTATTTAGTCATCTCAACATCAGGGGATGTGGGTTTTTTCTTCACCTCAGCTGTCTAATTTACTATGCTACTTTGAGCAAAATTATTTAAACCTTTATTTTCCTTTCTGTAAAGGAATCACAAAGGTATTTTAAAAGCCTCTGATGCAAGTGTAACGTATGAATGCTGCTGGAATAGTTCCTGGTAGACGACTACATTGGCTGTCTATGGGAAAGCCCTTGGAAACTGGTTCATTGTGGCCATGGGATCAGTAATTAAAAAGTAACTAGAGCAGATAATGCTTACACAGAGAATACAGCTTTCTGTTACAGCCGGTCTCCATATATTTATCAAACCATAGTGGTGAGTTTTCTTGCACATCTGCCATTAGCAGCTGCTTCTACAGAAGTGTTGTAGAGGTGAGGACAAAAACCCATACTGGCACCTGGCCTCATGTGGACACTGCTTAACCAAAACCCATGCTAACATAGGAAAGGCTGATAATATGTTCACACAATGCAGGAAGTGGTCTTCAGGTCAGCCCTCAGTTCTGTTCTTCGGTATTTGTATACCATATTTACTTGCATACCATATCGACCCCCCCAAATCCCTCCAAAATTAGTGCATCTTAAGCAGGGAAGCTGATTTCTGTGCTGAAATTGAAGCATAGGACACTGTAATGGCTGCCAGGACACAGCTTCTTTCTCAGGCAGGGAGGGAGCGCAATCTGCAGCATCATAAAGCTGCTGACAACTTGTCAGCAACAGTGAGAAGGTTAAAACTAGCTTTTGGGTAGGCAGGAGCCAGCCCTACCTCTGGAAAAATCTTTTTTTCTTTATTCCATGTTCCCCAAACAAGGTGAACGTCTTACCTGGGGGCATGTGGTATGCAAGGAAATACGGTATGACAAAGTGAGTGTGTTGGGGAGAGGGAGAGGACTCCTATCATGGACATTCACCATGTGCGTTAAGAAAGGACTGTCCTTAGGCATACTGACTCTCCCTTGCCACGTGCACAGCCTGGGCAGCTCAGCTCTTCCCTGCTACATGCACAAGCCTGGTAGCCCAGTTCTTCTCTGCTGAACACTCCTGGCCATGTGCACATGGTTCCTCTCTTGCAGTGTGGGCAGCTTAAGATTTCCCCCTGCTGCATGTGCAGCACCCTCCTGCCACCTCTCCCCACTCTGCCCTGCCCCCGTGGGAGCAGAAGCAAGAGGAGGGAGGAGGAACCTGACTGCTCTAGCTACCTAAGCTGCTGGAGTGGTGGAGGGTAGTGGTAGCTGGGGGCAAAAATGGAGGCCATAAGTTGGACAGCCCTGTATTAAGAGATACATTTTTAAACATACAAGCTGTTTCCTGTTTTTTTTTTTGCTGGCCTATGAATTCAGTCTGACCAGGTACAGTCAAGATTAAACTGTGATAATTTAGTCAGAGCCCATTTGATTTGCTTAACTAGGTGTTTGTCAGAGAGTATCCTCACCAACTGATAACAGGATCCCATTGTGCCATGCACTGGATAAACCCCAAGAAGAGATGGTCCCTAACTGGACAGCTTACAAAAAATAGACTAGAGTGAGGGGGAACAAAAGCAAAAACAGGCATAGACAAGAGAAGTGCTCCACAAGAAGCTAGCATCACATCAGAAACAGACCATAGGTCCCCAACTACTGGTACATACTGCCTCACAATGGCATATGGTGGCTATTCCTTCCTGCAGAAGCCAGGGTAGATTTACACAGGGCCACCTCAGAACTGAAACATCCCTTTGGACAATCCAGGCTGCTCTCAGTTAGTATAGGAAGCTTGGCTGATCGTTGTTCCTCTTCATCACTCCTCAAACCTATTGAGGGTAAACTGTGTCCCTACAGTCTCATCTGTGTGATCCCAAGAATGCAGGGGCTGCAGTGGCCCCAGGCCTTGTATGTGCTGCACAAGTAAGGCTCTTTTGTCTCTGGTCACATCTACATAACCTCCTTCCTGACTCTCATCAATTTAAGTCCAGCCCTCTTGCTCCCAATTGGGTACACCAGGAACTAGCAGGGTAGATGACTTGGAGTGGCCTCGCCTGTGGGATACAGCAGTGGCTTACATGCTGAACCACTTGCGGCCAACTCTTGAGCAGTCTATTCTGCTTAGTGTAGGACCGGCTGTCCTAACCTGAGTTGCCCAGAAGGAAGGCACAGTGTGACTGTTTTAACATTTGCTTGCCTGAAACACACAAGACAGCACTACCTCCTTCTCACTACTGCCCTGAGGGAGTCAGTCAAGATACACAGCAGAAAACTATGTGAAATGTCTGAAATTACTTTTCCTGGTGGAAAAGCAGTAGTTCCCCATCTCTCAAAAAAAGTGAGTGGAGGCATTCAGCAACAGCACAGGTGACAATGCAGTCATTAACCAGGGATCCTTATTAGCTTTAGATGACATCTCAGTCCAAAGGCAGACAGTTTAAACTCTGCCTACCCCAACTACTAAAGTAAGCCACACTTTCTGTTGTAATATTTTGGCTAACTTAACAACAGTGGGGAGAGACTCCTGGCTGGACTCTGTGGATCCTGTCAAAAAACATTACTTACCATACACAGCTAGGTCCCAGAAACTTAAACTTCCTATCTACTGAGAGGCACATTTATCCTCAATTCAAGTCCAAAGGGCAGTTTAGCATTCTTCTTTTTCAGGAATCTCCCATGTGGACTCTGGAACCTCGAAGACAAATTTAATTATTAAAATTAACACTGCACAAATATCTAGCAACTCCACGTGAAATCGGGGACCCAGTGTTCTTGGTGCTGTACAAACATAGCAACTGAAGTGTTTCAAAATGAAACATTTCAACTGAGCCATGAACAAAGAGCTAAACAGGGGATTGGGGCTGGAGGATCTGGGCCCAGGGGTGGCCCCAGGGGTCAGTTTGTGTTGACCCTAGAGTGTCCTGGGACTTGGAGTGGGACCTGGCAGCTGGACAGCTCTCCCATCCCACTCTCCCTTACTCATGCAGACATAAGTAAGTGAAACAGGTGAAGTGCTCTAAACTGGCACTCAAAAAGGTACTGTTTTGGAACACTTCCACTGCTTTTGTAACAGTTCAAAGGACAAACACATTTGTACAGCTGACCTTTTGAAGTGTTTTAAAGGTGTTTGAAATGGTTTTAATTGTGACATGTGTCTGCATCCTGAGAGGGTTCCTGCTTTGGACATCTAGTCTAAAGAGACCAAACAGACACAAGGTGGGATGAAAAAGGGGCACAGATGGGTGAAACTTAGGAAGACAAGTGACAGATCAAAGAATAGAATCCTGATCTAGAGTCCCAGGCCAGTAACTGTATTCATGCTGTGTATACTCTCCAAGGGATCTGTCGATTAGCAGCAGAGTCATTTCCACTATCATGTATATTCCCCCTTTTAGCATAAAATTAGGAAGGCTAAGGCCGTTTACAGACACGGAAAAAGAAACAGTGCTTTACTTCCAGCTTGGCACACACCCATGCTAAGCGCAGTGCGTCCCCAGAAGAGGCATTGGGGCAGTTTGACCCGGTTTGCCCCACATCTGTATAGCTCATATGCTTCAGTGGGGCTTTTTTGCACTTTTATTTAATAGCTGAGATAGAAGCACCAAAAAGCCTTGCTGAAGCTCATGAGTTATACAGACATAAGGGAGCTGGATCAAACTGATGTGATGCCTCTTCTGGTAAAGTGCTGGCTTTTTTTAAAATGAGTCTGTTAGCACCCCAAGTGACCACATCCTACCTTTACCTAGCAAGCAAATTGTTTTAAAAAAGATTTAGCATTAGATGGTGCTGGGTTGATCTGTTATAGATACAATTCATTTTTTTGAAATTTTTAATATCAGATTTTAAAAATTTGAAATTGACAGCTTACAGTAAAGCCACAATTCACTGTAGTCTAATAAAATAATTTAAGTAAATGTACTTAACCACTTCAGTTTGCTGCTCATGTTATGGAAAAGAATGAGCTACTAAACAGGTGGAAGATCCTTGGCTAAAGATCTGGGATTATAATTTGCTGAAGTGGTCAATCAGCTTTTGACAGCAGTAGCCTCTTTTTCAAGTGCAGAGAAAATATTTTTTCATTGCAGCTCAATGCATTCAACTAATTCAAGCCAATGACTACACTTAAAAGTTGAAAAATAAATTAGGAGCCAAAAAAAGCATGAAAAGCTTATTTTTTTCTTCTCAGGCTTATATAAAAATGAAGTAGGGGATGATTAGATCTACTTGTTCTAAAACCACAGTGCCCAGAAGCAATCAGTTCAATTAACTATCTTACAAATCAGTCAGGTTAAAATGCAATGCATACTTTGTTAATCATATGCATTTGCTTTATGTAACTAATACATTTTAAAATCTTCCTTTTGGGCATTTTAATTTAATTTCTTTTAAATTGCAGCTTACCGTGAAGTATGGGTAAAAAGTGTCCTCATCTAGAAAATAAGAAATGTATCATTCACCATTTTCTAAACATAAATAAGATATAAGCTAATAACCTGAATACACTTAAGATACATAAATGTGTAAAGGGATTTTTTCTCTTCCTCAGTAGCATAAAGCAGCAGCAGATTAGGGCCGAGGCTACATGTTGTTGCAAATCAACATTTTACATAACCACAAAAAAGAAAACTCCACATTTTGTTTAGGAAAGCAATTAAAATACAAACACAAAAGGTAAGCTAAACGATTTAAATCAGTTTCTTGCTTGCTGATTTTAATCATGATTAAAATGCATGATTTATATTATTAGTGCATCATGTTTGCATGTTCTGAGAGTTTTCTCAAATGTAACTGAATGGTTTCTGGAGCTGGAATATCTGAGAAAGTGCAACACAATTGATGGAGGCAAGAAAGACATTTAAAGGAAGGCATTATACTGAGGCAACATCTTTTTTATTTCTGTACATTTACATACAAATTTTTTTCAGTAGGTACAACAGATGTAACATCATGCAGACATTTAGCTTGTAAGACTGTTTTCAGTACTTGATTTAAGCTTGTGCTATGAATAAGCACCACCAGACTATTCATGATCAAAACATACAGTAACACGATTCTTTATTAAAACTTCATCAGAAACTGAGGGGGGAGGGAAGTCTCACCCACTAGACATAAACACACTGTACTCCTTTCCCAAAACATTTCACACAATACATTTAAAATGAGGTTTGTCTTTTTAAAAAAAGTTGAAGTGAGGGTGGAAATCACCCCACACTTAGTGTTGTCTGTATGTGTCAGCTACAGGCGCAACTTGACTCGACATTCACAGAGTTCATTTAATGGCACTTCTGCTTCCAATTTGGTGACCTTTAGTGTTTGGCTCCAGGAAGTGGCAACATTTAAGTAAAATACTTCCGTTAAAAAAAAATTCTGCTTAACCAAAAAAAAAAAATGCCCATCAAAAATCACCCTTTTGAGCTGCCATAAAATACACTTAAAAATGGCAAGCAGACTTGCACATTTTTTTACCCTGTCTTATACAGTTATGGTATGTGTTTGGCAACAGAAAAATTACTATAAGCCTGAAAGAAGAAAAAAGTGGACTAAGTCTGATATCACTTTCACATTCTGTTTACATTTTTAAAAGGAAAAAGGCTTTCAAATAAATAATAATAATCATAATCCTCCTCCTCCGGTAGGGTTAGCAGTACCAATGATTTCTGGAAGGAAATGGCCTGAATGGGTGGTATAGCTTTGCCTGCTTTGTTCGCCATGCTGACTGGAAAACAGCAGCTGTCCAAAGAAAACAATTCCTTTGCACCAGCCAGGGAAAGAACACAATTGAGAATTTCTGGTTTGACAGACATTTGTTAAAAGATTGCCAGAGCACCCATCCAGGCAAAGAACTGAACAGAGCACATTGGGGAACAAAGAGTATGTCTCTAAGGCACAGTCCAGCACCCCACTGAGATACCCAAGCTAACTGAACGAGCTGGCCTGGGTACCAGAAGAAATGCAGCCACGTTAGTGCAGTGCTCTGCCCTGGCTAGAATACCCTGCTTCTGAAGTGGAATTTCAGCAGAATGCAATGCTAACATAGCTAGACTGTTTCTGGTACCTGAACTAGCTCAGATATCTTTGCATGATACTGTATTGTGCTGGGCAAACATGTCCTCCTGTTCTACGGTACCATAGAGTAGCTTAAAAAGCATCCCTGCATTACCTACACACACCAAAAGCTTTTGACTAATACCTTAAAAACCAATACAAATAAAGAACAGATTGTTTTTTTCATTTTTTCTTTTGCTAATAAGCAACTACAAGTGCTAGTGATAGGACAGTAAGTCACAGTTTTGTTGCGACAGAACTGGAAAATCTAGCAACCCAGAGTTGGGACCTTAGTACCAAATACCTTGTTCCAGGCAAGTACAAAAATAAATAAATAAAAAAATAAAAAAGGTAAAAGAAAAAAAAACATTAAAAGCATTGCCAAGTGCTCCTGTCACCTAACCTATTTCTTAAATCAGTGGTTTTCAACCTTTTTTCCATTTGTGGACCCCTAAAACATTTCGAATGGAGGTGCAGACCCCTTTGAATTGTAAGTGTGGGTATTCACATACTTTTGACTGATCATACTCATCTTTAAAGACCCCTTAAACATAGTCTGCAGATCCCTAGGTGTCCGGGGACCACAGGCTGAAAACCATTGTCTTAGATAAATATGTTGATAAGTTTGAACAACTGTTCTCCTCCCTGGGCCTGTTAGTAATTGAAGAGCAAATGCCAGAATAGGAAACTAGAAAGCACTGTGGACAACAGCGTTGAGCAGACCAGAACTATAACAGTGCTAAAAGCAGTCAGTTTAATAGGCTTGTGAATGGTCTACACGATTTGTACTGTAGCTTGAGCCTAGATGCACAGAGACCATGAATAAAAAGCCGATCCATGGCATATGGATTGCCAGGTGCTGTGTAACAGCTCTGAGCCCATGTGCTTGCCCACTCTTCCACAAGCCCCTGCTCTTGCTATTGAGCTCTCATTTCAAGGTCCCCAATTCTGTTCTTATTTGTTTTACTTCCCCGATTTTGTTATAAACTCACCTTTCCTGATTTGTGACTTGTAACAAGTGTCATATAAAAGGCAAACGGTATCACGCAAGTTTGGCACATGAATACTGCACGAATCGAAAGGCCTTAGTTTCAAGGTGAATGCAGACTGGAAATATCTGAACATGGAGTCAAAACAAACAGAAAAAAATAGGAGAGGTGGCCACCTTCAAGCCACTTGGTAACTAGGGGTGCAGTCAAAAATTGGGCTCTCACTGTCACAGCAAATCTTGTGAAAACAGTAGTGTAACTTGAGGAAAAATTCCCATAACTGGTCCAGTGTTTCTTACCACATTAAAGAAGAAGAACCCAAATGTCCACATCCTCCATACAAAAATTAGCAGCTTTAGGACAACATTGTTTTTCCAGCCACAGCCATTTCTGTCACTTTGACAGGTCTACCCATCCTCGATGCCCGTCAGCATGTGAAGTGGTGCTGCTTATTACGTTGCCTACAACGCAGTAGATCTAATTCACTGTGGGTTGTAAGAGGACAAAGGCAGCCAAACAGAGGACGCAAGTTGTAGGTACAGTAGTTTACAGACAAATCTCTAGAGCACAGAAGGGGGAGGGGAGAACAGGAAAGGGCAGATGGGCCTTTTCCATGCTCACAAATGTAAGATGTACATCAAACAAAGTGGCATTCATATGGACGCTCAATACAACATTAGACATCCTGCTGCTCTGTTCACTGAAATGGCTGTACCACTGAGCAAATCACAAATGCATGGCCTGAGTGGAAAAGGAAAGGGGACATTATCTAGGATGCAATAACACTTCTAGTTCAGAAACTAGATTAACTAGATCGATAGGACATTCACACAACAAGAACTGAAACTTGATGGCAAAAACAAATCTATTGCTAGTTTGGGGGCTGGAGAGGGAGAGGTCATCTGGCTATTATTACCAAGTAGCCAGCTGTACAACAAAGAAAAGATTCGTTTCTCATGTTACTGTGCATAGAACAGAACTGTTTTGATTGATCAAATGAGTTATCCTATAGGATTTTACTTCCCCCTCCCAAGGGAGATCCTACAAGAATATGTGGTTTTTGGTTTGCTTTTTGCTTTTTGCTTTTTTTTTTTTCCTTTTCTTTTGATAGATTTAAGGTGGCCATTTGCTGTAGATTCTTGGGTTGAAAACAGCAAACGAGAGAGCAAAATATATATTAATCACAATCCAGTTGTGGTTAGGTAGCATTAAAAATGACCACTTCCAAGGGAGAACAATCTTGTCCTTCTTACACAAGCAATGCTTTAAACAGACCTTTCCTTTTTCATCTTCAGTTTTTATTCAAATGATCTGTTGATTCATTCCCTTCTTAAAGACATTTATAAATATTAAGCCATTTAAATTAGAAAATAGGCTTTAAACAATTAGGACATGCAATGACACCAATCTCGCAGTAGTGGAAATTTCAGTTTAACTCACTTGTGGAGCAAGCATACAGATTATAGCCAATGTTCCTACATTTTTGTCTCCTTTGACCTAAAATATTCTTCTGGAACACAGAGTTACAGATTTTGAACCTCCTGTTAGTTAAAACCATTCATGGTAAAAACAAATTTAAAATCGCTGTTGCTCAATTCATTTGAGTTGCTTATATTATTATTATTACTGTTGCTGTTAAACACTTGCAGGAATTCCCTAAAAGAGCTGAATGGGATATTTAAAATGTATACGGCTGATGCAGATTGAAAAAATCCTAGACTTCTTGGGGCAGTATATTCCTGACTGCTTCTACATCAATAAAAAAAATGAACTCCACCACTTTAATTTGGAAAGTAACTTTTAAGTACATAGGGGCTCACTATCAAAACCAAATTTATGCTGCATATATGTAGTCAGACTCTGCATCACAGCAGATTGTTTTGTTCTCTTTGTCCAAACCACGCAGCAGGCAAGGTGTGCAGGTTCTGACCTTCCAGAAAGGCAGAAATAATGTGGAAAGAACCTAAGCTGTGGTGAATTCAACTTTGCAGCAGAGATGCTGCTTCCTTATAACAAAGCAAAGAAGAAAACCCACAGTTGCTTTCTTGGAATGGCTACACCTCTTAAAATAAGATGGCTTCATTTCTGTGATCAATGAGAGGAAAAGGAAATAAAGTGCTTCTTAAAAATAATCAAAATAAATATACGCAATGGCAAGGAAAAAAAGAAGTTTTGAAGGGCTATCTCCAGCCAGTTCGCATCTCAGATGCGGTTTTTTTCCTCCCATATCCTTTTTAGAAGCAATCGCAACATCAGATGAAGATTCCTATAATAAGTGGCGTTAGCGCTAGAGTTGAATTTCCTCATGTTCCATCCGTCACTGGTCTGTAAACCAGGGCAAAAGCAGCCCCACCTCAGAGAGCTCCTTCTCCTGCCCAACGAGCAAACAAAAAAAAAGGAAAGAAAGAGAAAAAAGAAAAGAACCCTGACCCCCCACCCAGTTACATAGACTTCATCCCATTGGCGGTGGCATTCTCGGACATCCCATCACTCACGGCAGCCGAGTCATGGAGACCAGAGTAATCCTTGAGTTCAGAGTTTGTCAGGAGCAAGGGCTGCTCCCCCTTCTTGTGTGGCAGAAGAGGTTGCCTGGTGTAATGTTCCCCGTCCGGGATGTTCTCTGGCAGGTTCTGGTTCTTGCTCTCAGGCAAGAGGAGAATGCAGATGATGCAAATGAGCGTACAGCAGGCAAAGATCACATGGTGCAGGAAGTAGCCTTTCTGGTTATGGAGCTCCATGATTGGTGCAGTCAGCATACCAAAGCCTGCGCTGGCCAGGATGAGGCCAAGTCCACCTCCCCTGCAAAGACACATAGGCTAAGCACCAGCTCTTCATACAGAGAAACCTACCTACTGCAGCAGGCATGGATTTTAAACATGCTTTTGTGGAAAATTTCAAGCCTTCCCCACCAATGTGACCACATGCAACCTTGCACCGAGCTGGTCACATGGGTGTCAACTACTATTTTAATTAGATGCGCTTGCTTTCATACAATTCCAGAGCTAGAAGCCACTTCAAAAGTCATCTAGTCCAACCCCCTGCACAGATGCCAAGTTTGCTATTCCTACTCTCTCCCAGAGAGGTGCCTGTGAAACCTCTTGAAAGTCTCCACTCAGGGAGATTCCACAGTGTTCCCGGGAAGCTTGTTCCACTATCCTACTGCTGTAACAGTAAAAGGAAGCTTTTGCTGACATAATCTAAACCCACTGCTTGCATCCTGTCCTGTGCAACAAGGGAGAACTATGTTTCCCCCTCTTTCTTATAGCAGCCTTTAAGATATTTGAAAACTGCTATTTATGTCCCTGTTAATATCCTTTTTTCCAGGCTAAACATACTAAATTCCTTCAACTTTTCCTCACTCATCTTGCTTTCCAACCCCTTTATCATATTCAACACTTGCCTCCGAATCCTCTGCAACTTCTCTATACCCTTCTTAAAACATGGTGCACAGAACTGCATACGGTACTTTAGCTGAGGCCAATCAGGATCGAGTAGTGCGGCACCATCACTTCCCTACGTCTTGCATATAATATTTCTGTTAAACAGTCCAAAAGTGCATTCATACGCTCTTTTCTTTGTAACTGCTTCATGTTACTTGTTCTTGTTGAGTCTGTGTTCCACCACAAGTCCCCCACACTTCTCAGCAATGCCAGTGTCTATCTAACCACTGGTCTGAAATTCTGTATCTCTGCATTTGTTTTTTTCTTTCCTAGACATACTAACTTGCATTTGTCTTTGTTGAATTTCATCCTGTTGTCTAGTGCCAGCTGTCCAGTTTATCAGGATTGTTTTGAATTCTATTCCTATTCTCTAAAGGATACAAGATCCCCTCCCCCCCTTTTTAGAACATCTGCAAATATAATTAATAAGTTTTCTATTGCCTCCACATCTTTAATCAAAACGTTAAACCGCATCAGAGTCAGAACAGCAGGGAAGAAACACCAGCCTGCATAAGTTTATCAGCTCAAACCACAGCAGTTCAAATACCCTGCCTTGCCCAGAGAGCACAGGCAACCAGGCTGAAAAAAAAACTTCTGGTGGTCCCATTTTCAAATGATAAGGTATATAAAGATAATGATAAGGGCCTCACAATGGTAACAAGAATGTTGTGCGAGTGACACCTGCTGATGCTATGGACTTGAAAGAGAACTTATGGGGGCTGCTCGTGGTCTTCTCTATGCTCCTTTGGGCCAGTGCATAATAAGGCCTTTGCTCAAACCAAGGCTTTGAGTGGGTCCATGCAGAGAGTTCTCATAGAGAATGGTTTTTCCTCAAAATTTTAGGGCACACAAGCCTGGTCCCTTACTCATCCCTTCCCCTTATTATCCGAACTGGGACAGAGGCTAAGTAGGAGGTTCTCTCGGGCTCCAAAATTCTGCAAGGCCCAGTTTATCCTCCTCAAATGTGGCCAGGACAGTTAAGCTCCAGTGGAAATGGAAGAAGAATTCTCTGTTCCATCCCTATATTTATGGAGGAAGCAGAAAAGGAAAAATCTATATCTGCTTCTCTCTCCAGTTAATAAAAGAGCTCTCCAGACTTATTGGGAATCCCCAAGTGCCCAGGAACTGAAAGAGCAAGCAAGGGCTGTACATTAAAAGGGTGAGATTACACATTATGATCAGACCATGCTAAGAGCACTTAAAATTTGAAGGATCACACATTAAGGCTCATTAATGAAGTGCTAAGTGTCCTCTAGGTTACACTACTCAAGTTACACCACTTCAAGTGAGGATTATCTTTGAGCTGTGCTATCTAGCTCAGTTTAAATTAACCTCTGGGTATTCATCTGAGATAAAGCCATCAATTCACAGTCCTCCCATATCCCAGGAGGCACTGCTCTCAGGTGAACTAGCTATCATCCAGGACTCTAAGGCCCTGGGAACAGCTGGGCAACAGGTGGGTGGAGATGGATTGAGTGGGGAGGGAGGGAGGGAAAAGGGATGAGGGGGGCAGGGAGGAAGAGGCATGAGGAAGGGTGGAGGACCTGCCAGAATGCTCTCTCCTCTACCCCCCAAATTACCCTAACCCCCAAATTGCCCCCTCCATTCTCAGATTGCTCCTCTGCTACCCCAACTGGGCTCGGCACCCCCAGACCACTGCCCTGCCAACCTGATCAGACTGAGATTGATGAGGTGCTGGTGGTGGGGTTCCCCTCCCTGCCTGCTCCTGGGGTCCCTGCAGACCTGCTGCCCCTACACACCCGTATCTAATCCCCACCAGGATCTTTGACTGAAGGGGAGGCAGCAAGGAAGGGCCTGGGGGGCAAGGAGCTGCGAGAAGCTGCAGGGCCCGCTGGGGGTCAGATCTGGGTGTGTAAGAGCGGTGCGGGCTGCAGGGAACCTAGGAGCAGGCAGAGAGGGTGAACCCCTTTCCTCCCCTGCTACTGCTGCCACCTCTGCTCTTGGGCTGACTGGGGTGGCAGAGCCACAATCTGAAGATGCAAGGGCCAATCAGGGAGTGGAGGGAAGCCGGGGTGAAGGGGCCAATCAAGGGCCAATGGAAGACAGTGGGTGATCTGGAGGGGGGTGGGGGGCGATCCAAGTGGTACAGGGTCCCCTTATTCCCCCTCCTCCCCAGCTTATACTGAGACTAGAGAGCTTGCAAGCAGGGCAAGAATGGAGAAGACTTGCAGTCCCTGGCCATGGCCCTGCTCACCAGTTTTCTAGTGGCAAATCTGAGCAGCGCACATTAGAGAGGGTATTAACCCTAAACATGACTGATCCCTAGAATCTGTTAACCTTAACACAGATTAACATTCTTTAGAATTAGCACCTGCCATGTAATCTCACCCATAGAAACAAGCCGTTGCTTAATCTTCATCTGGGCAGACCCCTTAGTGCCAGCTTGAACGAAATCCCTTTTGTTTCTCCAACAAGGTCATAGAGGCACTTCCCTGAACAAACTGAGTCACCTTGCACAAACAATCCTTCCTTCCTGTGGGGACTACATGTCCCAGCCCCACTTGTTGCTCAGTTTCAGCTAGCTTTTCTTCACACCCACTCTTTCAGCTGTTGTGCCACCAGTTTCCATGTGGTGTCCTGAGGATTTGATCCTGCAGGGACAACTATTGCACAGAAGATCCAGCCACAATTTCCCAGACAGGGAGTTCATGTCAGAGCCAGTAAGACGTTGGTTCCAGTCACCTTCACTTGGAAGCTCCAATATCAGAATCTGAGATGGATCATTTTAGTAGAGGGCCCTCCCTACCCAGGACAGCATCGAGACTCAAGGATTGTGTGCACATGGGAGCACATGCACCTGTCCTCGTTCCCATCACTACTATCTTTTGGTCCCCATCTTTCCACCTCTATGTTTGCAGGCTGTAAGGTAGCATGTACTAGACAGTTATGTGTTTAATTGATTGACTGATATTATGTTATATATTACAGCATTATAAATCCTCAGGCTGCTAGCCACTGTCCATCTCATTCAAAGCTAATCCCCAAACTCCTGATCTTCTCAGCCTTCATGGATTTACAGCTGGGCTACTAAAGTGCAGGAAATGAAGGCTGCCAGAATTATGCTGCTCAGACCACAGAAAAGAGCAAAACAATTAATCAGGGCAATACTTAATTTTCTAGCTTCCAAGGGAACAATTTTTGGCATAAACTATAAAGTTGCTCCTCTGAGCTTTACAGAAGAAAGCTTAGTTTTGCCTGGGCTTCTGGGTTTTGTGATGTTAGTAGATACTCTGGGCCCTGGCATTAAGCTTCACAGTTTTCCCCTGAAAAATTCAAGCCCAGCCAAGGCTAATAATTTGCTAACTTAATTTCTCAATGCTTAAGTAATTCTTATTCATCTGTTCATGAGTAAATTGCAGGACCATCAAATACACAACAATTGGTAGGCTCATGCCCCAAGTGGATGCAAAAATCTGGTTCTTCACTGCTTTACTCCTAGTGTAATCATCACTGACCTCAGTAAAAAAAGTGTACATAGAATACTACCAAAGCAGGAGGAAGGGCATGCCTGCACAAGCTGCAAGGCATGGTGGAAAAGTCTTTTTGATGTTGTACATCAAAGACTTGGGGGGTGGGGGGGAGAGAAAATAGCTGAACTGAATTTTAAAAGCATTTCAAATTAGGACATTATATGTACTGAAAAGAAAACTGAGGCAGAAGGCAGATGGCTCAATTTTACATTCAATATGCATCAGGAAACAAGATCAAAAGAAAGAACCATATTTCCTCAGTGTGGGTGAACATGGTGAGTTGTAATATTATTTCTGGGATGGATAATGAGGAGAACTATTGATGCTTGAATATAGTATACTATCAATCTACTGACTAGAGGGGTAATTAATCATATAAAATAATGGCTAATTCTACATTAAGAGTAAATGTTTTCCTTCCTGACATGTAAGGAAGAACCGGATAAGTACAGCAAAAAACCCAAAAACAAACCCCCCCAAACAATCAGGCTTTTAAGTGAAGCAGACTTTTGTAGGTCACGTTTTATATAATAGGCTGGATTCAGAAGTTTTTAGTGGTGCTAGGTTCCTAGGTATTATTCTTCCTCATTAAACTATTTTTCTTAGATTTATGGTTACAGCTTTCTATTTGGATTTATTAAAATATATGGAATAACAACAGATGTATAGTCTTGCAGGTCAAGAGTCTGAAATGGACACAAGAAAGACAAATGGTCTCTTTCCACTTCTCTGTCTCCTAATTCTAATTTGTGCTTATAAACTACCTTAAAATTTCCAGACATTTATATTATATACTAGCCAATTGCCCATCAAGAATGACCGGGGTGGGGTGGGGAAGAGACACGGACAGGACAAAGGCCTGCATCCCTTCCTTCCCCCACCTCAGGCCAGGGCTGTGGCCGGGGCTGTTCCCTCCCCCCCGCTTCGGGCTGTACCCACCCTCCCCTTCTGGCTGCCTCCCCTCCCTGCCAGCTGTTGTTGAGGGGGGAGCAGCCCCTGACTCCAAGGAGCAGACGCGGGGCATGGGGGATGAGGCCAACGCTGCTGGCCTGCCCCCCACACTCCATCACCTCCATTACGATGGCGCTCTAGTCCCTGTCATCCCCTTCTGCCTCCAAGGAGCAGGGGAGGGGGGGGTGAGGCCAGTGGAGCTCCCCTCCCCTCTGGCCTCAGTTCCCACTGTCACAGCAGTGCTCCACTGTCTATCCCTGTTTGTGTAGGGCACTCTGATTGGCTGCCGAGACAGCCAATCAGAGCGCAAATAAAGTGTTATGGACAGACAGACAGGTGTAGGCTTTTATAATATTAGAATATTAATAATTAGATCAGTGGCTCTCAACCTTTTTAGAGTTGAGGCACCTCTGGTTGGACTTGAGGCAGTCTTTGGAAAATACCAGCTCTTAGTTTTCACAATTTTTTTTTGCCTGATTTGTTCTGTTTAAAAAAAAAAAAAAAAAAAAAAAAAGCAGCGAAGTTATAACTATGGATTTCTGTTTGAAAGCTCTGGGTTTACCCTGTGAATCATGTTTCTAAGCCTAACAAAGCTAAGATTGTGTGGAACCCCATAACACCCTTGAAAGGAACTCAAGGCATCCAATGGTGGCCTGGCACCCTGGTTGAGAGTCACTGAATTAGACCTTAGAAAAGTGGCTACTATCATGACCTCTGCTATTTCCTATGTTACCACAAGGGAGCAGGCTCTGCTCACCTTCATTCAGTGAACGAACTACAGATAAGTAAATGCAATAATTCACACAACTGGCAGAGCAAACCCTGAAATTGGAAAGGAGCAAACCCTGGAAAGGCCTAGATCCAAAATTTCCTGTCTTTAAAATGGTTCCCTAATATTATTTGAGATTTTCTCCTGGCATACTGGAATTTCAAATATAAACAGGATTTTTTTTTAGTCATTTTAAAACAAGAGCAAAAAATTCTCCCTAAAATTCTTTGCTGGAGCAAAACTAACAGCAAGAAGGTGAGCTTGCAATTCCTCTGTAATGTTTAGAAATCACTGCCACAAGACTTTGTAGAAGCTGACAGTTTAGCCAGATTCAAAAAGGGGACTGGACAAGGATCCCCAGGACACAGAAAGCCCTCACTCTCATCCTACAAACTTAGAATCATAGAATCATAAAATCATAGGCTGCCTGCAGGCGTGAAAAAAAGAAAACAAACGCACATTACTGGAAGCAGCAGCACGTTAGTTTGAAATGGCTCTGCAGCATCTGTATGGATTGGGTGCTTCGGCAGGGGTTTTCGGCACTTTATCTAAAGCTGATTCAATCAGCTATTACATAAAAGCAACAAAATAGCCCGCTAAAGCGCCTGATTGATACAGACGTTGAAGAGCCGGGCTGAACTAACATGCTGCCTCTTCTGGGCAAGCTCTGGAGTGCGCTGAGTTTTAAGTAAAGTGCAGCTTTGCTTGGGTTTTTTTTCTTCTTCATGTCTGCAAGCAGCCATAGAATCATAGAAAGTTAGGATTGGAAGCAACCTCAGGACGTTATCTAGTCCAACCCCCTGCCCAAAGAAGGACCATCCCCAATTAGGTAATTCCAGCCAAAGCTTTGCCAAACCAGGCCTTAAAAACCTCCAAGGATGGAGATTACATTACCTCTCTAAGTAACCTGTTCCAGTGCTTCACCACTCTCCTAGTGAGATTCTTTTTCCCTAATATCCAACTTAAACCTCCCTTGCTGCAACTTGAGCCCATTGCTCCTTGTTCTGTCATCTGTCACCACTGAGAACAGTCCAGCTCCATCCTCTTTTGAATCCCACTTCAAGTAGCTGAAGTCTGCTATCAAATCCCCCCTCAGTCTTCTCTTCTCCAAACTAAATAAGCCCAGGTCCCTCAGCCTCTCCTCACAAGTCATATACCCTAGCCCCTTAACTATTTTTGTTGCCCTCTGCTAGACTCCTTCCAGCTTGTCCCCATCCTTTTGTAGTGGGGGGCTCAAAATTTCTGTCAGTGCTACTGTTAAGCATGGAGGATGGGAAAAGATAGGCACAAACCATCAAGAACCAGAGAAGGCAGGCTGTTACCTAGTCCATAGCTGCTGCTACTCCACAACAGATTCTTTTCTCCAACTGAGTGGGAGGAACAGGGAGAGGAACAGCATAATTTCCCCCGTCAACCCTTTTTTCTGAACTCCTTGGCTGGTTTGGTTAGATCAGCATAATCCACAATGACTTTTGGCATCAAGCCCATTAGAAGAGGATTACCAACTTCATTTAGTGCTTTAGTTCAATCTGTGAAATGAACTTTTTAAGGAAGTACTTGGCACAAGGAGCTGGAACTTGTCTACCTCCAGAAATCTCAAAGCCTTTACTAAGCTCCATGCTCCCCATTCTATAGACAGGGATGCTGAGGCAGAACCAGGTGAAATAATTTGTCTGAAGTCACTTGGCAGACTAGTGGCAGAGACAAGGGGATTATAACTCAGGCCTCCTTGGCCTCAGTCTGGTACTCTATGCGCCGTGACTAGGCCACACTGCTTTTCCTTAGATAAATCAAATGAAAAAGACATGATTCAGGTCACTCCATACATCTGTCAGCTAGCAGTTCCTTCTGTATACTTGATCAGCTGATTAGCCCTCTCTCTGGGTGGTTCATTCATATAAAGGCAGAGGAGAAAATTGAAAAAGGAAAACATGATAAAAATCATGAAAATCAGAGGAGTGTGCACACTTGCTCCCCCCCCCCCAGGCATGTAACTCCCCCCCCCCCCCCAGTCATGTAATTCCAAATTAAACCCTCTTCACCATCACTGATACCTCCCCCTGACAAAGGATGTAAAATAAGCTCATTAAGCCAAACAGTCGTGTGTGTGTGTGCACACATGTATGTGCACACACGCACATGTGTAATGCACTGGATCAAATAATAGCTTTGACCTCTCTTGCAGTGTTTTGCTGCATAACCTTATAAATATACAGAGCCATTTTTAGAAAAAACATATCTGCTACTTATAAATATACAGAGCCATTTTTAGAAAAAGCATATCTGCTACCCCCCCCCAACTGTCCTTTTTTTTTTTTTTTGTTTCCCCTTTAAAGAGCCCAAATTCATTTTGATGGCATTTGGGAGGGGGGCTGTTAAACTGCTTGGGCACCACTGAATATGTTATCCAGATTGTGCAAGCACAGGCTGTACATGGTCACATTATGCTGCTATAAGCACAATGAATATAAGCATAAAATGGAACAAGGACCAATGCTGTGAAGATATTCTTGGCAAACTCTCTGGAGGCAACATAGCCTAGCCGATCTTCACTACTGGCCAAAACATCAGAGCTCATATTTATAGCAAAACTTAGCTTCCTTTCAGATACATCAGTGCTTGGGGAAGAGGAGCTGGCAGGCCACTAGAGGGCTTCAAGTCATCACTGCCTTTTAAAGGTGGGACACATCCACCTTTGTCAGGGAGCCCAGAAGACATAGACTCTCCCTACACCTTTGAAAAGCATGGTTCTACCAAAATTGTCTCTCTGTTACTGCTAATAGCACTAACAAAACATTCCTAAACAGTCTTTTTTGGCACCAGACACTTCCCATGGAAATGTGGCAGACAGAACTCATTAGTTATTCAAAACCAACCCCACTTTCCACAGCAACCTAAAGCTGAGTTTGAATAGCAGCCTCAAACCCTACATTACCCACCCACAAAGGGCCAGATGTGAATCTTTTTATCTCACTGTGACTTGAGACACATGCACATGTTTACTACTTACACCAGATCTAGGGATGGAGAGAGGGAAGCAACAACTTGGTTTAATTATAGCCCCCGATTCAGCAAAGCCCTTAAGCTTATGCCTGATTTTTAGAGTGAGCAAGTCATTTTGTGGCCTGCAAAGACGCAATATAGTAGAAGATCCAGAGAGCAAACCGTATTGCAATGGCATGTTTATTGTGATCCTTCTTCTCTGAGTAACAAATACTCCTGTTGACAAACATCAACAGCATCTCTCCAAGAGATTTGAGGAAAGGCACATGCTTGTCTAAGTGTATTCCAACCAATATAAGATACTACTCACAAAAATCCTTGACTCATTGCTGAACCTTTGACTACAACAAAGATGGAAGTAAACATATTTAAATAAATCTAGACTTATAGGCATGGTAGCTCCCCAAAGGATACTCCAACTACAGAGCATCCCAGAGCCACCTGCTCAGTCTCAAGGTATTGGAGATTTTACTTCCTACATAAAAGCACTACACAACAAACTATTACTAAAACGAATGAATTCAGAACTGGTCCCCCACCCCGCATATGGAAGGTTTTAAGGACTTACCTTATTACTGTTGGTGTGATTTCAGCACAGAAGAATACACTGAGACTTCCAACTGCATGTGATGAAAACATACCCACAATGGAAAATGCAGTAGAGAATTTGTCTTTGACACTGTCACTCATACCTGTTAGACCCATATACAAAGAAATTGAGATCAGTGCAACCAGTAAAATATCACCAAGAAAGAAGAAGAAAACATATCAGTACACCTCATTTACTGCCTTAGTTATAAGTTTAAGGCACATTTACTGAAAGAAATGTTTATAACTCAGGCCAACTACCCAAAACAAATTTATGAAAAAAATCACAATACACTGCCAAAAATGGCAGCAAGCAGACAATCTCCAAATTATTTATTACCAGACACTACAGAAGCAAAACTCATGAAACATCCCCAAACAGCCTTTTTGGCACTAGGCACTTCCCACCCAAACTTGGCAGCCAACTGGAGCCAGACAGAATTCACCAGTTGTCTAAAACCAGGCACAGCTCTGTGGCCTAGACATTTAAACACGCTGTGACAGAACAAGAAGAAAACAAGATGTTTCTGACTCCATGAAGGACTACAAAAATTGCCTATGTTGCCATAGATTAGGCTCAGAGATGTCCAGCTACCATGCTAATGATCCAACTTCCTCCACAATTACCTCATCTGAACATAGGAATAACTGGATATCAAGGAGTAAGATCACACCTAGGTGCCTAGTTTGAATGGGATCTGGCCTTCAGACTGTAAACAGATGCCTCATTTGAGACAGGTCTGACTGTCCTGGGTTTTGACCCAGATCAATACAGGAGTGGCAGCCATTTACACACACTGCTCTTCCAAGCTGTATTGCTGCACCTCTGCCAGCAGGGGTAAGCAAGAACACAGAGCCTGAGTGATCAGCTTGTCTCTAGAATGACTGGCAATTAACTTAAATGAGCCTCATTTAACTTGCATAACTTAAAGATCTGTAGGATCCCAGTCCAGAAATTCTCTCTTCCAAGAGAAATAAGATGCCTGTTTACAGCCTAAGGGCACTATACGAACGGTGGACCTCTGCTCCAATGCGTGCTAATTAGCACGTGCTGGACCAGACTCGATTAATCAGGTCTGCTGCGAGTCCGCTAATTAGCATGCTCCAGCAGCCTCTGCATCACGTATATTCAGTGTCTCCTGCCACTATTTTGAAGCATGGGGATACTGAATACATGTAACATTGTGGGCACATAGCCATCTCTCAGAGCTGCTCTAATTAAAACGCCCCCACTCCACCCCATAGCACATGTATAGACACCCCTAAGTGACTGTAACAGGGCACTGGGATGTGCCTGGTCCTTTAAGGGAGCAAGCAGCCTGAGAGACTGCTGGCAGGTAGCGGTCAGGTAGTCTCTCCCCAGCCACTGTGCGGGGAGGAGCTCTTGGCCTGGTTTATATCGAATATCTCTGCAGACCAGGGAATTAAGGCAAGTACTCTGGGTTGAGAAAGAGTGGGCTTTTACAGACAAGTGGCTTTGTTTTTTTTAATTCCAGAGGGTTGAGGTGCTCACTAGAGGGGCCGAGAGCCCACAAGGGTTGAGTATATAGGCTACGGAATAGCCCCAGGTGGAAAGATATGCCCACGAGGAGATAGATAAAGTTTGCCCTCTAAAAGGGGCAGAAGAGAGCTGTTGCAGCTGTTGTGGAATTTCTGTTATAGCCTGGGGGCTTACAGTTTTGTTACTGTTTATACTGGTGGTTTGGGCTGGGACTGTAAGGGGTGGTTTTGGAGGTCCCATTAGTGCCTGTGTCTGTGAGCTCTGTCAAGGGCCCGCTCAAGGCCTGAGCTATCGTTGATCCCAGTGAAAGGGGTAGCGCACGGCTGCAGAGCAGATGGGGGCCAGGTGCACAGTGAGACAGGGGCCAGAGGTCCAGTGCCTGAGGGGCACAGCAACATAGAGGCCAGAAGCCTGGTGCCCGAGAGGGGCACGGCAAAATAGGGGCTATGGGCCTGGTGCCAGAGGAACGCAGCCATAGTGGGTCAAGGGCCTGGTAGACAGAGGCCTGGAAACTGAAGGAGGTAGATGGATGCTAATGCCTCAAAGCCAGGTCCAACGCTGTGGGCCTAGGCTTAAAAAAAGGCCTAGCAAGGGGAAAGGGGCAGAGACGGGGGAGGCTGAAGCCCTAACAGGAGAGAACAACATTATGATAACATCTGCGAGCCTTGGGGCATAGTGTAGGGGAGGAAAAGGAGCCATGCAATTTCCCCTAAGGCTATAGTTGCCTAGTCAAGCCAGGAGGGAACTATTCAGATTGAAGCTCACTCTGAGGCCTGTTGGTAGCCTCCCCTAATCACTCTTGAATAGTAAGATCAAGACATGGCAGGAAAGTGAACTAGAGGGAGAGGCCATAAAATCTGAGCCAGACAGGAGTTGCAGTTCCACTAGGAGGTGTCACGGCTGCCTCAGTGGGTTTGTGACCTGTTACAGTGACTTATGAGCCTAAGTCTCACTTGCAAAAGGGGCATTGGCACTTAGGAGCCTACTGAAAGTCAGGAGGACTTTAGCTCCTAACTGCTTAAATTACTTCAGAAAACGGGACTCTAATATGATTAAAAATTAGACCCTACATCAAGAACTCCTTCCTGGGACTCCACTTCTCAACCCAACATGAACACCAAAGCTAAGTCAAAGGTGACTTCTGAACAGGAGCAATAAAAAAAAAAGAACAGCCATTCCTAAGAGATTGCATTTTAACTGCAGCTTTCCCCATAAGCACCAGCAATAAAATGGCAACCAGGTTCTTTTCTCCTCAGCTACTCTGGCCTTTCAGATACTCCCATTGAAAATGAAAACAGTTCTAATGCACTAAATAGACATTACTTGTAAACAGTACCTGAGTCTGGAAGTTGACTATATTTTCCAATCACTGGATCCAAGGCCACAAAAGACGGAGTAAAATGGAGGGAGGGATGGAAGGAGGGGGGCGGAAGGAGGGGAGAGGGAGAAGAAGAGAGAATATGAAGTTAAATATGCAATTTATTCAAAGTGAAAAAACACCCCAACCAAACAGTGCCCTCCCTCCCTCCTCACTTCACTTTTAATGCCCTGGTAGATTTAAATGTTCTTTGAAAACTTGTTTTACATGGCATGCAATTTCCAGTCCTATTCCCAACTGGAGGATGGGATTCTAATGAGATGATAATAAGAAATGCATAGTGGTAAAGCACTTTAAGAGACCCAGAATTAGCACTGAGATTAAACAAAGGTCTCTCTGTTGGTAATGAAAGGGAAAACGAAGCTGCAGTCAAACTTCACTGTTACCCTGAGGAAATGGCCACAAGGGCTTTAGTTAAAAGCAAAGCCTTTAGAATCTGCATCCCTGTGTTACTAAGATGCATCTTTCTTGCCAAAACACAAAGTGAGTTTGCAGCATGTAAAATTATTCACAAGTTGCAATTGGCTCAAGTTCCTAAGCAACGCTAAGTAATACCACATAACAGGCAGAACAATTGTTATGTGAGTCTGGCACAACTCAGCACTTGAGCATTACCAGAAATCTTTAAAAAAATTATGAGTCAGGAGAAACCTTGGAGCCTTACTCTGTTTACTGTTGACAAAAACTTTAGCCCCCTGTCTCATCCTCTGCCTCCTTTCCTTTGTAGCTCTGATTAACAGAACTTTGGTGCAGTTCACAGACTCCAGACAACATTTCTCTTTTCTTTTCAAACCATTCTCTAGTTGCCTGTAAAGAGTGAAATTGGTATGGCAGGTGGGAGAGAGGGAGGGGGAAGAGGCAGAAGCACTGCAGCAGAAGGAGCCGAACTTGCTTCCAAAGCCTTTTCCTCCTCTTTTCCAAAAGCTGCCTATCAAACTGTACAGGTCTGAGAAGCTTAGGATGCCAAGATATGCTGAAGTGACAGCAATGTCTACAGTTATCTCCCATTTTTGATTTTCTGAAAGAATAAACCACCTGGTTCCATTTAGGAAACAATCTGTGAGGATCTGTAGAGGAAAGCTCTCTCTCCACTTTTTTTTTTTTTTTTAAGGTGGAAAAAAGACTTGGCTAGCTGTCTCTCAGAAATTAGTTGATTCTCATTTGTTCTGTATAAGACACTGATAAATATTTCACCTCTTTGGAGATGAGTGAATTTAGTATTGGAAGAAGTGCCAGATGGACAGCCTTGGAGTCTGAGGTCCATACAATGTGTATGCAACAGACATGCTGCCTGCTTATTGCCTCAGTTCTGGGAAGGAGCCAGCTCCAAGGCTGAGAAGGTCTTTCAGAAAAGAGATGGAGACTCTCCCTCTGTTGAGTCTGTTAAAGATGCTGGTTAATATTCTGGTCTGGGAGTGAGGCCAGGGGATGTTCAGTTTCTTTTTTCTCGTGACATATTCTCTCTGGCCGACTGCCTATGGGAGAGAGGTGTCTACAGAAAGTTAACTCATTCAGCACTTCAGAAACATTTTTTTTTTGCAGAATCAGGCACCTCCCATTGACTCTAGTTTGTTTTCAACAGCTGGGAAGGGAAGAGCCCATGAGAACAGGGCAGAAAGCTTCTAATTCATTCTTTATGCCCATCTTCAAGGTTGGGAATGGAAGGACAGCAGAAATAGTCGGGTTATTGCAATCCAATTACCCTGGTTTCTTCAAAAATCTTTTTATCATCCATTATTATACAGACTTTTATTGTTTAGATGCATGCTATCTCTAAGGTACATGTAAGTGGACTTAGGCTCCTAAGTGGGATCCTATTCCACCCTGCTCAAGTCCCTGAAAAAATGTAACATGCCATTATCCTTAAGATTAAGTCATAAAATTGCACCAAAGAGTAGGGGTGTGCGAAGCGGGCCATATTCAGTTTGGATTTGGCCCGAATCTGAAGATTCAATGCTGATTAGGAGAATCAGCGATTTGGCCATAGACACGGTTTTAAATGTTTTTTTCTAGGCACCAGCGCAGCTCATGAACAATGCTGGGGTATATGGAGTGTCCCACAGGAGTGCGGGGGCCCCCCTGTGTGTTTAGCAGTGAACCCGGAAGCAGACCGGAACTACTTCCGGTCCACTACTGGGTCTGCCAGTGAGTGCACTGGGAGCTCCCCCCGTACCTTCCCCAGCTTGGTGATCGGCCATAGGCGGACCCCGGGTGCCCTCCCAGACCCAGGAGGCACCAGTTGTCAAGCCGGGGGGGGTGGGGGAGCTCCCCAGAGTGCTCCCCGGTGGACCTGGAAGTGAACTGGAAGTGCTTCTGGCCCACTTCTGGGTCTGCTGCCCAGTGCGCTGGGGAGCCCCCCGTGCTCCTGTAGGACGCTCCATCCACCCCAGCATTGCAGTGTTGACGAGCTGCCTGGTACCTTGAAGTATGTAGAAAAAACATTTAAAGCTGTTTCTGTGTCTGAATCACCAAATCTTTCAGAATCTCTCCAAATTGATTTGGAGAGATTAAAGGGTCTCTTGATTTGATTCGAAGATTTGGCCACGGATTGGGCTGAACTGAATCAGGGATCGAAGCTTTGCACAACCCTACCGAAGAGGAGGACCCAGTCTTATTTTTTGTATGACCTGGTTATCAGGGATTAGGACAGGGTGGAACAGGATCACACTAAAACAGAATAAGATCTGGCTTACGTATTATACATCCACACAATCCACATTTATTGAGAGCCATGTTTCTTAACTGTGTTGCTACCTGTGAATTGCCAGTGGCTAGCAACAAATTTATCAAAGAGGAGGAAGGAGGGAACACAGAGCTCCTGCGTTGGTGGGACTGCTCAGAGTAATACCTATTTTGGGAGCCACCGCAGAGGCAAGTGCAGTCCACGCAACCTGACTCTTTTGCCAATGGCCATTTGTCTATTTTTTTCTTTTAATAAAATATGATATAACCAGAAGCTACCAAAATCCAACCAGCTGCCCATGATACAGCTTTGGTGAACAATGTTCCTCACAGATGGTAAATACCTTTTCAGCACATATAAACAGAGAAGAACTCGGAGTTTCTGTCAATCAGTTTCATGCATGCTTAAGCAAGCACGTTGCATGTCAAAAGCACCTGAGAAAGGGAAGGGATCCTTTTTTGTTTGTTTCCTGGCTTATTTTCTTTACAGCCTCTTTGAAAGACAGCTCTGTTGGACCCTGCTCATTTGAACCTGAATGCAATTTCCATGGATTCTCTTAAGAATCTTTTTTTTTTTTTTTAAAAACCTGGTTTTCTTAGGAAAATGAACATCAGATTCCCCTCTCCCCCTTTTTATAAACAATCAGTTCTGACATGCCAGCCAAGATGGAAATACACTCTGTTTTTAAAATCTTCCTCAAGTGGGTGACTAAGGATACTGTTACATGTTGCATCCTTAACATGTGTTAAGGGATCCTAAAACAGAAGTGTCCACACATTAGGGCAGGAAAACACAAACCAAGTGCACTCTGAGCATCTCAGAGAGACTCCTCTTCCAGCAAGGATTATCTCGAGCTTGTCTTGGGCAGCTTGTGTTGCAGCCACATTAGACTGTTCCAAAGGGCCAAGAGGTGGGAGTGGTTCTCCAGTATCCCAGGAGGCACCACTCCCAACCATTCCCAGGTGGATACTCTTTCTTCCCCCAGAGCAACAACAGGAGTAGCCAGAGGAGACTTCAAGGTAAGAAGTCACCCCCCTCCCTATTCTGGGCTCACCCCCATGCCCTCTATGTCCCTCTGTTTACCTGCACTGGCACTGTGCTGGTTGACTGCCTGCCTGCTAATTGCTGCCTCCACAGCCATTGCTGCAGCTGCTGCTCTCTGTGCTGAGCCTAGCTCAGAGTGGCAGTGGTACTTGGGTTCCCCCTCCCTTGACTGCTCCTGATCTGGGCCATTTAGAGTAGGTAAGCCAGACAGACAAGAGTCAACTTGTCAGCTCTTAGCCATGCCCCTTTTCACCAGCCCTCTAAGGGCAAGTCAGAGCAGTGCATGTTGCATAGGGTATTAACCCTTAACATACAACTGCTTACAACATATGCTGCTTTAACATCAACTAACATTCCTGAGAGTTAACGTGTGCTCATTGTAACATGCAACTATACCCTTAGTCTCACGGGCTGTCCTACAATACCCCGAACAATGGAGGACAGGGGAGAAGAGGACAAAAGAGCATCACTAATTTAAAGAGTGCAGATAAGGTAAGGAAATCTACACCAAGTTATATTTCCTCTTGCCTGCAATAAGAGTGCAGAACATGTGAAACAGGATTCTCCATGCACAGTTGATTTGCTGCTTCTTTGCACTGCAGTAGATCTTTATGAAATTTCTTCCTCCCCCCTCCCCCCAACTGTTAGCTGAGACCAGCCAGAGATTCAAGACCTCATGCCGCTCTGGAATACAACATGCCCTGACCTCTAGTTGCAAGTCACTTGGATGTCTTCACTTACAGTTGAGAAGGCCAAGCTGTAGAAGTGATGCCAGAGCTGTTAGAATCATGAACAGCAGCAGTCCTCCTCTTCGCCCTAGAAACCCAACAACTGGGCACATGGCTAGACAGGATGCCAAAGCAATCCCAGCCATGGTATAGTAGTCCGCATAGAAATTATGGGTGATCGGCATCTTCACCTCAGGGCTCATCATGCTTTTTGCAAAACAGTGGTGTATCCCAAACCCGGTCAGACTAGAGGAAACAGAAAAGAGCAAGAGATCACTGCTGAGTAAGTCAGCAAATACTGAAATACAACAAGCTGGAAGGGAACACCAAGTCTGAGGTGAGAATTATGTCCATCTTGGCATGTCTGATCTAGCACAATGGGGCTCAGATCTCATTTTGGCCCCCCCACTGTTCTTCTGTAGAAGGAAAAATAGAAGTTGGAAAAAAAAAAATCAAACCAAAGAGGTGACATCTATTGGTTTGATGCTAATAGGGGCTGGATAACAGCAGGTCCCACATCAAACGATATAGTTGTTTGTTTGTTTTTATTATTATGTGATTGGAAGCAACCTGAAATCAGCCAGGAAAACCAATCATAAGCTGCCCACAAACTAACTGAACAGGCTTCTATCACCATTTAATCTTACTCCTAGCTCTTGTAATCAGTGCTATTATATGGTTTATAAAGAAGCTGTGTGTGCGCTCAGGCAGCAAAGAGGTTTCATATAAACCAGACCACACCAAAGACAGCAACCTCCATCTAGCAAGGTAATGCTGCTGCTGACAGCTCTCAAAATGAATGTTTCATGTGACATGGTGAACCTGTGTTTAATTCATTACTGATTGTTATGAAAGAGACAATGCATGGATTAGGCTGTGATTTATATCATTGTTATGAAAGAGACAATGCATGGATTAGGCCCTGATTTATATCCCCCTTCCACTTTGCCTTCCACTTATTTTAACACAAGAACAGGTTCTTCTCTGCTCTAAGCACCATGTTTCCTCCCCCTGGTTTCAAATGCTTATTTTAAAAAATGGTGGGTAGTAGAAAGAAACTGCTATACTGGTGTGATATAAAACCAGTGACAAGTGACCTGGTATATTTTAGTGCTATGAATGCCACCCTCAGAGGGTGCCATAACTCTCCCAGAAAAGAACTACATATGTGGCAAGTCCTGTAGTATTTGGGTAACATGGATCTGTTGCCTTAACTGAAAAGTAAACTACACATTGCCAAACACCTATACATCACTAAGGCACCTTTGTATTCTAGCCTTCAGAATGACTGGCTACATGTTATATCAGTATACCATTGTTTGCTTTAGAAATCTACAGTGCATTCCATACAGAATCTTTTTTGGACTTTAACTATGAGCTTTACTAGTCAGACAACATTATATTTAATATATTAGTGGGCAATCCTAATCCATTACATATACAAACAAGCACATACATTTGCAATGCATTTTAGAGTGACAGCCATGTGACAGATTGAATACTCATATAATTTATCCTCTGTATTTTGCTCTCTAATCCACATTTCCAGAATTTATTCTAGTATCCTAAACTGTTTAGCAGCTGCAAAATTGCAGTTTTTAATAAATCAGGCTACCCTGAAGAGTTTTTCTCTTTCTTTCTTCCTGAAACACCTCGTCTTCCCCCAAATTTACACCTTCCACAGTTTCACAATAGTGGTGAAGAAGGAGAAATGGTAATAAGGAAATGTAGTAAGCTTCTACCTACAGAGGTTCAGTTGGTCCAATACTGTAACTCAGGGCTGTCTATATTCTGAATGGCCGGAGGGTACATGCCCCCTGAGCTTCAGGCCACAGTAGACCGAGTCCTGCCATGCCAAAATGGGGGGAGTGACACCCAGTGGGCTGCAGTTTAACTCCTTGGGGGCCAGATATAGTCAATGGGCTGTCAGTTGGACAGCTTGCTGTAACTTAATGTGGGGTCATGAAATTCTTCATGTAAATGAAGATGACAGGATGGCCCTATAATAAGCGAGATGCTGCCAATGGACTGGTTATTTTGAAAACCCTGTAAGACAGATGTCCACACATACTTATTCCCAGGCCAAGATCTAGTGCTCCCAACATTTTGTCATCTCTATTTAAATCTCACAGATTATTCAAATGACGACCTCATGCAAGGGATATATTAGAAATACATTCATGTCCCTTTGATAAGGTAATTGGGGTCATTTAGAAAGAGATTCAAGTTTGTAATTTTGTGGCATGCCTAAGCATTCTTATGCTGCATCTAAGAAAGTGTATTTTCCCCATATAATCCCTTAGCAACTTTGAGGACGCAACCAGTTTAATCGCTAAACAAAGAAGTGACCTTGTATTTCTTAAAAAGCAGCCTCTTTTCTTTGCCAGATTAAAACACTTACTTTTAGAAATATTAAACCAAGTACATAACAGTTTTATAACTTTGCAATTTATTACTTTCAATTAATTAAGCATTGCTTTTCTCTTCCCCCACTTCTTCCTTGAAATACGATTCAAGACACAAAGGCAAAAATCCTATTCTTCTTCATCTCACAATCTCCCCAATTCCTCCTAGAAAAAGTATAAGACCTATGGATTAAAGTGGTAGCCATTAACTGTCCTCAGTGTAACTGAAACCTACAGCTTGCTCTTTCACTTAAGCATAGGTGGAGAAAGAAAAATTTGGGGGGGCTGAGTGCATGTGCACATATGCCCCTCCAGCAGGTGAGTCTGCGGGGGGAGGGGAAAAGGCTATAGGGGGAGGGAGTAGGGCAGGGTCTGGGGTAGGGTGCTGCCCAGCTGGGGTGGGGCACAGGACAGAGCTGCAGCTTGTCTGGGGGATGTGGTGGGGGAGGGAGTCTCCTGAAACTGCACATGCCAAGGGAAGACACAGGGGTGCATGCCCCCAGATCTTTGCGGGGCAGGGCAGGCTAGGCTGTTGCTGTGGGCTAGGCTCTGGGCTATGCTGGGCTCTTCCTGGCAGGTGGCAGCAGTGCTGGGAAAGGGGCACGGCAGCTACACAACATTTTGGGGTGACTGCAGCTCCCCCGCCATAGCCCCCTCCCAGCGCTGCTGGGGCTGCCTGCCCTCAGCTCAGCCCAGCCAGGGCCCCCCACTGGGAAGAACCTGGCATTGTCAGCCCACAGCAGCAGCCTGCCCCAGGCAGATCTGGGGGCACCTGCCCTCCATGCCTTCCTGCAAGCCGCTTGCGACTCAGTCCTGTGCCATGCCAGCTGTGCAGCGCCTGCCCTTTCCCTAGCCTCAGGCTGCCCTAGCCCCACTCCCCCCTTCACCGCTGCCTGCGTGCCCCTCCCTACCCCTGCTGCAGCCGCCGGAAGCCCTTGGCTGGGCTGCCTTGCATCCCTACCGCTGCCTTGCTTTTGGTGGGCCTAAGCCCCGTAAGCCTCGCCTTCCACCACCTATGAACTTAAGAAAAAATGTCTTCTTTCACTGACTAGAAGATCAAACACAGAACAATTATTTAACAGTTGACTTCAATTTTAAAAGGAACATTGTGAAATGCAAAAATACCACCTGGTAGGACTATTCTGTCTTCTTGACTCTACCTACTGGAGTAGAGGGTAGAATTTTCAAATGCATCCAGAGACTTAGGAGCACAAGTCCTTTGTATCTGGAAAGTGAAGGTGGAATTCCGATAGAAATCAGTAGGACTTGTGCTCCTAAGTCACTTAAGAGCACTTGGAAATGTTATCCACTTACCAATAGCCAGTGTTTGTGCACGAGGGAGGCAGAGAGAGGAAAACTTAATGACTGAGACAACAATGCACTTGCAGGGCTACCATTTCCAAGAAGCACCTGATTTTTTTGCTCCACATCTTAAAATGTCTGGAGAAGGAGCTTACCAGCAGTGCCCAACTCCCATCTTAATTGCTCTGTTAAGCTTCTTCAAGTGCAAACTTTCCTGGTATATAGCTTACTCCTCTTATCAAAGATCAGTTATCAGAGACAGGGTGTTAAGGTCCTGTACCGGGAGGAAGATGGCCTCTGTGTTCTCCAGCGCTGCCCACTATCTACTTTCAGTTTACCAGCAGCAAACACGTTTGACATACTTGACAGGAAGATGTTGGACTTACGAGTTCACACACAATACCACAATGTTTTTCCACAGGTTCCTGGTTCCCACCACTTTAACAATGCAGACCTTCTTGGGCCTCCTGGTAAGCTCCTTTTCCAGCTCTGAAACAAACCAAATTAAAAGTCATTCTCTGGTGGGTGGGACAGCAAATATCTGGGGAAGTTTAGTCTTTGTTATAGGAAGAGGGGTATCATTGCTTCTTTTGTTGCTCCGAGGATGCCACACACCTTGAACAATTCTTGATCAGTTTTCAAGACTCCAAATCCTGCTGACCCCCTCTACACAGTAAGTGGGGGTCATGTGGATCCCTTCAGATTCCAAAGTTTCTCTCAGTTTAAAAATATTTATGTAGAAGATATACTTAGAGGTAGGAAACGGAATTCAAATGGACAATCAGGCCCAGAGCTAGAGTGCTAAATAAGGTGGCCTGATATACACGAGCATCTCTACTAGTGTTATAATCCTGATAAGCAGTGCTTTCTGCTCATGCTATACCTTTCCCAGAAACAGCTCTCACATATGCAACAAAACCTGTATCATTTCTGTAACATGGACCTGTGCCACTGAGGAAGGGATTGGATACTGCCAAATTTATTTGATATGTGCAGCCTTAAGGAACACTGAAACCTAGGTTTCCACAAAGAAATGGCTAATACATTGTGTTCAGGGCACTGTTTGTCCTGAATTTCAGCCACTTAAAGTAATTTTGATAGAAATTAGAAATGGAGGGAAGCCTTTAAAAAATGAAGAAGAAAGAAGGAAAGAAAAGGTGGCTCATTGTAACAATCCCCTCAGAATCTGAAGCAGCACTCAGTGCTCTAGGATGGGGGTATGCATCAGCCTCACAGCCCTATCTGTTGTTTTCACAGTCCTGCTGGGGCAACTGTGAAATGCTGTTGCAGTTTTGTACTGGCATGCGGAAAACCCTTGACGATGGGAATTTGCAACATTTTTGTGAGACAAAAGGCAGAAAGGAGGACACTGTCCATTCTCTTAAACATTTGAACCCTCAGGATTAATTTAACAGTTACATAAACATTAGACCATTCTTTTCAAGACACCGGATCAGTTGCAAATAATTTAAATGGTAAAACTCTGGTAAAAACTTAAGAAATGGCAACTAGACAGAAACACAATAGCGGAAAAATCCAAGAGTATAAAGTGTACCCATTTTTTTTTATTCATATCACCCAAAAAACTATGTACCAGTTACAATACATACTGGCTGCTTTAGGAGATTGCAAGACAGCCATCCTTCAAGTCTTCTGCATCAGACTGCTTGATACATACATGAATAGTTTGGCTCTCTCTAGCCCCACAGTCTTCTACAAACTTTTAGTGGAGTAAAATGTAATAAAGATTCTCCAAAAGGAATACAAGATGAGATGAAGGTAAACTGCTGGGGGAAGGAAGAAATTGTATGTTCACTCGTATTTGAGAAATGTCTTTATTAACAAAATACTGATGCAGAAACGCTATTTATGTCAATATCCATGCTCTTCAGTACCAACAGGTAAGCTAGGCAGGTAAGCCTTACCTTCAAGGCCAAGTTTTGAAGAGGTACCAGAGTAAAATGTATATTACGTTTGTGTGCAAGTAGGATACAATGTTGCTTTTATATTTACACAAAATCTTTAAATATCTGATCCACAAAATGCAGCATGAAAAAATACCTATAAAAGGTATTTGATTATATTATTAAGCACAATAATTTGTATTGCAGTATTGTGTAGCCATCTTGGTTACAGAATAAGTCCCAAAGTGTTGGATACTGAATAATGATACCTGCTCCCCCCAAAATTATAACAAGTATAAAAATGAAACAAGAGAGGTTGGATACAGCCAATGGATGCGGGGGTAGAAGGAAACAAAAGCCAATATTTGTCAGCATGAAAAGTCTAAGTCAGAGCACACCCACTACATAACTGTTATCAAGATTTCTGTAGGCACCAGGAAGGAGGAGAATTTTAAGGTGCTGAAGGACTGCAAAGAGACTATGGATGATCAGGGGCTCCCTCCCCACCTGCACAAAGGGAAACAACATTTAACTAAAAGCAGTGAAGCCAGAAGTCAGCATTCTCTGCAGCATCCAAGGAGGCTGTAGTTAGTGTAGGAAGAGCATATAAGGAGCCTTTGAAGTTAAGATGAGCAAACTTCTGTCTTTTGACATGGCAGAGGGATGCAAAAGTGAGGAGTGAAATAATTAAAGTCAACTTTGCAGCAGTTTCTGAATGGGTGTAGGAGGGGCAAAATCATTCTGAACATACCCACATGGCAACAGACATTTGTAAAACATGACCTGAAGCCTCATAAAGAGAAAAGAAGTCAAGAGGAGAAAGTCAAACAAAATGAATGATATTGTATAAAGTCATGGTACACAAAAAGGCTTAACAAGGTGTCCTCTGGTAGTGGTATTAGCTGTTGTCACAACTGTCAGGTCGGCATGCTCCTGGAGTGGAATGGTGTAGCTGTAGCCAAGTAGTTGTAACCTCAACCTCGTTTTAGTCGGAGTTAAAATTTCAGGGTGTGGACAGAAATGCATTTCCCTGCTGTAACTGAGAATGCTTTGCAGGAAGTGTTCTGAGTTGCGATAATCCCCCGGACCAAACAGAAGTTCACTGCTGGTTCCAGGGGGAGGGGAATCTAGCTGCTGGCTGGGAGCCTACAGCCCATTCCCACCAGCAACGGCCCCTCCTCCCTCCAAACCTGTCACTGTTTTCAGGATGGGGCGGGGGGGTGGGGAAGGGAGCAGAGGAAGCTTGTTCCAAGGGTTCCCAGCCAGTGCGGGAGGGTGGGGTAGGTGAACTGGAGCACCCTCATCTTGGGGGGGCTCCAATACACCTGCCCCACCATCTAGCAGGGGATGATAAAACACCAAAATGAACTCCCTGTGCTCCTTTCCCCGCTCCCATTCTAAAAACAGCAACAGGCTGGGAGGCAGCACAGACAGAAGTTATAGAAGATGCTCTGTTTTGAAACATCTTCATATGACCTCTCATGCAATGAGGGTTCAGATTTTTGCCTGAATGGCCATTTTTAAAGCTGTTTGCAGATGTGCACTTGTGTTTGGTCATGGCTACAGACTGCCTTCTGTGGTCAGATTGTGTGAAAATTGTCACTTCTGTCTATGCCAACAGTGATTTAGCTTAATTCTGGAGCATGCAGATGTAACAGGTACATTGTTACAGCTGGTGTTGGTTCTGAGTAGTAACTCTCCCTCTCCTTTTAAAGCAGCTGAAAATTATGTCTGTCCATAGCCAGGAATGCTGGTTTCCCAATGCAGCTTCTTCCATCAGTGTAAGAAATTAAGAGCCATGTATCCACACTGCTTGGAACATTCAGACCTTGATTTAAACATGTTGGGGACGCCCAGTTCCAGAGATCTGGCTTAGGTCACTGTTAAGAGTAGAGTGAAAGGTAGTTCATCCCCTGCCAACACACAAGTGCCTAGGTCCCGTCTAATTTTAAAACTTCACAATCCAAAGCATTTCCACCTCCCTCTCTGGGAGGCTATTTTATAGTTCAGTGGATCTTCCTGTATAAATAGATTTTACTGACCTATATCTTAAAATGCTGCCACTCAATTCCATGCCATTAACTCAGTTTTATTTCTTACACCAGACTAAAAATGCTTCTTTAGGTCTGTTTTTCCCACTCTTCAGATATTATCTCCTTTAACTACTGGTATTCATCTGTGCTTTATATACTTCACTCTTTCAATACTTCCTTAATCAACGCTGTCAATTATTTTGCTATTTTTCACTGCACTCATTCCAACTTATAGTTATAGTATGAGGGTAACCAGAAGTATATTCCAGATGTGGGCACACTATAGCTATAGACAGAGGAACTAACGCTGCTGTACATAAAGTCTTAAACTCCAGACCAAGTAATGATGTGCTTAGTCCCTGATAAAGTCCTTCATTTATGATCTTAGCCAATTATCCTTGCTCTAGTTGCCATAAGCATTTAAACCATAAGACAAAATCATCAGATTGCAAACAAATGCAACTCTCAATAATACTCAAATTAGTTGACCCTTTGGGTCACCTTTCTCACTTCTTCACTTTTTTCCATTGTTCCCTTGTCTATAACTCAGACATATAGCCAAGCATCCTCAAAGTATGAGGCCAGGCTGGCATTTAAACTCTAATTTATGGCAACAGATGTAGCAGAGACTATAAAGCCTTTACCTCCCGTTTAAGTGCATAGTACAATATAAGGAAGAACATTTGTCTGAAACACTAGGAGCCCTGGACAAATACTTAAAAATATGCATATTATACCATCACCACTGCAGTTTCCTTCACTTACCACAACTTCACCAGCAACATAAAACACAAACAATGACTACCTCTGGCCTAGCAAGGTAAGCAGCAATGTGCTCTCCTACTCACCCCAACCTCACCCAATGCCAAAGTACCAGGGGGAAGGCTCGACCTTTTGGAGAGGGTTTTCAAGGTAAACTATATTGGACTGCTGTGGAGGTGGCAAGAAAAGAGGGAAGTTCTAAAAGGAAGGGTCTTCAAGGAAGAGGTCTTGCCAGCAGCCTGCTGTTTTATACACCAACCAGACTCTACTTAAGGTATACAAATGCAATTGCCTGTTACAGGGGAAAAAAGATGGATTATTCATTAAAAAGGGAGATCTCAGATCATTTCAACTCTCTGGCTAAGTACAAACATTCAAAAAGCCCAAGGCTGAATCAATTCAGTCTTCACAGGTTAATCTAGTGTGTAGATTGAACCAATAAGCACGTGAACAGACATTCACTTTTGATTCCGGAAATGCAGTCACATGCCTGCAGTGGCTCGGGCCAGAAGCCAGCGGGGGAGCTAGAGCACACCTCGCTGCTTGGCTGAGCAGACAACTTGGGCCAAGGCTAGCCCACCCGCCCTGTGAGGGGAGGTTTGTGGGGGTGGTGCAAAGCATTGTGGGATGCTGGGGGACTGAGTTAACTTGAATCTGGACGGGATCTAGGACAAAAGTTCAATAAACCAATTTAACCTAAATTAGTTAAGATTTCATAGACATTAGGGCTGGAAGGCACTCTGCAAGATCACTGGGTCCAGCCCCCTGCCCGAGGGGCAGGAAGTCTGCTGGGGTCAAATGATCCCAGCAAGATAGGCATCCAAGTGTGTCTTAAAAATGTCCATCTGGGAGAAGCCTATTCCAGACTCTGGGGACTCGGACGGTAAAGAAGTTTTTTCTTATGTCCAGCCTAAAACATTCTTCCCAGAGTTTGTGACTGCTAGACCTCATCTTCCCTCGGGGTGCCCTGGTGAACAGACATTCTCCCTGTTCCTGATGCACACCCCTCATATGTTTATAGGCTGCCAACAAGTCTCCCTGAGCCTTCGTTTTTCCAGGCTGAAGAGTCCCACGCCTCTCAGCCTTTTGTCATAAGACCTGTTCTCTTGTCCGCAGATCATGTGTGTGGCTCTGTTCTGGATGCTCTCAAGCTTCTCCACTCCCAAAGTGCGGAGCCCAGAACTGAATGCAGTACTCCAGCTGTGGCCTCACCAAGGCTGAGTACAGTGGGAGGATGATATCCTGGATCTTACTTGAGGTGCATTGATAGATGCAAGCCAGAGTTTTGCTTGCTTTGCTGGCTGTGGCATTGCATTGCTGGCTCATGTTCATCTTGTGGTCAATCATGATCCCCAAGTCTCTTTCGGTCATAGTGCTAGTGAGTGTAGCACTGCCAAAGCTACAAGTATGATATCGATGCTTCCCCCCACCCCCAAGGTGAAGCACCTTGAATTTCTCAGTGTTTAATGCCATAAGGTTTTGATTCGCCCACCTTGCGAGCCTGTCCAGGATGGCCTGAATCATCAGCCTATTTTCTAGTGTGACCATACTTCCCCACAGTTTGGTGTCATCAGCGAATTTAGCCAGTCTGCTTCCCATACCTGAATTCAGAGAGTTTATAAATATATTAAAAAGAGTACTGGTCCAAGTACAGAGCCCTGGGAGACGCCACTGGTCACCATGTACCATGTTGATGTGGTTCCATTGACTATCGCTCTCTGGGTCCAGCCACTGAACCAGTTCCCCAGCCATCAGATCGTAAGGTTGTTGAGGCCACAATTCCCCAGTTTGGCCATGAGGACTTCATGGGAGACCAAGTCAAAGGCTTTTTTGTAGTCCAAATAGATGATACCAACCTCTTCTCCTTTGTCCAGGTGAAGCATCACCTGGTCATAGAAGGAAATGAGGTTGGTCAGGCAGGACCTACCTGCAATGAAGCCATGTTGGCTATCTTTCAGAATGGTGCATTCCGTTAGCCTGTTGTTGATGGTTTCTTTGATGATTTTTCCATTATCTTTTCAGGGATGGAGGTTAAATTGACTGGCCGTAGTTCTCTGGATCTTCCTTCCTCCCTTTCTTGAAGACAGGCACCACATTGGCCCTCTTCCAATCCTTAGGAACCTCACCTGAACATCATGAGATATCAAATATCCTCGCCATTGTCTGAGCTATGATGTCAGCCAGTTCTTTTAGCACTCTTGGGTGCATTCCATCTGGACCAGCTGCTTTGTGGATGTCCAGCCTCTCAAGGTTTCCCCTCACAAGACCTTTGCCAATGATGGGTGTATATTCTCTCCAGACCCTGGCAATCCTGCTTCTCGTTTGGCAGGGTGATCCCCATGGGCTGGTGGAAGACCGATGCAAAGTAATCATTAAGGAGATTAGCTTTTTCCTGGGTGTCGGTTGTCAGCTATGCCCCATTTAGTTTAGCAAGAGTCCAATGCAGCCCTTGTTTTTCTTCTGACTACCCATGTATCTGAAGGAGGACTTTTTGTTGTCCTCGATTCCCGTAGCCAATTTGAGTTTGGTTTTGGCCTTGGCTTTCCTAGTTTCATAGATTCATAGATGTTAGGGTCGGAAGGGACCTCAATAGATCATTGAGTCCGACCCCCTGCATAGGCAGGAAAGAGGGCTGGGTCTAGATGACCCCAGCTAGATGCTTATCTAACCTCCTCTTGAAGACCCCCAGGGTAGGGGAGAGCACCACCTCCCTTGGGAGCCCGTTCCAGACCTTGGCCACTCTAACTGTGAAGAAGTTCTTCCTAATGTCCAATCTACACTACACAAGTTCTTCCTAATGTCCACTACACTACACATCCTCTGCCAGCAGAATGGGGTCAGGGGAAGGGCAAGCTGAAGTGCTCTGGGTCAAGATCCAGGGGGGGCAAGGCGAGAGGGATTTGACGGTGGGGGTCTATTACAGACCCCCCAATCAAGAGGAGGAGCTGGACAGGGAATTTTCAGGCCAGCTTGCGGAGACACTAAAAGCAAGGGATGTAGTTGTCATGGGCGATTTTAATTACATCTGCTGAGAGGAGCAGTCAGCCGGGACGGACCGCTCCAGGAGGTTCTTGGCCGAGTTGCAGGACCTCCACTTGATTCAGGAGGTGCACAGTCCCACCAGAGGAGATGCCCTGCTGGACCTGGTCCTGGCCGCAGGCGACGACCTGGTAAGAGGCCTCCAGGTTCTTGACCACCTGGGCAATAGTGATCATCGCATGCTGGAATTCACCATCCAGCGTAGAGTGTCAAGGGCCCGCAGCAAGGTGGTAGCCCTAGACTTCAGGAGGGCCAACTTCAGTGAGATGAGGAGATTAGTGGGAGAGGAACTGGGGTCCTTGAGGGCAGAGGAACTCAGCGTCCAAGAGGAGTGGTCGTTCCTTAAGGAAACGATACTCGGGGCCCAAGGGGTGTCCATCCCGACAAGAAGCAAGGCGGGCAGGAGTGTCCAAAAGCCCCCCTGGCTCACCAAGGGTGTCCGGGAATGCCTGCTTGCCAAAAGGGTGGCGTACGCCCGGTGGAAGGGGGGTGTAATCTCCAAAGAGGAGTATACCTCCTCTGCTCGGGCCTGCAGGCGGGCTGTTAGGAAGGCCAAGGCGGAGATAGAGCTCGGATTAGCGTCCAGGATTAAGGATAACAAAAAGTCCTTTTTCAAATATATTGGGAGGATGAAGAAGGCGCCGGGTAATGTGGGGCCCCTGCAGGATATGCGGGGCAATCTGGTGGTTGCGTCAGAGGATAAAGCGGACCTCTTTAACCAATTCTTCACCTCCGTTTTCTTGTGCAGGGACCGGGACTTCCCTGCTGTGATAGAAGCCGGACGCGAGGGGATCGCCTTCAGACCTCAGGTTGGGGAGGACCGGGTTAGAGAGCTTCTGGAGGGGCTGGACGCGTTCAAGTCAGCGGGTCCGGATGCTCTCCACCCCAGGGTGCTGAGGGAGCTGGCTGGGGTTATTGCAGGGCCCCTGGCACGGCTCTACGAGCGATCGTGGTGCTTGGGCCAGGTGCCAGACGATTGGAAGGTAGCTAATGTGGTCCCCATCTTCAAAAAAGGGAAAAGGGAGGACCCGGGCAATTATAGGCCCGTCAGTCTTACCTCAATCCTGGGGAAGCTCTTTGAGAAGATCATCAAGGAGCACATTTGTGATGGGCCGGCATCCGAGATGATGCTCAGGGGCAATCAGCATGGATTTATTAGGGGGAGATCATGTCAGACCAACCTGATTGCCTTTTATGATCAGGTCACAAAGGCCATGGATGCAGGTGTCGCGGTGGATGTAGTCTTTCTGGACTTCAGCAAGGCCTTTGACACCGTCTCTCACCCCATCCTAATTAGTAAACTAGGCGACTGTGGCATAGATGCCTACACGGTCAGATGGATTGCAGATTGGCTGAAGGGTCGCACTCAGAGGGTGGTGGTGGATGGATCATATTCGACTTGGGGGGAGGTGGGTAGTGGAGTCCCTCAGGGCTCGGTCCTGGGCCCTGCGCTGTTCAATGTCTTCATCAGCGATCTTGATGTTGGGGTGGAGAGCAACCTGTTTAAATTCGCTCCTTGTGACAGAGGATGCAGAAAAGGCTGAAGTACTCAATGCCTTTTTTACCACAGTCTTCACAGACCACTGCACCTGGCAGCATGGTTTGGGAAGAAGGTGTGCAGCCAACAATGGAGAAAAGCCGGATGTGTGCAAGTCCATGGGGCTGGATGGGATGCACCTGCTGGTACTGAGGGAGTTTGCTGATGTGATTGCGTTGCTATCATCTTTAAAAACTCATGGTGATCGGGAGAGGTCCCAGATGATTGGAAAAGGGAAAATACAGTGCCCATCTTTAAGAAAGAGAAAAAGGAGGATCCAGGGAACTACGGATTGGTCAATCTCACCTCAATCCCTGGAAAAAGTGTGGAGCAGGTCCTCAAGGAATCTGTTTCTAAGCACTTGGAAGGAAAGAAGATGATTAGGAACAATCAGCATGGATTCATCAAGGGCAAGTCATGCTTCACCAACCTGATTGCCTTCTATGATGAGCTGACTGGCCCCATGGATGCAGGGAGACCAGTAGATGCGATATACCTTGACTTTAGCAAGGTTTTGATATGGTCTCCCACAACATTCTTGCAAGCAAGCTAAGGAAGTGTGAGTTGGATGAATGAACTGTAAGGTTTCATAGATGTTAGGGTCGGAAGGGACCTCAATAGATCATCGAGTCTGACCCCCTGCATAGGCAGGACAGAGTGCTGGGTCTAGATGACTCCAGCTAGATACTCATCTAACCTCCTCTTGAAGACTCCCAGGGTAGGGGAGAGCACCACCTCCCTTGGGAGCCCGTTCCAGACCTTGGCCACTCGAACTGTGAAGAAGTTCTTCCTAATGTCCAATCTAAATCTGCTCTCTGCTAGCTTGTGGCCATTATTTCTTGTAACCCCCGGGGGCGCCTTGGTGAATAAATACTCACCAATTCCCTTCTGTGCCCCCGTGATGAACTTATAGGCAGCCACAAGGTCGCCTCTCAACCTTCTCTTGCGGAGGCTGAAAAGGTCCAGTTTCTCTAGTCTCTCCTCGTAGGGCTTGGTCTGTAGGCCCTTAACCATATGAGTGGCCCTTCTCTGGACCCTCTCCAGGTTATCCGCATCCCTCTTGAAGTGCGGCGCCCAGAATTGCACGCAGTACTCCAACTGCGGTCTGACCAGCGCCCGATAGAGAGGAAGTATCACCTCCTTGGATTTATTCGTCATGCATCTGCTGATGCACGATAAAGTGCCATTGGCTTTTTTGATGGCTTCGTCACACTGCCGACTCATGTTCATCTTGGAGTCCACTAGGACTCCAAGATCCCTTTCCACTTCCGTGCCACCCAGCAGGTCATTCCCTAGGCTGTAGGTGTGCTGGACATTTTTCCTCCCTAGGTGCAGCACTTTGCATTTCTCCTTGTTGAACTGCATTCTGTTGTTTTCTGCCCACTTGTCCAACCTGTCCAGATCTGCTTGCAGCTGTTCCCTGCCCTCCGGCGTGTCCACTTCTCCCCATAGCTTTGTGTCATCTGCAAACTTGGACAGAGTACATTTCACTCCCTCGTCCAAGTCGCTGATGAAAACATTAAAGAGTATCGGTCCAAGGACCGAGCCCTGCGGGACCCCGCTGCCCACACCCTTCCAGGTCGAAGCCAACCCATCCACCACGACTCTCTGGGTGCGACCCTCCAGCCAATTCGCCACCCACCAGACTGTGTAGTCATTCAAGTCACAGCCTCTTAACTTGTTTGCTCTCTACAGGTGCGGGCCAGTACTGAATCATCCTCCTTGGTGATATTACCTGACTTCCAACCCTTGTAGGCTTCTCTTTTCAGATACAAGAGGTCCATAAGTTCTCTATTTAGCCACAGGAGGCACCCAGCTCTTTGTTACCTTTCCTACAGGCTGGGATGAACTTCCCTTGTGCTTCATGGATCGCATCCTTAAGGAGCAACCCTTCCTCATGGACTCCCCTCTCTGTTAGATCCTGGTTTCTCAGGGCCTTGGCAACCAGCCTCCTGAGCTTATGAAAGTTGGCTTTCCTAAAAATTGAGGATTTCTGCATTGCTGACTGATTTGCCAGTTTTGCAATGGATAGAGAAAGTGAGCAACTCATGATCGCCATCTTCCAGCTTCCCTTTGATTCTCAGGTTGCTCACTAGATCATCCCCCTATGGCCAGTACCAGATCCGGGAGCACCTTACCTGTTGTTGGCCCGTAGACTTCTTGAGACAAGTAGAGTTCGTCAGTGCATTAAGTCTGATATTGATACTACATCCATCCAGGTTTAACTTCAACAGGTTTCAGGCATTTGCAAGTGGTTTATGTGCACTGAACTTCTATTGTTTTACAGATTTGAAATGGGTTCCAATCACTTATGTGTTATTTCTGTCCCTAGCCTTTAAGGACATTTGTAGGCGACACTTTAAAGTAGGTTTAAAGCAGGTTAAATGCCTTTTGCGCAGCTTTAACAGCACTGCTGTTTGCACATTCGGCAGCGTATTGCGCATTAATTCTAGCTGCGGTAGCACATTCAACGCCATAATGTGCCGTAAATGACTTTGGGATGCAGCAAATGACTTTGGGGTGCTGCAAAGTAAAACACTTCCAAGGAGTTTTAGTTTCCTAGCCTACAGCCGTGAAGGGGAGAACTGGGCTCCGTGCAGCTCAGGGGCTGTGCAGGCAGACCATGCAGGCAGCCCTGCAGCAGCCTGGGAAGGCAGGCTCCACAGAAGCCTGATCACTGCCCCCCCCCAAAACTGAACCTGCCTGAGCTGTGCAGGGGTCCTGTGCTTCCCTCTGCAGCTGCAGTGCCCCCTGGGACTGCCCGAGCCAGGTACCTGCAAGTGGGTGCTACTGCTGCCGCGGAGGAAAGCATCAGCCCCCCTTCCCTTCCCCCCCCTGCAGCTCAGGGACCGCTCTGCCCACCAGCAGCTCATCCTCCCCTCCCTGCTGCTGGAGAGGCAGGTAAGGATCAGGCCCCGACACCGGTGTACACAACACGGGGGTTTACTACACCCCAAACTGAAGTGGTGTTTTAAAAAAACCTCTGCTTCTATGTAGGGAGAATTAAACCCCCATATCATGTAGAAATGCCCCAAGTCAGTGCTGGCTTCTTAACAATCAAGCAGGTTCCATTTCAGATAGCAATTGCTCTTCACAAGTGTCATCACAGAGCTCTTGGTGCAGAATGAACACAAATGCTTACTTGGTGATTCTGTTCTGAATCCCCCAATTAAAAATAACTCACACTAAGCATTTCAGTCCTTACAGATACATAAAGGATATTGAGTATGCAGAAGAATCCCTCTCTGCTAATCAACTCACAGCCCCATTAGATGCTTTCCTGCACTTCAGAGGCATCACTCTTTGTAAACTTTCCACTCAGGGACACAGGAGGAAACCCATTAACAAGAAAACTCTATATAACCTTAGTGGAAGATACAGCTTCTCATTAGGAAATTTAAGTTTTATGTGAGGGGGGGGAGAGAGAGAGAGAAAGGATGAATCTCTCAAAGCTTCCAATTCTTCTGCACAGACTTTGATACAGTTGAATTCTCATGGGATCTTCTACATTTCAGAAGTACTGCTTTCAGATCAAATTCACTCAAGCCCTTTGCTACCGAACTAAAATGCATGCTTATCTACCTCTTCATTACCACCTTGTGACAAAGAGAAGCAGACATAGCTAATCAATCAAAGCCCAGAGAAAAAGCAGCCAAAATTGCCAGCATCCCTTAGGGATGGCCTCTAGTAGATGTTAGTAGCAATAACACTGAACACTTTTCAACACAACGATGTACTGAAAGCACCAAACAGAATTAGTTAATTCTTACAGCACCCCTTTTGCAGGAAACAGGGAGAGATTAAGGGATTGCTTGTCAACCCAAGTCAGTCAGTGGAATAGAATGAATTAGAACTCAGTATCCCGATTTCTTACCACCATTCTCCTAATCTCTGGAACCCCTCTGCAGTAAACTTAATTTAAAAATAAAATGTGTTAAAGGAACGTAATTAAGGTTCCATAGTCAAGTACACTCTGATGTTTGGAAGTACCAGTATTAGCTCACCCAGTCAACAGTAATTAGGCGCCCTTGTGTACCTGCATTATGATACAGTTCAGAATTATGTGATCACATGCTATTTTTTCCCCCTGCTGGACTCCTGCCTATTCAGCAAATGGGCAACTATTCAGTACTTCTTATTCTCCTTATTCAGTGGGTGGTCCTAGTTTTGTTTAACAGAAGCCAGGCAAACCCTCAAAATTACTGATTTCCACATGAACAGGTATATAGTGCTCTCTGATATCTGATGCTACATAAACATAAATTAAATAATCTGCAGAAGTTGCCTGTGAGTTGAGCGGGGGAAGATTATCCCTATTTCACAGATGGGGTACTCAAACAGAAAAGGGATCAAAGAGAAAGATCCCCCAGTTTCAGGAACCCCACTTGAGATATTCATGCCATAATTTTTCAAAGTACTTAGCATTTAATAACACTTTACACACCTAAATTATAATTCCCAAATATGCAGCTGTGAATGCTCAGCACTTCTACAAAGAAAGCTCCAATATTTCAAGGCAGGTAACCAGAAAATGCAACATACACCATTGGTGAGCAGCTATGAAAAATTTGGCATGATTTGCCCAGTATCACCTAGGAGCTCTGTGACAGGCACAGGGAAAGAATCCAATTCTTCAGGGTGGAATTCAACTTTTTTAGCCACAAAACCATCTTTTGCCTCCTTGCAGTCCCCTGCCTCGTTTTACTACACACCTTCCAACTTCTGCAACAAATGAGGTAGGGATCCTACAGACAACAGCTTTCTTCCCACAGCATCATCCATCCTATGCACTGAATTAGGCATGGGTCCTGTGGAAAAAATAGGGTGTAATCATGTTATTAAAAACTGTATCATAATACATGCATGCCAGGCCAAATAAAGGTTGCATAAGCAATGCAAAGATTCAAGTGATCTAACATTTATATGCCTTAATTTTTTTATGTAATTTTCTACATTTAAAACTTTAATTTAATTCCTAATTAAAATGTCTGGAATCAAAACCCACATGCAGGGTTTGGATATGTATGAGCAGAGCTTCATCCCTCCCACTTGAGCTACTGGTAGCGCTAGTGGACAGAATATGTGGGGCAGGCACGAGAGGAAGAGTTTGCCAACAGATTTGTAGCTATTTTTGCTATCATCTGGAGAATGCCAAGACTCACTACCTGGTTCTGAAACCTCCTGATCGGTCCTCATCCCAACTCCTGTTGTCTTCTGCAGCAGCCTACACAGCCCTCACCCCGGTCTCTGCTCCTTCTCCCTTCCCACCCCCACCCCCTCCATATTCCTTAAAATTATTCTTACCATCCCTGCCCCTAAGTCAACTGCACCCCATTGTCTGCTTCCACCTCCTTAATCCCTCCAGTTTCTGTCCCCTGACATGCAAAGAAAACAATCTTGCCCCACATAAATACACCATTGCATTTTTCTCTCCTCCCTTCTCCTTCAGAGTGTCTGAGCATCAGCCAGGGGAGCACTGAGAGCAAAGGGCAGAGGAAGAGGGTGAACAACAGAACACAGGAGAAAGGCAATCTTCCTCCCCTCGTTTCCAGTGCTTGGGACCACAAGAGCTATTGATGGCCCTGCTCAAGCAAGTCTGCTGTGTAGTGCGTAGGGACGCCACACACACACGAAAGAGCAGGAGCTCATGCAGAGTATCCACAGAGAATTTAGCTGTGAAGTTCCAGTGAGCATCTCCTGAGTATGTGCAAGCCACATTGGTTCAAAGGTTTATAATTCAGGTGGACATTCACAGAGAAGGCAAAAGTGTTTCACCCTGGCAAAAAGGGTTAGCCCTCTGGCTACTGCCAAATTTCAAGTCCAAGCTCCAAGACACTCAAGCATTAGGGATGTTCAGCTAAATGGGGTTTGTTGTACTACATATTCATTTTTCCCTAATCTCATATTCAGAAATGGCTTAACTGTTTTAGCTGAAACTTCCAAAAAAGAATCAGCCCGAGACTGATACTCAGCCCAAATTATTCAAACTTGGGGAAAATTATAAGCAACTGAAAACAGGGTCTTGCAGAGGGAAGCATCAGGTAGTCTTAATTTGACTACAGTGGTTCTCCCCCTTTTTAGACCCAAGGCACTCCTCTCAGTTTTCAGAATTTAGCAGCACCCCATTTAAAAAATAATGTAAATGAAGTATGAAAATTGTAACATTATTTATTAACAAGTTATTAACTAACTGCATTACTATATTATAATATAATATGGTCCCAGCTTTGCCTGGCCCTGGCACATTTGCTCCCACCTGTACTCCAGAACACCAGGACATGGGTCCAGGTCACCCCTGGGGCAGGAAACAGGTTAGCCAATTTCTGGCCTTAGCTACACCTGGGGCCAAAATGGACAGAGCCCGGAGACACCATACCAGCAGGAATGAGGTGTCAGGCTATACACAAGGCATATGGGGGCATGGGTTAGGAGGAAGTGGTGATCAACAGACTATATAGGGGACCTCCCTCCTCATCCCAAGTGGGGTAACTCTGCCATGTGGGCTGTTCCTCAAAGGACTCTTGCACTGGGGACCAGAGCCAACTGGCCCCATAGCCCCCTCCCACTGGCCCTGGGAGTGTGCAAGGATCTGGAAGACAAGTCAAATAAGGCTGAAAAGTGTGGCTATGCATTTGCACAAGTACCCACCCAACGCAGAGCATGATGCTTAGACGGACTGGCACAGGGGTTGCCAGGGGTCGCCTCTTGTCCATGGAACTTTGGGGCAGGTTGGGGGGAGAAGCAAATGCCTTGCTTACCTCCTGGCATAGGGACTGGGCACTACAACACCCTTATAAGCATCTTGTGGCACCCCAGTTGAAAAAAAAAAAATCACTGCTTTACTGTCTCATAAAATGGATGTTCTTATGGGCATTTGCTCTGGCTCTTCATCCCCACTATTTTTTATATTTAAAACCCATCATCCCTTCCCCCTGTTACTTTTGCTGATCATGAGCAAAAGACTAGCTGCTCACACCCAGTTATCACTCATCACTTGGAATAGAGAGCAAAAGATCAAAACAGAACTAAATTTGTAAAAAAAAATCATAGCAGCATTTTGCTCCGTAGCAGGCAGGTAAAATAATTCTGTCTTTGTCCAAAACACAAATAAATGAATAAAAGCCCCTTTCTGAAAGTCACAGCTTTCATCACAGAATCAGGACAAGTATGTTGCATGTGTCATCACAATACCACCACAGTAATACATCTGCAGTGAATATGGTATGTATACATGTTTCATAAGCATTTTTGCTGTTGTGATTCAGAAATGACCCCCCCCTCCCCCCAATGGGGCAAAACAGTATTCTGACACCTAACTCCATCCATTTCCTGAGCTATGATGTACTACATGAATATATTGCATATCCCTATGTGTTCCTATCTAATGGCTAATTCTATCTGCATTTACTCCTTTACACTCTTGTGGCTCCCATACACCAACTGACCCTATCTTGGAAATGAACATCTGTGTCCTGAATGTCAACATGTGTTATCCTGTTTAGTTTTTCATCCAGAGATCAGCAAAAAGCGGGATTTCCTATTCAACATGGTCAAACAGTTATTTTTCCATCAAGGAGTTTCTAAAATGTCTCTTATGTACAGAAAGACAATGAAATGCAAACAAGGGCAGGTTTCCATGGAAGCATCAGGTCTGAAACTCAGATAATTACTGATTTAGATTTCCAAATAGCATATAACAAACAAAAACAAAGATAAGGCTGCATTCTAATTTGGAGTAGAACCTGGTTTACTCCAGCTAAGGATGTTGTCGTTCATCTCAAATATACACAATCTATTACCAGACAAAGAATTATTTAACACAGGATACCATTCTTTAAAAAGGGCACAAGGGAATTAGTATCAAAATCCTTCAACAAGCCTCCCAGTCCTTGCCTTCCCCAAATGGATCTCTCTTCCACATAGTTCTTTGTGATTTATACTTTTATTTGGGTAAAGCAACTCTGTCTTTCAACTGCACTGAAATATCAGTCTCTTCTTGCTTCCCAGAAGGAAAAAACTTGGATTAGAGAGGGTAGAAATTCCGAACAAGTGTTTTCGCAATCAAAAAATAAAAGTTAACATTTTTCTGAGTCAACATTGCCAAAACAGCTCTCTTTGTCCAAATGATTTTTTTAACAGACATTTTATTGAAAATATTTAAAAATTGTTATAAGAATATGTACTGATTTTTTTCATTTATTAAACAGATTTTGACACTTCAATAATATTTGGATTAGCTCTAAATGGTATATCCAGACTTCTAATATGCATAAAAAGAAGTGTAAATGGAAAAAAAAACAAAATAAATTGTTATGGGCAAACATCATGGTGCCTGCTTAGCAATTAATAGTAAAATACGTGTAAAATTTTTTTTTTTCCCCTTTATTCTGATGCTCAGAGAAAAATGAGGTAGGGTGCCTGAAAGCTCATCTTTATCTATCCCAAACATGTAGATGCTCCAATAAAAGATATCATCCACAAGAAGTCTGGCTTCTTGCATAGAAATGAACACCATAGTCCATCTTTGGGCAAAGTTAATGAGAAGATGGCAGCAACAAACAGCAACGATCATGTGAAGCAATAAAATGGCAACTGTTCCTCATTAGTCAAATTTTAGTTTTAGGCGAGACAACAAGACTTACGGTCTTGTTGGTAAGGCCCCCCTATCAATGGGCAGGATGTCCCTGTTGCTCTTCCCAGATTGGTCAGCTGCTTTAGACATTGTTGGCTGTGAGATTGGGCATCCATATCTGCACACGTGCAGGTGGGGACAGGATCACTGTCAAAACTCCATTCTTTGATTCAGCGAGATATCCCTAGAAAGTGTGTCAAAGTTTCTTGTTCCTCCCCTGAGCTCCATTGTGTCAAATTCTCAGGGTGTATGTGTGTGCTTAATCCATTCCACCTCTTTTCCTTCTGTGAGCTATCTTACTACACAGCAATGGGCTTTTGCATCTAGATTAAATGAAGCAGTTTTAGCTGCAGCATCATCAGCAAATGGGCAGCTGTTAAATTGCACCATGTAGTTGGAATACCATGAATCTTTGAAAGACCTCAGAGTCTGTTCACTGTTTAGGCTGGAATTGAAGATTAAGTTTTTCCTCATTGAAAAACAGTTTCACCTATTTAGGAGGGTAGTAAAACACTGGAACAGGTTACCTATAGAAGCTGTGAACTTTTTGTCCTTGGAGGTTTTTAAGACCTGTCTAGATAATGCCTTGGCTGGGATGATCTAGTTGGGACTAGTCCTGCTCTGAGCAAGGGGTTGGGCTAGATGACCTCCTGAGGTCCCTTCCAACACCAATTTTCTATGATTAAAAAAAAAAGGGGGACCAACAATCTGCAGCCTCAAAATGGTATGCAGTGTGACTCAAGTAGCTGCTGAAATACTTTGTGATACAATGTATACAAATCTGACTGAAACCTTTAAGTTGAATTCAAGTAGGCTTTTCAGCTAAAAGGGAGCTGAGGAAATAGTTTATCACTTGGATATATCATGTAATTCTTTCTTGCAGGGCTATTATGACAATGTGATGTGCCAATACAGGCAAGTCCTGCTTAGCATTCTTAACTGGTTCCTGAAAAACCGAGCATTAAGAAAAACTGAAAGTATTTGACGACCCACGATGGCGACCACAATTGTTTTTAGTGACCCAAGATGGCAACCACGAGTGTTTTAACGAAACTCACTGAGCGCTAAGTGAAATCAGATATCAATTTAAAATGACTGTAATAGCACTAAGTGAAACAGCGTTGCCTGTACACTGAAACTGAATGAAGCAATTCTCAGTCTTTCCAGCTGGAAGACACACAGCAATTAAGACAGGATGGATAGATCATCAACGGGAAAAAAAGGAAAGACAGAATATCTACCCCATGCTAGTACTGAGAGACTGTCTGCTTTACTGCAGTGGAATCTAAATTGATCAGCCAACGTTTGCTTTTTATTATACACATTTCCTGACCTAAATCAAGGCTGTTTCCCTTTGCTTACTGACCTGCATAGTCAGAGATCTCTGGATAAGATTCTTTACACATTTCAGAACTAGGACTTCTCTGACATCCCCACTCACTCACTCCATTTACCCTTCACAACTTCTCTAAGCAAAAAAACAAAAGAAAAACAAAAGGCAAACAAAGAGAAAAATGCTTCCAAAATGTTCTGTTACATGGTTTCAAGACCTGTAGAAACTAAAACTAAACATATGGGGTCGCCAATATGGTTTAAAAACAGAACAAAAACTAAGAAGGGGGTGGAGAAAAGACAGAGCTAGCACTGGTGGGAGGCAGGAACAGACATTATCGCTATCCTAATACTATCTCAGTTAAGCTTGTCACTGATGTTACCCTTTGCATTTAGTGACAGCTGCTGTGTATGGATGTATCTAGACACCCAAAACCACAGTCCAGAGAGACAGGATAACACTCCTAGTCCTGCACAGAGGGGAAGGATTCCTTTTTTACTATGAGCAGCAGGGAATCATCTTTGTATGTCACATCCATAGAACTATTGCCAGAAAAAAAAAAAAAAGCAAAAAACAATCAGCTACACAAATGCACAGCGACAATCATGAAACTGTTCTGAAACTTAACAGTTCATCTTCAGTTAAAAACTGAAGGTTAAAATGTCTTCTAAGGTTATAGCTGTAAGCAGCAGAATGGTTTTATCTTTCTATTTGAAAAAATGAAAAAAAAAAAAAACCTAGGAGAGAAAAATGCGGAGAGAAAGTTAGGTTGCACATACGAGAAGTTGACAGTTGGGATAAGCCACATTTACAGTTGGCCGTGAACCCTTAATTTGACCCATGTGCATTATAAGGCAGCATATTTAACTGAACAATCAGAAACCGTATTTCCTGCCTGGTTCTCTGCATACTTTGGATGTGTAAGGGATCAAGTAAGGGATAGCCAATGTGGTCCCCATCTTTAAGTAAGGGAGGAGGGAGGACCCAGGCAACTATAGGCCCACCAGTCTTACCTCAATCCTGGGCAAACTCTTTGAGAACATCATCAAGGAGCACATCTGTGATGGGCCGGCATCGGGGAGGATGCTCAAGGGCAACCAGCACGGTTTCATTAGGGGCAGGTCATGTCAGACCAACCTGATTGCCTTTTACGATCAGGTCACAAAAGCATTGGATGCAGGTGTCACCATGGATGTAGTCTTTCTGGATTTCAGCAAGGCCTTCAACACTGTTTCCCGCCCTATCCTCATTAAAAAACTAGGCGACTGTGGCATTGATGCCTACACAGTCAGATGGATTGCAAATTGGCTGAAGGGTCGTACTCAGAGGGTGGTGGTGGACGGGTCATATTCAACCTGGGGGGAAGTGGGCAGCGGAGTCCCCCAGGGCTAGGTCCTTGGGCCTGCGCTGTTCAATTTCTTTATCAGCGATTTGGACGACGGGGTGAAAAGCAACCTGTTCAAATTTGCTGATGATACCAAAATTTGGGGTGAGGTGGGCACGCTAGTAGGGAGGGAAAGACTGCAGAAAGACCTGGATAGGTTGCAGGGGTGGGCTAACAAAAACAGGATGCGTTTCAATACGGACAAGTGCAGGGTGCTGCACTTGGGCAGTAGTAACGGGCAACACACTTATAAGATGGGAAACTCCCTTCTTGAGAGCATGGAGGCAGAAAGGGATCTTGGAGTCATCACTGACTCCAAGATGAACATGGGCCGACAATGCGAGGTCATGGTCGGCAGGGCTAACCGGACCCTATCGTGCATCCACAGGTGCATCTCAAGTAGGGCCAAGGAGGTGATCCTCCCCCTCTACGCAACACTGGTCAGGCCGCAGCTGGAGTACTGTGTCCAGTTCTCGGCACCCCACTTCAAGAGGGATGTGGACAACATTGAGAGGGTCCAGAGGAGGGCCACCCGCATGATCCAGGGACAGCAGGGCAGACCCTACAATGTGAGGCTACGGGACCTGAACCTGTTCAGCTTTCACAAGAGAAGGCTGAGGGGGGACCTGGTGACCATCTATAAACTCACTAGGGGGGACCAGAAGGGTTTGGGGGAGATCTTGTTTCCCCTAGCACCCCCCGGGATAACAAGGAATAACGGCCACAAGTTGTTGGAGAGTAGGTTTAGATTAGACATCCGTAAGGACTACTTCACAGTTAGGGTGGCTAGGATCTGGAACCAACTTCCAAGGGAAGTGGTGCTGGTTCCTACCCTGGGGGTCTTTAAGAAGCGGCTTGATGCCTACCTGGTTGGGGTCATTTGAGCCCAGTTTTCTTCTTGCCCAGGCAGGGGGGGGTCGGACTTGAAGATCTACAAGGTCCCTTCCGATCCTACTTCTATGATTCTATGACAATTAAGGTTTCCAGATTTATGGGTGCCCACCTATTCCCTTACTTGGTTTTACAACCCCAAAAGCACTCTTGGAACCATTTTCCTATCACAGATATAAGGCACATCTGCTGACTATAATCTATGATTTTTACTCAGAAGGTACAACTATATGAACACAAACAACTATAACTGTGGGGTGAACTGTGCCATGCTCAGCACATCACCAGTGTCCAAGCATCAACAACAAAATAAAGATCTTAACTAGGATTATGTACAAGTCCCTGAGGAAGATTATCATTCACTGTAATGTATTACAGATTTCACTCTGCCAATGAAAGTCACCTCAGGTACAACTATCCAGCATAAAACCCCATACATTTCAGTAAATTTACAGGCTAGTTGGCTTAATTCAGGATTTCAGATGCTTGTGAAGTTCTGGAGAAGCTTTCAGTCTAGGGGTGAAATGTACTGTGATGGGCACAGATCATAGATGCACCAAGAAGGCAGACCTTCCCTTAGCACAGAACAGTTGAGCTACAAAGTATGTTAAAAACATACTGCCTGATTTCTGACAGTTCAGGTACGTATTTATAGGCACTGCCAGAGCTTTGAAGAGTAAAAGGGGAGCCTGAAAAGAATTTGACAAGTGTAACAGTGAGAAGAAGGAGCCTCAGAAAACATTCTCCTTTCTTATGACTGTACACAAAAGGAGTCAAATAAAGTCCCTCTTTCTTGAAGCAGTCTGGGGGACAATAACATTAGTGCTTCAGTGACAATCTTGCAACAATAACAGCCTAACTCTTCTTAAAAGCCTGACCAAACCAACCAGATTTAAATTCCACCCCCACAATAGATCTTATTACCATTAGCAGTAAAAATTACTTCTAAAATACAATATGGCGCAAATGCAAAGTGACTTGAAGTGAACGGACTAGGTGTGCAAGACTGCAAGATGTGGAAATTGGCGCTGTTTTTAGATCTGCAACAGAATCTATGCCAGAATGGAAATTTCTTACAACTTGTTGGTTGGGGGCTGCCACTTTACCATATAAATGCATCTGTATACTAACAGGCACAATCTCATTTGTTGATATTCCCAAGAGACAAGGTCCAGAAATACAAAAGCTAATGCCATGCTCTGTAGCTAGGAGGAAATTAATCATGCAGCATCTCTAAAAGCACATGGCACTGAAAGATGAGAATATAATTGCTAGTACTCGTCAACAAGCCAAGTAATTTGAACACAGCTACTGAGTTTTTCAACAAATACAAAATGATTGAATGAATAGGGTAATTTTACAAATGGTAACATGACTATTTAATTTTGGACAGTTATGCCATGTGTGGATATTTGTTTAAAAAAAAAAAAAAAAGAGGGGGAAAAATTATTTCATGTCTGGATTTCCACTGCCTGACTTGCCAGGCACTTTTACTTACCCGGCATCACTCCTTTGATATCACTTTCAGTGTTCATTTTGTTCTTGTGAGTGAAGTGAAGGATAAGTTTCTTGGATGCCTCAAACTGTTGTGTGGCCATCAGCCACCGAAGGGATTCTGGGAAAATACTTCAAAGAGAAAGTGTGTTAGTGGATGCCTCCAAGTGTCTGTCAGTGGGAGCTTATTGCCTTTATCTGTTTCCTTTACCATTATTACTTAATTCTCTGATAATGTAAGAATTTCCTAAAGTATACAAAAGCCTTTTGGGTTTTTTTTGCAAACAGCATAAAAACCAGGAAGACACACGCACACACTGCCAACTGAGCATGGGCACTTTGTGTTCCATCATCCCCCAAACCTTTTGACATGGATTCATATATAAAAAGCTTCCTATCACACCACACTGTTAGTAAACAGGGCACCAATAAAACAAAATATGGTATGTCAATAGAACTGTGGTCATTACAATGTATGAAAGGGTTGGGGAAACTAGGAAGTACAGTTTGCAGTAGCCACTAGCTGCCAAGTCCAGAATGAGTTTTGTAGTTTCCAGATAGCAGTTTGAATCAGAAGAAAAACAATTTTAGTTAACGGAAGTGACTTGAAGTTTTATTAATCTGGAAGAATAAAAAAAAAAAGTGCAACAGTGATTTTGTTATAAGGCATGTTGTTTAAATATTTGCAAAATATAAAACCTTTTTCTTCCGAGTCCAAGGTGACCAAATGCCCATACAGATTTTAAGGCCTGCTTCAGACTAAGCAGTTTGTACTGCTGTAAATGTTTAATAAGCATACTTGTTTTGTTATGGAAAAAGGTCATTTTAATGAAAACAAATTTATTTTATTTGCATATTATGCATTTCATTTGTATAAAAATGTCCCATGTATGGCAGACTACTCAACAGAATATGGAATGAATACTAATAAAACTCAAAATAGAGTACTACTTGTAACATAAACATCACAGGAAACAGCACTAAAAAAGAAAAGTTAACACACTTCTGATCGCATTAACAGCAATATTTTAGTTTTAAACTTCAGTTTCCCTTAGGTGAGTGAGGAACTGGGAAAGCTTTTACATTTAGGAACACACTTGAAAGAAATCTTCTGGATAGGAGTTGGCATAAACGTGATAAACACAGTATCCCAAATAAAGAACACAGGAGAGGGACCAGATTTTCATTTGCCCACAGCATCCTGTCAGCAGACCAGACTATCAGACCCTGAATAGGTCATCTAATTGTCACTTCTGGACTATGAAAATAAAACTCTATAAAAAAAGGAAGGCTTATGAGAATTTGGAGAGCTAATAAATTCCAATATAAGGACAGGTTAAGAGATCCTGACTTAAACTGATTAGCAGAAGGTATCTTTGGAAATTACTAGACTACTCTGGTAAGCTAAGAACTAAGAGGCAGCTGGCTTGGGTGTCATTAAAAGCAGCTGTCAGATCCATGTTCTGATGCTTGGTTACCCACAACCTATACCTAGTAATGTCCTATTAAAAACACATTTACCCAATAAAATACTTAAGCAATAACCATGAAAGGACTCATATTCTGTGATGCAAACATAGCACTGTGTACCCTACTGTTTAAGGGTGGTTCTTAAAAATATATCTCAATAAAAATACACATTTATTTTCTTTAACTGCAGATGTTCACTCTAATCTCTTGATCTCCTAACTGACCTTCCACATAGTTTTTAGATCCATTTTTGTATAGCACCAATAAGGCATGTACAGAACTCAACATAAAGAAACCCTACAAGGCATAAATGCATCTGAGGACCATGATACCTTCAGTCATTTTTAAAGGTGCCTTATCCTCCTCTATGTGGAGCTCAGTTTCACCATCCCCACTCTGTGTTGAGAAACTTAAAATTGTACTGAACTCTCTAAAGTATAAAATTAAATGATATCAGAGATTCCACCACAATGCAGTGGCCTTTGCTACAGATGCAGAGTAAACATTTGTGTGTTTGAGGTAATGGAGGGACATGGAAATTGAGTAGTCAGTTGCACAGCCTTCTGGGGTTAAGAAAGACAGCACACATTGCCCTGAGCTAGAACAAAACCCTAGAGGAAGAAAAAAAGAATATTGATTGCGTGCATTAAAAAAAAAATAGAGGATCTATCTTAAAAACCCAATAGATCAAAGAACACTAAGCATGTACAGCTAAACATTCAGCCATTCCCTTTGACAGTAAAATAAGCTATTTTACTAACTCTTCCCAGGTGTCTGTTTCAGCATATTTTCTTGCAGAAAATATAGTTGTGAGAAATTCCCCATTTTGTAAGTCTACCCTGAAGAGTCCAAATGAAATACACCTTCCACTGTGTTGCTCTTGACAGCTAAACAAGATTGCCTGCTCCTCTACTTTCTTTAAAATACATTCTCTCACTCCACTTCCCCCAGAAGCATGGGCACATACACACCCCAGAAACCTTTTAGCTAGAAAACCAGTGATGATCCAACCACTGAAGGAAAAGAATTGCATCAATACTGGCATTGCTCATTATTCCCTCAAAGTCTCAGACTTTTCATGCTACATGTGTAGTACATTATTTTGTTATCAATATTCATTTCCAGTAGGCACTGTCCAAGAGAAGTAGGTTTATCCAGGCCCTGAGGAGCGTGGCCAAAGGGCAGACAAAGGGTAACGTGAAGGGTTGAAGCATGGGAAACATTGCCATCTACCCCTCAATTATAAGTCAGGTATGTTTTCTGAATTATATAATTAAAGTAAGTCATGAAAACAAGACTTTCAACTCATTTATAAAGGGAAACTGATCTTGTGAACACTTAGACATGTATCTATCTGTTTGTCAGCAGTTCCACTGACTTAAAAAAACAGGGAGAAGGCCTCAGAGTCACCTTACTACCTGGTTCTCCTCCAAAACGGTTACCGCCTATGTGTAAGGTGAGAAAAGCACCAGCTATTGCAGCCTCAATGCTAAGAAGATAACAGAAAAGGTGAATAATGGAGAAAGAAATTAATAGGTAGTTGAACATAGGGGAGAGAGGGAGAGGAACAAGGGAGGCAACAGTGGATTCAAAAATTGGACAGAAGGGACAAAGGGAAAAGAGTACTGTAGTCAGGGTCAAACTGTTTAAAATTAGATACCCATTTTGTGGACAAAATGGGGGTCATGATATATGGAAGTCAGGTTACATCTTTGCTAGAAATTGGGCTAAACCCAATAATCAGATTTGTACCTACAACCATGCTTTCCTCTCTGCACAACTTGGCCAGTGGATATTACTTTTAAACCAAGTAGGTGGTAACTCCTCTACTCTTACAGAGATGTTGTATGTTAGTCTCCTCTGCAGGGACAAAACCGAGGAAAGTGCAGATGTATGGGACAGAAGAGAAGGCTAAGCTGGCCTCCTATCCTTCAGATTCTCAAGCCAAGAAATGGGTACACAACTCAGCAGCTGCCACAGCAGAACTGGCCAGGATACTGAAACATAAATGGAATTATAAGACCTGGGAGAGCTAGAATCACTGTGTTTCCTCACATACCACACACTGCTGAAAAACACATGCACCTTGCTCTGGGAAGACAGAATGAAGACCTTTCCACCCCACCTCCCATCCCAATCTCACTTGCCAGAGCATGGGTGCAACATGACTGGATGCCTAGGCCACATGGAGGAGCAGCGAAGACAACTCATCAGCATCATTCAACTTCTCACTGCAGCTCCACCACTAGAAGCTTAACCGTCTCATAGTTGGCAAATGGGCTGCTCAGCCAAAAGCTACTGCCAATTTGACAGTGGCTGGGAGAGGGTTAAAACTGCAAGTGGTGGAGCTGAAGGGAGAGGGTGAGTGACAAGAAGGTGAGTGATGTTGAGTAGACTCTGCCCCTCCTTCACGCAGCTGAAGGAGCACAGCCCCCAGCAGGTATTCAAGCACCCCTATTCCTCCATTCTGGTGTGGAAATCAGTTTTCTTGCTTAAGACATTCATCCCAAGTTTGGAGGGGTAATTTTTTGGGAGAAAGGGTGTATGTGGTATGCAAGTAAATACAGTATTGACAGACTGCTGGCATCTCTGGCAAATACGTGAAAACCTCCATCGCTCACACAGACCTCAGTTTTTGTACACAAATCCTTCTGCAAGAGTCACTTACCCAGTTGCTATCTAAGGGCGGGGGCAGATGTAATGTCTGAAGCACCTCTATGGATGTGTTCATCTGCACAACTCTACAGATGTCCATACCCTTTGGAGCACTCCAAAACTAGCCCTCAAGGAAACAGGTACTATTTAGAGCACTTCAAAATGAAAAGTTTCCTGTTACATTTGAGTGCTCACCCCACAGTGAGCGCTTTCCTGGAGTTCCCCACCTGCTGGACCTGGGAGATTGGAGGACATTGCAGGGACATTCCAGGACAGTGGAGATAAAGTGAGCAGGAGAGCACTCACTGACATTGGCTTCATGCCCTGTGCCATTACGGGAGTGAAGAGCCACAGACCCTGGAGGACCAGGGGCTTCTCCACTCTGCTTCCTCCACTATGTCTGACAGGGAACAGAGCTGCAAGTCATTGCATCTTTCTGTCATTCCTACCCTCCTTTGCTGGAGAGCAGCCGCAGCAATTTTGAATTGCTTCAGCAGGGAGGAACAGGAGTGGGAGAGAGGGCTGCCATGGGCTGTACATCTGTCCATGACTGAAATGCTCCATTTTTTAAATGCTTCAAATGTTAGGACTGTCCCCACCCCATGAATGCTGTTACCAACTATGTACTGTTATTACTTTCATATTGTTCAATTGAAGAAGTGGTTACAGGTGGCCTCCTGCATGGGGTATCACCAAAGTCAAAGGAACTCTGTGTGCACAGACTAACTATAGGCTTGGGCCTACCACAACTGAACAACTGAGTGCTTCCCCTGAAAGTAATATGACTCACCAAAAGAATCTCTGAAAGGCCGGACAGGCTGTAGACTCCAGCCTGTACAACCAGGGCTGGATGAGACCTCATGAGGTCATCTAGTCCAGCCCCTTGCTCAAGGCAAGGTCATCCCTGACCAAACCATTCTAGCCAAGGGTTTGTCTAATCTGTCCTTGAAAATGTTCAGAGATGGAGATCCAGAACTTTTCTAGGTAGTCTGTTATAATGCTTGACCACTGTCATAGTCAAGGGTCATAATTTGGTCCTTGCAGATGTTGATCCAGCTATTGTCAGAGATAAAATAGGAGAGCGCGCGAGACTCTTATTCTTCCTCCTCACCCCCTCCCAGTGTTTGTATACTTCCAGCATTGAAAATGCACAAGCCTAAAGAGAAAAAGCCTTTAATTGTTCTAGTTACTCAGGACGACAACCAACCACAGGAAAGATGATGGAAGATACTGTATATCTCTATGATAAAAAATGCCCCCATCAGCAGCTTGAGGTTTTTAAACAAACTTCCTAATTGCTTTGCCTCAGCCAATCAGGTTGTTAAACAACAGCATAGTAAGCAGAAATGCTGCTTTAATATTTAATGCGCTTTTCTTGTTATTGTTTTAGTTGTGTGAACTCACATTGGGGCTCCATGCAAGCTAACATACTCGTATGTGTGCATGCACACACGTGTATTTCTAGTGTTGATCTCAAAACATGAAGCCATTTGACAGGAAATTCAAAAGCAAAAAAGAGCAAAACAGTAGAGAAGCTTGCAATGAAATGTGATTTCAGGCCTCTTCTTGGTTTCCTACAGCTTTATCTCCTCTTAGTACCCTAAATTTGAACAAGACTACTACTGTAAGATGCTGCTTCACCAGGATCTTAATATGGCACGAAATATAGTAGGAAATCTATTGTCCATTTTCTATAAATGCCACTTTATTGAGAAATGATTGCCTCCCCTCTTCGTCTAGTCAGATGGGGGAAAATTAGTTGTTAGCATTGACAACCTTTCTGCTTTTGTCTCTACCCATCCCCCCCATCCTGTATTAGGATCATTCCCTTTGGAGTACTCTTTGTAAAGAACTTAAAAGGCTTTCTGCTGAGGAAAACTGATTGGTGAATCTCCTACCACCTAAAGCTGAGCTGGATGCTGCCAGCTGGTTGACATAAAACTTTTGTCCATGAAAAAGGTAGAAGAGGAACAACTTTGAATTTGGATCAGTTTTCAGTTTCCCTGTTAAAAACAGGGTACAAGGAGGTGGAAGGGAAGAGGAGAAATATTAAGGGGGGGGGGGGGGAGACAAAAAGCCCCGAAACCACAGAAAAATCCAAGCAAGGAGGGAAAGGCCAAAGATGTTACAAGGTAGAAGTGTTGAAGAAAGTGATAGAAAAAAGAAAATGAAACAGAAAATAGCAGAGAAGAGGAAATGCACACGGAAGGGAGGATGGGGAAGCAGCATTTCAAAATCTTTTCCACTTTCCATGATTAACATGCTGGAGTACCACAGGCATCTGGGAGTAAGCCAGGCCTTGTTGGAAAACAGAGCAAGCTGGCACCATTGCAAGATGCGCTGCATTAGTGCAAGCTCTTGGCACAAGGAATCTATACCAATGCAACAACAGACTATGGATCAGTGTAATTCAGGTTCCCACAGAGGGAAAAGTGGGTTGCCTGCAGGCTTGCCAGAGCCAATTTCAGGTGTTTTTCAGGGCAGACTCTCCCACACCTCTGATTGGCTGAGAAAGCCCGCCATGGGGCTGATTACCATTGAACAGCAGCACACAGGTTGTTCTTCAGCTGTTTTAAGGAAGTAAAGCTCACCACTTATTAAACACATTTTAGGTAAAGCTCACCACTTACAAATCTTATTGAAACCATACTAAATAAACTTTAATAAACAACAGCAAAGCAAAGCAGGGCTTAGGAGAGCTGTGCCAGGTGGAGTGAAGCCCCTGTGGCGAGGGCACCATGCACTCCACACCTGGCTGTGAGGGCAGGTACCCGGGCATGCCTATGCCTGCAGCCCCTACGGCAGGAGGTGCTTACCTGCTTCACTCTGGGCAGGGCTTTTTAATTCTCTGCCAAAGCATGGAATCAAACAACCTGATTGGCTGAGCTCTGGCAGGGGTTTAGGCTGTACTAGGCTGCCCCTGGAAATACGTGGGGCTTCCACAATGTTTCCAGGGCTCTGCTGTCTGTCTTTTCTGCACTTCAGCTAAGTTCCCCCCACCTTCTCACCCCCTGCCCACCCTCCCTCCCTCTCTCCTGCTGTTTCAGGCCATTTCTAGTCAAATCACAGTTTTCCAGCGCTTAGGGGGAAATGCTAAATTTTAGGCTGTCCCATGCAATCCACTGAAGCCCAAACTACAATGGTCCTTAACTATAGTATCAGTTCAAAGCCACAGCTAGGCTGTTAAAGTGACGAAGGGAGAAAATAAATCCTTTCCCCACATCCACCCCAACAACAACACACATACATTTCACACTAACCCAGCTAGTCCTTCACTTTTAACTAAGGTGAAGGGGTTGGTTTGTTTTCATTACTGGTACATTTAAGCCCTCATTAGAGCTATATGCAGGAAGCGTCTGATACTAAAGAGAACGAGAACAAACACAACGCCTCCTGTATCCTTGAGGCCTGAAACAGGAGCCTTTTTTGTAGTGGGTGCCAAAAGTCTGTACTTGATAGGGCCCTAACTGCTTTCAGGTATGTGTTGCTCATATCAGGCACATATCCTAGATTCCTGGCTCTGTCCTGACACCACAGTTTAATCATTGATCATCACAGGCCTCACAGACCTGCGCTCTTGGATAAAGCTGCTCTGTTTTGCTCCCTTTCGAACAGTCCCTACTTTAAGGCTCCAGTTGTTTAGGACTTGACACTATAATGCCCTCGTGCATAATGTAGGGGGAATAAGGAACAGAGATGGAAGCAGTTCTGACCCAGATATAGAGAAGGAGTAACCAGCACTCTTGCAACAAAGGAGGGACATGAACAGAACAGGGAGAAATATGGGGGAGCTGACATGAAGGGCCACACAACTTTTCACTGTTTAACAGATTGCTTTGGGTCCAGTGTGGGTACTTCAGCTACACTGCAGGACAGTTGGCATCTTTTCTTTTATTATAATTAAATGCTAGTTTAATATTCTCTTTCTCCTTGCACATACACACATGGTGCATACTTAATTATTAATTACTCTCAAATTGAGGGGGAAGAGCACATAGTTTGGCAACATGTACATGCCTTTCAGAAGAGGAATTCCACCTAATCAAATGAGGGGTATGTACAAATCTACCACCACTGTCCTGTGACATCACTTATGGTATAGTAGTTCCTAACCTTGACTTCTTTCCATGGTATCCCTCCCATTTTCAGTGCAAGTTACCATCCTATACCCAAGAGCAGAATTTGGGCAGCAGCAAGTCCATGAAGATTTTTTCTGATTTAGGATAAAAGGTTAGATTTTCAACTCCTGTTAATGCCAGCAAAGGATCTTACGACCAAACAAGCTTTCCTTAGGAATTGGATCAGATCCTGACAACTAAGTATTTACAAAAAGAAAAATGTACTATTTGCACATAAGTATGTTTTGATGGCTTATTTAATCTATTGTGCAAGTTAATCTAACTTTGTAATGATCAATAAAATGCTACTGGATAAAGTTTTTGAGAGGATGGTACTGGGACTGAATGCGCACAGTTTGGAGACTGAACCAATATTCTAAAGCACAGCCAATACAACTGGTGGAGGGTAGGGAATAAAATAAAATAATAGACTGGGAGAAAGGTAATGTGATAACCAAACACATGCTGAAAGTCTAGTGTAGACCAGGCAATGGAGATTTCAATACAGACTAGAGCTGGTTGAATTAAAAACTAGCAAGGAGTACCACTCATTGAGAGCTGTGTAAATGGCTTACCACATACCCACATTAATCAACATATGCTGACGTAACTTTAAATCCTGTGTTGACTGCGCCATGAATTGCAACATGCCACATACTCAAACTTAGTGTCATAAAATGGCATGCTTCCATGTGCCACATATAATGTGGAGCTCTTTGTGTTTGGTTTATATGTCACCTTAAATTAAACGTGGCACGCATCTCCAGATCTAGGGCTGTCAGCATCAGCCCTGGGACAGCACTGGGTCTGGACAATCAGGTGGGTGTCAGCCCTGGCCAGTGCAGTCCCAATTCTAGACTTGCTGCTTTCCCGAGTCTGATGCCAACAATCAGCTGTCAATAACCACCAGGGCAGCCCTGTGACCCAGTGAGGATCTAGAAAAAGTATGACTGAAATCCAAGGAATGTTATGTGCCATCCCAGAAAGTCAGGCATCTGGCTACGCACATCTGACAAGGCTGGATGCCCGATTTCTGAGATGGGACAATTTCCTCAGATCCCAACTGCACCATTATATTGACATCTGCCAGGGGACCTATTCTCAGAGAAGGCCAGAGAAAGAATGATGGGGACAGGCAAGAAGCCCAGTACAAGTTTGAGGGGAAAATCTACTTTAGGAACTCAGCTCTCCAGAGGCCAAGGCTGAGACACAGTGGCAACCATCCTTCTAGCGCAGGGGTTGTCAACTGGGGGTACACATAGGTCCCAGGGGGTACGTGGGAGAAAATGGGAATGAAGCACCACCACTCAGTGCTGCTGCCTCACAGGAGCAGGGCTGGGGTGGGGCAAGAGCAGGGTCGCACAGATGCTGCACTGCTGCCACTCCGCCACTCACCATGCCCCTGCTCCACATCCAACTGCTTGCCACCTCCCCTCCCCCCACTGCAGTACACTTACTAAAAAGGGGGCCGCCAGGGGTACACTTATTAAAAAAGGTTGAAAACTCCTGTTCTAGTGAAAACTTACCTTTTTTCTCATTTTTTTTAGCCTGGTGAGAAGAATAGGTAGCATAAGTTTCAACGCAAAGCAGAACTCTTCTTTTTCCTCCAAACCCTGCTCTACTATTTGGAAGACAAGGAGGAACTGCATTTTTTGAAGCTATATTTCAGATGTGTATATGCACTAGGGATAGGGGTGAGGGTGGGGCTTTTATAACTTCAAAAGAAAGAGTTCTACAGTGTCTAAAAAACAAATAAGTGGGCCTTCCAGATATCCCACTCCTCTGAAGCCCGGGAACACAGGACCGAAAGGGGCCACTGGGATCAGAGTCTAGGTCCTTGAGTTCACAGGTGACAATCTGACCAAAGGATTCGTAACATTATCCACTCCAACACCATTTGCACATCACAACCACATAACAGCTCATTTAGAAAAGAAGTAAAAATCCCTATAATGAGTCACAGGTAAAGATCAGGAGACACAAGGTCACTGCCTTGGTTACTGCAGTGGAAAGATATCTGTTAGGTTAAGTTATGTTCAGATGATCCTAAGAAGATTGTGAGCCATTGATCAGGGAATTGCTAAAAAACTCACAGTCCTTGCCAATCTAACCATGGGGAAGAAATCTTTCTGAAACCAAATCTAATGATTAGTTGGATGTTGAGCCTCTCTAGCCAGGTGCATGAGAAGTTTTTAAGTACTGACAGGAACACAAGCATATTCCAGCTAAACTCTTGCCTCTAGCCAAGGTTGACATTCAGTGCTTCAGAGGAAGGTAAAAAACAAGCACGCAAAAAACCCAGGGGCCAAATACCACATTTCTTCTGGCCACTACAGATGACCAGCAGGTCTGGAACATGACAGTACCATACACCTCCTCAGAGCGCATGCACATTTTTATCCCCAAGTAATAGGACAGAAATACTTACTACCAGTAAAGCAGCATCAGCAAGAAAGGGCAGATGATGACAGCTTGGAGAACCTGCCAGTCCCTGCAGAGGGCAGCCAGACCTGGCATGAGGAACTGCCCAGCCATTGCAATGAAGCTTGCCACCATGGTGATCATGAACCGGTGCCCAGGAGGACAGAGCTCTATCCCTGAAACAACAACACAGAGGCAAATTTTAAAAGGTCAATACAAGGGGAGAAAAGAAATCAATAGTGACAGAAGTTCTCATTAATAGTTTACTGCAGGCCTAGGGTTAATGCACTCCCATAAATCACAATTTATTCCATTTTATTTAAAAAGAGAATATAATATTCCTTTTATAAATTATTTCACTCAGTCCTACGCCAAAAGCAAGTATTGTATTGGAGAATTATTTTTGGCAAGTACAAGACTGCAAGAGGCCCAAAGACTTAGGATCCAGGCCTGCAAGAACACCATGCAGAGATACTGAATACCTTCGATGTCCAGGACTCCCACAGAAGTTGAGAATGCTCGGCATGTCACAGGAACTAACTCGCTGAACAATTTGAAAAGCTACTTGCCCACAAATTCACCATGCTGCTGTTCAAATCTTGTTTCAAACTAAATGTTTCTGAACTGCTTCTGATAGCTAATCTTGCTCAACTTTCAGGCAGCTTCCCATCTGTCTTATCCTGTCCTCGACCCTTCCCTTTCCTCTTCACTGAAGTCTGCTCTCATCTCAGTCATTCCCACCACCAGACACCTTAGCCACCTTATATGAAGTGAATTAAACTTCTTAAAATTCTGGGTTTGAGCTACATACTTAGAAGTGAAGACGCATCTCCCAAAACCCAATTTTTAAAATAATCCTAAGTGTGGCAGGAAAACTGGAATATACCATAAAGTTGTACTTGATGTTGATGATTCGCCACCCCAACAAGAACTAGTAGTGCTATATTCCACATTTCCCATTTTCCTACACTTACTCCCATGGATTAATCTTTCTGCATAATAATCCTCCCAAATATACTAATTGTACAGAATTTATCTGCAAGTGGGAAGAGAGATCTAGACTAGTAAGCACGCATTTCAGCATGATACACTGTTCTTTGTGACTGCTGGAACTCCTCTCCCACAGTTTTACTGCTAAAATTATTATTAAATAATTAAGATGCCATATAATGGAAGGGGGAAGTGATCAACTACTCCTTTAGCATGACTCACTACACAGTTTTGCTTTGCTAACTATTTACTAATGCAACATGTTTTTAAATGGTTAACCAGAGACTAGCTTCTAGGTGGGATGGGGATTAAATACAGTATAATGTTAGATATTTTGACAGCTGGCACAGTTTTACTGGAACCTCACCAGCCAATATCAGGGACAAAATGCATCTATAGTGTATCTATAGTCAACATTTTCCACCACAAGCACCACAGTTCAGCTTCAAAAAGGGAAAAATGCTAAAACATACTTGCTGTGGCAACAAAAAGACTTTTACACTTTAATTAGAAAAATAAAATAAACAAAGTTCCCATTCCATTCATATGGCATTATTCCTAATAATAAAACATGCAGAATTTAATAGATTCCATTGTTTTGGTGCAAAGATGTCAGGTGTAGTTTGTTTCCATACTCAACAAGGAGAAAGTAGCTTTGTTTTGTTTCCTTAAACTTAAAATCATAATCATTTGCACTTCAGTACTCCATTCTTAAAAACAAGGAGTAATTTTATTACTGTAAACACAAAGTTTGCACTAGACATCCAAATTCAGTATTTTAGTTCCTTATCTTGGATTAATATGAACTATGAAAATTCACTGAAACAAGAACAACTTTTATATGAAGTCAAAAAGATGCATCAAATAGTAAAATTGAGTCACAGATGCATAATAGATGTAGTATCTGTAGCAATTATTAATCTCACAAAAAACCCCAAAGAACTCAAGAGAAGTAAGCAGATGCAAAACAAATGCTGGAACATGATATGTATAATCAAGTTATGCCCAATTCTTAAGAGAAGATGAAAAATCTCTGTGGTTACTGGATGAGCTTCAGTCTCATGTAACATTACCAGAAATTCAATAACGATTAAATATGACATTACTGATGCACATAAACTAGACCACTAGATCAATCTATGACTTCCAAATATCTCTGAAATCAATCTTAAAAGACTCAAAGTGCTGCACAGAAGTTTTCAGCAGACCCATGGCTGGCCGCCATTCTTGATCTTATCAACAAAGCAACTCCAACTTTGCTGTGCTAATAGTGAGCATCCCCATATCTCATCCTAAGGTTCTGATCCTATGTTGTGATGCATACTGGCAGCCCTTCCAACCAAAATAAAACTCCATGGGTTCACAGGCTCAAAGTGGGCTCAGGTATATCTAATGCAGGATCAAGAGCAGATTCATCCCATGCTCAGTAAATTTATCCTGGAACCAGTCATTCTCCCAGACAGCCAAGAATTGCCCAAACCAATTCTTTTGACTAAGTAGCACTGTAGAGTCTCTTGACATATATGCAAATTAAACAATGACTAATTATTTAAAAAAAACAACCCCCAAAACATTTTTTCTGTTCCATACATACTAAATGATCCCAGAATGATGATTAATTAGATTTTATCAGCTGGACTGAGTGACAGCCCTTGAAGATGTTTCAATTACTGTAGATTATTAACCTCAATATTTGCTGAATACCGAAGTATTCCCTATGGTAAGGTGCAGGGTCCATACAGGAATGCTGCAGGTCCTTAAATAGCTCTGTGGATCAGCAATTTGGCTACACTGTATCCAAAAATCAATATGTATACCACGAGTGGAACTGATTTTTACAATAAGCACATACACATTCCAGCATAATTTCACAAGAAATATTTCGCTTCTATGTCTGCTACATGCTTTTGAACTGCAAGTGACAATTAAAAACAATGAATAGGGAGTTGCAGAACACACTGAGAAACCATGTTGGAAATGCTGTTAAAAAAAATAAAGCCAAGAAAGGATTACTACTGCATTAAGAGCTGTTCCAAATGATAAAGAGCTGAAACTCAAGTCTTTCAATTTAATAGTTTCCAACATACTAATTTATGGATTTCAGGAACGGCATTTCAATATCTTTCCCTTGCTTTCATTTATTTAATCTCCTCAAACCACTTCCCCAAGTACATTTCATACATCAACCTCCTTGTTATACTCAGTACAGTTGTAGCATTTTTTAGTCTGACCTTTCTCCTCCTCTTACCAGAGAGTCATGTAGATCAGTTGAGACAACTGAAGTTTGTAGGTAAGTTTGAGAACAGAGCCTTCTTCCCTCTGACATCATTGTCATCTTGCTTTGACAAGAGCCAAAGCTTGGACATTTCAGGGCTGTATTTTTTTTAATCCAAAATGCTAATTTTGTAAGTCCCTAAGTTTCAGTGAAGTCGCACACAAACCTTGAACCAGGTCCTTAAGGAACTAGTAGGTTTTACAGGTTTTCCTCAGACTCTTCCAAAGGTGCGGCTTACACAAGAGGGTTAGACAATACTTTCTCCCCTGAGGTGGATCAGGAATTCTTCATTATTAAACAGATAAAGGTTCAATTATAGGTGCATTTTGGATTCCTGGAACTAGGAATCACATTAGTTCTGCCTTTATGAATAAAATATCTGAAGGCTATTGTTGTAGGTTGCTTTATTGTACTATAAGTAATTCGGGATTTTCTAAAACGCTGTTAATGATTTGGTCCTTGTTGCATATTACAACAAGGTCTGTGATAAGACAAAAGTTGTGTTAACAAAACTGCATGAGAGAAAACTAAATATCCGAGTTCCAACCAAAGCATACTTTTGTATGAAGAAGTCAGTGATGTGTTTTGTTAGTCCTTGCAAGTCATATTCAGACTCTGAAGTACTGAGCAGGATTTTGGAAGGATGGAATTACTTCTCTTATTCAGGACAGTGAAACTCACAATCCTTTACATTTCCTGTGCGCTTTTCTTGCCATGGTTTCATTTAATCTCACAGCACTCTATGTGCTAAGCAAACAGCCTTTAGGAAATGGAAAGCAAGCTAGATTAAGTTGGAGCAATTTAAAATCACAGGCTCAAGAAAAATGAATTACTGATTTTAAATTGTGATTCAGTTTTAATCACAATTTAAAATCAGTAAAAAGAATGTTAATGTTTAGTTTTTTTTTTAAACTAGGTAGGTTGCGTGTCAAGTTCTAATGAACAGAATTCAGAACTAGATTATAAATACCCAAACATGACATTTTAAAATAAGTTACTAGTTAAATAAATCTACCTTAAAAGTGCAGGATATATAAGAAGAAAGTAGTATTCTCTCTAGTGAGCAAACTGATTGTTCCTCGTGGCTCTGTCCTTCAAGATTTCAGAACTAGCAGCTCTCATCTTCCAATATCTAGCATTTATTCATAAATTGGAAGAAAAGAAACACTTCATTCATAGTTGAGAAACTAGTAGGGAAGCAGTTTGTGAACTGACCTAAATGATTAAAATGAAATAAAGAAAATATTCTCCTTCCACCAGCAGAAGAAGCTCTAGCTGTCAGAAGCTGCTTTAACTAGAGGTATAACAAAGAAATTGGGTTCCTGGGGCAGCAGGACACATGGGGGCAGCAGCCACTCCTGGCTACCACTGTGTGGCTGCAGTGGCAGCTGATATTCTTCTGCATTCCTCCCTCCCACCCCCAAGCAGGCTTTGAGGAGAGCTGCCCCAGTTGCTCCACTGTAATTACACTACTGGCTTTTAACACTTCAACATATTGATCCCAGACATTTAGCTAGTGATTAATTTCATAATTTGACGCTAAAACTTCAATAAACATGTACTGCTGAATCCTTTTCTTATTTAAGTCCTGCGAATAGATTTTAATCAGTTTAGGCCTTAGCATAGGACCAGTCATCACTTTAAATTTACATTTTAAAGTTTTAAATTACATAAATTTTACTTTCCAAAATCAAATCTTTAAAATAAAACATTCCATTTAAAAAAAAGGTCACAGAAGTTCATTCATCCTGGCTGAACAAGATCCACATTATACAGTTATGGAGGCTATCTTAAAAACTGCAAAAAAAGGCAAGTGCATTGCCACTACCACAGTCTAAAGAGAAAGAAGTCACAATTGCTGGGTGGTTTTACGAACAATCCACTGCACTACAAAAAGTAATACCTAAAAATCATTAGTAAAGTCAATGTATAATGATTATATAGTGAAGAGCTGTCCAGCTTCTAAAGCGGGGAGGGACCACGTGCCCCATGGGCTGCATCACTGTGGGCTGTTTGGGCTGCACCATAGTGCGAGCCAAGGGCATCCTGGACCATATACCACATGGGTGCCCCACTTTTGCTGCACCACATGCGTGGGTGCCCAAGCCTTCCCCCTCAGCTCCCCAGTTGCAGGTTCCCATGCTCTACCACAACATATGGGCATCCTGAACTGCAGGTTCCCTGGCTCTGCTGGTTGTGCTGCATCCCACTCTTGGGGTGGGAGCAGAAACTGGAAGCTGGAGGAGGGAGGGGAAGCCCAAAACTGGCTGCTGCTTGAAAAGTAAAGCAAGATGTGCATTTGGAGTATATCAATAGGTAATCAGGAGCTTGTGAATTTTTGCATATAATGTTTCAAGGTTCTGTAGTGAGCCACTAGCTTTGAAAGGTTCCATTTTTATAGGGTTTTTTGCAAGCTATTTGCTAAAGAGACACTGGGGCTCTGCCTTGTCCTGTACACACAAATCATCCATCATCCTTAGCTAACTTGCTAACAAGGATAAAATTTATGGAAGTGCAAACCCAAAGAAATATTGCTAAATGACTGACAAAATATATACTATTACAATGTGAGAGAGAGAAAGACTTGAGAACATCGTGCAGTATTCTGAACAGGACGCGACGTGCCTCAGGACTGGTGCCTCAAGAACAGGGGTGGGCAAAATGCGGCCCACAGGCCAGATGCGGCCTGCCAAGCCATTCTATCCAGCCTGCGGGGCCCCTAAAAAGTGTAGAAAATTAATATTTATCTGCCCCTCGCTGCCTGTCACGCAGCCCTCGATGGCTTGCCAAAACTCAGTAAGCAGCCCTCTGCCCAAAATATTTGCCCACCCCTGTACAAGAAGGATGCCAAGTGACCACTGATACTATTCAAGCTGATGCATCATTTGTGCTAAATATGGCACAAAAGTGAGTCACCGGGGCTTGAGACTGGTGTTTGCTGGCAGTACTTTGAGATACAGAAAACTGTAAAATCATGGGCTCCATAGGCTGCAGTAGAAAGAGAGGAACCAAGGGCACCTATACACATTCAGCGAGGCTGCTCCAAGGTAACATTCACAGTAATTCAGCCTCACTACAAATCAAAACTATCCTCTCTTATAAGACGTTTGTAGGCACTGGAATTGTCAAAAAATGTCTACAAATAGAGAAGAGACGGCAATGACAGGCTGCCTGCAGCAAGGGAAATATCACGCAGATTACAAGAGGGAAATTTCTTTGAGATAATCAGGGATAGCAAAAACAACTGTTTTCTTCAACACATCTTAGGGGTTTGTAGGTTTCAAATGCCCTACAAACTCTCTAACCCAGCTAGGTCATCTCCTCTCTTTGGATAAATTAAAAGCCTGGCAGCCCAATCACATCTCCCCCCTTCTCAGTACATTTACATACTAGTTACGTATAGAGCAGTAACCACCAATACCAAACTGTTTGCTTTTGGGTATTTGCTAACAACCCAAAGGCTGACATTTGTTATCACAAGGTGTTTGCACAGGTCTGAATAGTGAATGTACTGACTGAAGTTGCAACTTGTTTATGAAGTGCTGCACAAAGAGCAGAAAAGGCTACGTGGGTTGAACAAACTTCTCTTTAAGGATCAATGTCCCTACTTTTCACCCCAAGCCAGGAAGCCATTAATCCGGTCTGGTCTTTAAGAAACATGGCTAAATTCTTTTTGGTTTTTCTTCCATGTCATCCAGGTGTCTGCCACTCCCTTCTAACCACCCTTTCAATTAAAGACATTCAAAAACGTATCAGCCCAGTTAAGCAAACAAAGAGACTCAAAATCAAGGCTCAGTTTGTACTCCTGAAGGAAGAGAAGCTGGATGAAGTCGTCAAACTCTGGGATGGGAACGGTCCATAAGCCAGATAAATGGTATGGGGCTGGTCTATCAGGCCCCTGGACCACCCCCTCACCACCATCCCCCCCATATTGAATCCAGTGTCTACTCCAGCCAGTCTGAAACCTGCATTGCGTATGGTTCAAGTCCAGGACCAGCCAGAGTGGGTGCCATGTTTAGTTTGTGTCCCAGACCAGCTGAAGTGGGCACCACATACGGCTCAAATCTTGGAGTAGGCACGCCGCACAGCTCACATTCTGGACCAGTCTGAGCAGGCGCCAAAGCAGCATGCATCCTGGGTCCTGTGTGTGCTATGTCATTCAACTATGACACCGAGGGGCAGCCCTAGGGGCCAGATAAGGGGGCTCTGTAGGCCAGATCCAGCCTATAGGCTGTGTCTTTGACACCCCTGCACTAGACATAACTTACTATCAATTTGATGGGGAAGCAGCTCAGATATTACACTGATAGACAAAGCTAAATTTCTGTGGTTCAAAACCAATTTTCATATCTTTAGCCTGGAAAAGCGCAGGCTCAGGGGTGATCTGATGGCCACCTATAAGTTTATCAGGGGTGACCACCAGTATCTGGGGGAGCGTTTGTTCACCAGAGCGCCCCTAGGGATGATGACTAGGTCGAACGGTCATAAACTACTACAAGATCGTTTCAGGCTGGACATAAGGAAGAATTTCTTTACTGTCCGAGCCCCCAAAGTCTGGAACAGCCTACCACCGGAGGTGGTTCAAGCGCCTACATTGAACACCTTCAAGAGCAAACTGGATGCTTATCTTGCTGGGATCCTATGACCCCAGCTGACTTCCTGCCCTTTGGGCAGGGGGCTGGACTTGTTGGTCTTCTGAGGTCCCTTCCAGCCCTAATGTCTATGAAATCTATGAAAAACATTTATGGTGCTTGCTGTTTCTTGCATACCTCTTCTGCCTCCCATATTTCTAAACAATGCCCAGACAGTCAGATGCCAAGTTAAACATACAAAATGATCTCTTATCTCCCTGCGAGAATGAAAGATTCCCTACTGATGACTAAATCATATCTTTCCCCCTCTTTTGGTGCATTTGAATTCTGTCTATGGAGGAACAGAACAACCAGAGAAACGTCCATCTGGAATGGTTTAGGAACAGGAAAATCTGCATCTGTGCAGACATTTGGACTAGATGACCCTTGAGGTCCTTTCTAAATTTAGGACTGTGGGATCAGAATCTGAATTGTGCTACAATGTCTAGCTGTGCTTCTTGTTTGATTAGGCTAGGGGACTGGAAGTCAGATCACCTAGCAACTAATCCTAGTTTTGTCACTGGATTATTTTATACACTGGAGCAAGAAGAGGAGGGATCAGTTGGTGGGTTTGGAGGAGCTAGTTCAAGCAGGATTAGGGCTCTATGCCTCCCTCCACCCTCTGTCTGTTTAGCCCATTTAAATTATATGCATACTGGGGCAAGCACATCACACCCAACAGTGTGATAATGATACAGTGCTACATGTTGGACGGGTTGTAAAGGGGCATGTAGCTGGATGGGTTTCTCTTGACACTACTGCAATAGAAATAATAATTAATACATTTAAGAGCTCACAAAAAAGACTAAAAATAAATTGATTTTCACATCACTTCTGCAGACTCAAGGTTTCTGGATAAATACCCAAATTTCCAGATGGTTATTAGACACAAATTTCCAAGTGCTGCAAGCCTCACTTGTGCGCTAAATTTACCTCTTCTCTCTGTCTGCACAGCTCTGATTCAGCTTGCTTGCAATGACACAGGCTGAGTCTGTATTCACTCCTGGATGAGTTAAGACAAAGAGCATTCTCTCTCGATCATCTCTGCTGTCACCAAAACAAATAAGGAAGCACCAGGTGCAATTTCTGCTTATTAATGATAAATGCAGTCTGCAGAACGAAAAGGTTATCACACACACTACAATGCACAGACAATCAGCCAAGCCATGTAAACAAAAGAGACAGAGACAGAATGAAAGAAAAGAGAAATCCAATCCTTTGTCAAATAGAGGAAGCAGTAATAGACTAAAAACTCTCAATGACTGAATAATAGACATAGGTTTACTTTTCAAAGTTCTCTAAACAGCGCAGAGGAACAGAAGTTATTCTGAAATACCTCCACATGTAATGAAGTTATCTTCCAAAGTTGTTCCCTATGCAGCACAGCTTCTTATGCATATACCTGCCTATAACTTGTATATAATTAATGGTTCTGATGCACATTAAATCATTTCTTCAGGCATTTTTGAAGTCTGGGTCAATAGGGGTTCTAGTCTAGTTGGCTCCAGACAGGTCCCTTTATTGGTGGATGACTGGAGGGTTGCAGATAACTATCCCAGCTGTTTCTACCTAATCAGGTGTCTCACACCCAAAACTGGATCCAATTCAGTATAGCCATTTTGTATGCAAGTCACAGGATAATACTAAAATGGGTGCTAGAGTATATCCCAGCCTACTCCCTTCCTAAGCCCCTCTGCCCTCTGTTGAATTTTCCCAGTGAGGCCTTTGTCACACAAAACAGGGTTGTCCAACTTCTAAAGTCAGGGGCAGCATACCCTGTGGGCTGTACCAGTGGGGACTGCATGCTGCACAGGCCACAACAGTGCAAATCACAGGACCCCTGGGCCGCTTGCCATGCAGGCACCCATCTCACCTGTACCATGTGTTTGGGGGCCGGGGGGGAGTGGCAACTGGATGGGAGCCCAGGGGCTGCAAATTAATTCCTTGCAGCCTGCATACAGCCCATGGGCCAGCATTTGGGCAGCTCTGACCTAGAAAATTGTAGCATGCTCTATACATTGCATGCATAGCGTCTCAGACTGACCTTAGATGCTGCACAAGGGGCCCGTTTGGCACATGCTGCACACGGTATGTGAAGCCAGTCTGGTGCATGATGCATGTGGGGCCAGGGCTGGGGCATGCAATGTTTGTACTGGATCAGTCCTATGAACTGGATCCAGTATGTGGGGCCAGTCTGCAGGCCTGCTCTGGCTTGTGGACCAGCCCCACGCCACTTATCCAGTCTGTAAAGCTGATGGATTTGACACCCCTACTTTACACCTTTTCCCATTTCAGGTCTCTGCCCTGCTCCACATTCATTTGTCACTATACTGATATCTTTGCTTTCCTATACACCCATGCCCCCCACCATCCTCCAATATCTGAACATTAAATTAAAAGTGGCTGCTTCTTTCCTTGCTCCCAAAGTCAACTGCCCAAATCTCACACACCTGCAGCTCAACTGCCAGCTCCACCACAATGGCTCATCCCCCTGACAGCAAAACATTACGGCACAGGCTACAAAAGGGAATAGTCAATACCCACCCATCCCTAACCCATGGAAGAGGCACCAGTGGAGCAACTGTTTCCTTTACAGCTGGCAGGCTAGTTCATTTGAAGCACATTGGATTCAGAATTGCATTGGCATTATAGTCACTACATTACAGTCACTGCGTTACAGAAAGCATAGCAACCTTGTAAGCATGTGTGCATGCACACACACAGCAAGTGCCATTTGAAAATTGCAGTTACCATTGCCTTCACTTCCACCACATTTTAATGGGGGAAAGGGGTTGGGAAGAAACAGAAAGACACATCTTCAAAAGGTATGAACAAAGCCATAGCATCTTGTTTCAGGTCTGTTAAGCATTTCCAACCAACTAATTGACATAAGCATGGCATAGGGAAGGGGGGCGGTCTTCATCTCCATCAGCAGGGCTCCAGAACCATCCTCTCCAAAGAGACAACTCATGCATCCTAAATGTCTCTAAGCAGTGATTCTACACTTGCATGGCAGAACCCACTTCCAAATTTCTGTCTCATCCAAATGAACAAGTGAATAAACATCAGGCTTTTGATTCCAGTCTTTTCCCAGTGGGACTGCATATTACTGGCAGCAATCAGACAAGGGGAGCCTTGAACTGTTCTGCTATTCGGCTTATCAACAAGAAAGATAAGCACGGAAGAGACCTCGAAATGGATAGCCTTTATGTGTACTTTTCTGAAGCACTCCCTAGATTGAAATCAAGTATTCTGTCTCTGTTCCAGAGATTATCCTGTGGCCTGAATAAGAGTTTCCTGACTACAGGACTGTGCATTACAGTGGTTCTCAACCTTTTTAGACTCAAGGCACCCCTTAGAAAATGCCAACACTTAATTTTTACTTAGGTTTGGCTAAAAACTCAGGAAGACTATAGCAGGCCAGAATGGTTTTGACACTATGGAATCCTATTTGAAATCTCTGAGTTTATTTAATGAATCATGTATAGGTATCTATGCATCTAACAGTGCTAATATTGTGTGGCATCCTTAAAGAAGGGAGACAGCTATATCAGTCTGAAGTCAAAGGCAAGGAAGATGTGCACCTTTATAGGCTAACTAAATATGATTATATATAAAACACAAGCTTTTGTGGGCTAAAACTTACTTCATCAGATGCCAACCCTTAAAAGGGTCTCATAGCACCCTAAGGTACTACAGGATGCTATAGTATACAAATATAGTATAATAGTCAAGAATCACCAGTGTATAAGACAAGAACAACCCAAGAAGGGCCTTGTTCTTGTCAATGTTGATTTAACAGCAAACAGAAAAAAATTATTTTGTTCACGTTTTACAGATTTTTGAATTTTTGCAATTATTTCTAACACTTTACCTTCAAATGCCTTATAACTCCACGTATAATTATTAAGAAAAATGTGCGTGTCACACTAATGCCCAACAACCACTGCAAAAGGAGAGAAATCACCAGCCTGTCAGCTTCAGGAAGAGGTCATGCTAATGTGCAACACAGCCTGAGTGCACATCCAGCGCAGTCAGGCTATCTCAGCAATTTAAAAGAAAGCATTTAGTAAACATGATTGTAAAAGGCTGTCACACATTTGGCCCCTGGAGCATACTTATTTTAAAGATTCATGTCATGCACTCTGGATAGACTTGTCCTAAAAGCTATGAAAATTGAACTTGAGAAATGTAGACATAGCCAGCTATTAGGTCGGTTGCTACCATCAGCGTGCATTCAGTGTTCACACTGCCACTCATAAATTACTTTTCACATTAACGGGTACACTTCTGCCTTTAAGAACATCCCACTAGAATTACTAAACAGTTATGTACTGAAGAATTTGTAGGTAAATTACAAAAAAACCAAAAAGGGACTAGGCTGCAAAATAAAGGTTGTAGTTTTATGACAAAAGACAGAGGGGAAAACAGTCATTTGCTTCTGCCTCCCCATAACCATTTCATGTCAAAATTTAAGGCTGGGTAATAGTAAAATGAGACAATGTAACTTTGCTAAAAAAGCTGATTAGAAAATACCAGTCAATAGGAGTTTGACAAAAAGCTGACAAGTACAGATGATATTTTCTACCTTTCTATTTTTCAGCAACCTCTTATTTGCTGGTTAATGCATCTGTGGAAACACACAAGAAAACACTGTTTCTCTGGAGAGAAATTCAATGCAAAGAAGCACTTTCTGACTGACTGATATTTCCAGACAATATCCACACCCAGAGAACAAAAGGTTTGTTATAATTAGCATTACAGGCTTTTAACATTTGAAATGAAATTAAAACTTCTCTTAATTATAGATCTCTAAGTTTTATTCCTATTATTTAGCTCAGTGGTTGCTAACCTTTTTTGTACCACAGCTCAATTGTAAGCATCAACGGCTAGTCCTGACCCAGGAAATTGTTTTAGTAGAAAACAGCCCTTTGGCCCTGGCAGTGCCCTTCACTTCCAACCTACAGCCCCCGCATCCCTGTTGGTACTCCTCACTCCTGACACACTGTCCCTTGCCCCAAGACTCCAGCCCTGCAGCGTGGGGTCAGGGGGTGGATGCATGGGGGGGAGGGGGGGGGGCACATGCTTTCCCAGATTTGTGCAGCGAAGGCGGGAACGGGGCTGGCGCCTTCCAGCCATGCCAGCCATGCTGCAAGCAGTAGGAGGAGTAATGGATGGAGGGTGGATGGAGGGGCTGTGCTGTCCTCACCTTCTCCTGCCACCAGCCACTCACGCACTGGGCCATGCATGTACCCTACCGCCATGGCCCAGCCGCTGTTCCCCTCAGGCCATGGCTCTACCCCAGAGAGGAAGTGAGGTGGTGGGCAGTTTACCTGTGTGCTCCCCCTCCCCACCCCCAGCACGTCATTTATGACCTCGCTCCCTCCCCCACTCCCCCCATAGACTTACCTGCAGGGAGCTGCAGGGGCTACTGTCCACACTGCCTGGTTGCCACGTGCATGTGTGCATGCGCACATGCACGTGGCACCCCCTCCCTGACTGCCCGCCTCCCAATCCCTGCAGCCCCTGCATAGACTGGAACTCTGCCAGCCTGCAAGAAGAAACCCACAGTTTCCCACATTTTTGTCCTTTAAAGAAGAATCCATTTTTAAAGTTTGTTGATCCATTTTTTAGTTTGTTCATGACCCTTCCATATATTCTTGCAACCTACTTTTGGGTTGTGACCCATGGGTTGAGAAATGTTGATTTAGATAATAAGCCCCATAGAGCAGGAGCTATCTACTACTCTGAATTTTTCAAGTGCTCAGCAACATGGAGTCTGTGCTGGGTCTCAGGACTGCTGGAATGACTATAACATTTTTAGGAAGCCAGACTTACTATAAAGAAAAAAAAAAAGTTATATAGAAACGTTGTTAGGCTATTTTACTCAAGGCTTTCTTTCTGTGTAAATAAGGTCAAATTTCCAGCTAAACATGGAATATTCTATTTTGATGATGCCCAAGTTTGACGATAGCTTTTAATTTTTTTTTTTTATCTCTAAAAGGTAAAAAATGTAGTTTTCTGGAACATCTAGAAAACAAAAACTTTCCCAAAGATGCAGTGCAATTTTTCTTCATACTTTTCTGCAAAACAATATCCAGCATTTTCATCCATACCGAATGTAGATCTTAACTGTGCAAATGGATCCATGCTGACAGACTCTTACACCTGTGTTGACAACAAGGATCCAACTGGCAGATTCACAGAGTCTGAAGGGACCTCAGTGGGCCATCTAGTCCGACCCCCTACCCCTGGCAGGCAAGAAAAGAAACACCAACCCTGGGGTCATGTGAACCCAGCCGGGTGCCTGTCCAGTTTCTTCTTGAAGACCCCCAAGGATGAGGCGAGTACCACCTCCCTTGGGAGCCCATTCCAGATTCTGGCAACCCTGACCATGAAGAACTTTTTCCTAATGTCCAGCCTGAATCGTCTCTCTAGTAGCTTATGGCCATTGTTCCTCATCATTCCAGGGGGTGCCCTGGTGAACAGATTGTCGCCTACTTCATGTTGCTCTCCCCTTATTAATTTGTACGCCACCACAAGGTCCCCTCTCAACCTTCTCTTTGAGATGCTGAAGAGGTTAAGGTCCCTCAGCCTTTCCTTGTAGGGCCTTCCCTGCAGGCCTCTAATCAGGTGAATGGCTCTTCTTTCGACCCTCTCCAGGTTGTCTGCATCCTGGAGATCAAGGGTTATAAAATTAGAACTTTGGAAGGAGGTAACTGATTCAGTTAGCCGGTCTTTCTGACTTACTGCACTTATGCCTGCAATGGTGATTTGGAACCCAAACAATGAAATTAGATTGGTTTCCATTAGGAAACAACGAGGCAAAAATCAGTATTTTCTGGCCAGGAAACACCCAGAGCTATGTTAGAAGTTGAGGTTTCATAAACATTTTTTAGGAGCTGGATGAGGAAGCTGGAAACCAATGTACCATGTTCTAGCCATTGCTATGACTGATCTATTGTTTATGTCCATACACTTAAAAACATATTTCAGTTACAGCCATTTTTGTCAGGTCAGCGACTTCAACACCACATTCAATCCCTGTCTATACCACATTCAATTCCTGTCTGAGGCCTTCTGGTGCAAGATCTCCATGGGTTACACATTGTCTGCAGGCACAACCAAAATCCAAGATCTCCATGCTACTGACCTGCATGTATAAAGTTACAGGGGAGTCGGAGTATTGTTGTAACTGGGGAATACATGAGAAGCAAGATTTTTTTGGTGGTATCTTTTACTGGAACAACTCCCACAATTATATAGTTGGTCCAATAAGAGATATTATAATTCATAAAATTAAACACCTGTGCAACCACCTGAAGAACAATGGCCTACCATTATGGCAAGAGACAGCAGGTAAATATAATTCAATAGCAGAAGCAAAGTAAGTGGAAAAACCTTGCTTGGACAAGAGTTCTGAAGAAGTAGCTACTCAAGTAAGTATGATACCTCTGGCAAAAGGTATCATATATTTATTCCCTTTCCCGACAAGAAACATGTAATCAATTTAAAAACTCTAACATCCTCTATCAGTTTTTGTAATTTTCTTAGACTTGGCCCTAAACATACTATCCAGTTGCTCAAATACAAAGCCCAGAAGAAATGCACATTGTTTTCAAAGGATAAAGGACTACTGTTGTATCAATCTGTCACTAAAAGCTATGTCAGCCTCTTTCACAGATGGTGCAAATCCCACAATTTTCTATTGGTTTAAAGTAAATATGTACTGAAATATCACATGGCTTTAATATACTTCCTTGCTGGATGTTAGCAAGTATATCTGGGTAATACAGCACTCACTTTGCACAACTAATCTTTCTACAGAAGACCTTCATTTTTTGCTAGCAATGTCTGTCTCTATAAATGGCAATGTTTTTATTTAAAGATTCTTAAGGTAGCATTTATTGGTCTGTCCTCAACAAAACCAGAGTGAAGTGTTGAAGTAATTAACAGCCTAGACTTAAAGGGAAACTGGAGCTTTTTGGAAAGTGTCCAGCTGCATTAAGAAAAAAAACCCTTACTGGTCTCATTCTGATTTCAAAGCTTAAAAAACCTTGCACAGATCATGCAATCTTAGCTGAAGGAAGTATAAAATATGAATTGTACAGTCGTAAAATACATGAATTGTACAGTGGTAAAAAAGCTGTTGTGGCTACAATCCTTCTTCCTAATTGTCAAGTATTTCTTGATACAATCATAGACTCCAAATTACAATCATGACTAAAGACCATTGTTAAGAATAATTTAATTTTTTTTAGGGTCTCCATGGTGTGATCTGTTACGGTGTAGACAAACATCAATTACACCAAAGAAAAAGTGTAATTAATAATCATGCCATTTTCAGGATTTTAAGTCAGAGTAGTCATACGTACTGTATCACAACAGCAACATGATCTTTACATTGCTTCTCACATATGCACAAACTCAAAAAGTCCAGGCCTTTGACCTGCAATGGAATCATCTGGGAGAGGAAGAAGAGGGGGAGAGGGTAAGGAATGGCACTGGCGCATCAGAAAGACATGGGTTCAATTATTAGCTCAGCCGCAGGTTTCCTGTGTGCCCTTCGACATGCCATTTAATCTGCCCTATGTTTCTGAAATAAGGTAGTACTGTCATCTCTTACAGGGGAATTAAGGGGGAAACACTCATGAGAATTGTTCATGTTCTCAGAACCTCTGACAACGGCAACCATAAGTACTTATAGAAGCCCTGGCATTCAGGTAAAGCAAGCCCACAGTTACAGAGGGTCCATGCTACTATCACTCAATGCATTACGTTTGACTAACATTTATAATCACAAAATAAAGAAAAAGCTTTCCAGGCCAGAGGAAACTCATAGATTCTTACACACTTCTAACAACCTTGGGTATTCGGAGATTGATGCAAATATAGAAATCAGTCCTGTCCATTCACATGCACAAAAAGGTTGGCACATACCATAATGAATTAAGTACATGGCAATGCACCCAGAATATTCTAAATTACTCTTCCCAACATTCCCTTAAATCTTTTTTTCCCTCATAAAATGCTCAAGTCTTAAGTTAACACACAAGCTAAGTAAGATTCAAGAAGTCAACCAGAGAGGAACCAATTCTTTGCAATTTGTCTGATGGTATTTTTGGCAAGAATAACATTTTACAATTTAAGCTGAGTTAACAGAAGCAGAAATATGGGTCAAATGGCAAGGATCAGCAGCAATTTTTAGGCCCATTTCAGATTTTGTTTGAGCTCAGCCTGGCTGTATGTCTCAGCAGAAACTTTCTGCATGTAGCTTCACTTGACATTTAGGTAAGTGCTGCTTAGAGTCCATTCAGGAAGCAAAGGAACGCCCAATTTTACCAAGACACTAGTTAATCACTTGTATTTAAAGGGTATTCATTTCACTTTAAATGCCACTAACAAAAATAATTAAATCTAGGGCAACTACACTAAAAAAAAAAAATTCAAAAGAGGAAGCAGTGAAGATACTGTATTTTTTGATTAATGTTCCCCTATTTTTCACATAAAGTTTATAGAGGCAGGGAAAACATGAGTAGTTCATCTATCTCACTGAGTGATGTTTCTAATCAAAAGGAGAAAAAACTAAAGATTAAAGACATTCAAGAATGCTGTAAACCCTTCAGCTATGATAGACATGCAAAAAAATGGTGCCAGAGAACAGTTTGCATCTGAATCTGATGTTTGTTCAGTGAAGGATAAAGCTTCAGAGAGTACTTTATAATTGGGATACATTTTTACTTCAGGGCCAAAAAATAAACGGAGAAGCAATGTTTTAAAAACTAAACTGAATTTTGGAGTCCTGCAAAAACAGAAGACAAATTGCTAAAAACCTTCTAAACAAAGGTAGTCCACAAACATAGTGTCAACCTAGGAATCTAATGTTAAGCAGTTTTATGGCTTTTCTTTTTAGTTTCCATTATCTGTAGACAATGAAGCAAGCAGCTCTGCAGGCCTCAGGCAGGACTGACTCATGAGGGCAAACCATTGGACCAAAAGTGTTGAGGCTGAATGAAAAAGCGGGGGTGGGAATTCTTTGGCTTGCCTTATCAAGGGGGTCAGACAAAAATACCACAATAATCCTTCTGGCCTTAAAAGTCTGCAGACCTGCTGCTTTTCCTGAATAGTCTGACCAAACTAACCAATATGCTAAAGTTCAAAACTACTAAAGCTCCCTCTACAAAGCCAGGCACTAGGACGGGAAGAGCGCACCTTAGTTCAGCTCCAGCTCCGAAGATAGACTATAAAAATATTAGCTACAAGGCAGAAGGTGGCTTTTGACATCAGCAAGAGAGGGTTAACATCATAAAGTGACATAGTCATATTAATCATTCCTGACAGGACACAAGAATTGATCACCATTTTTTCCCTTATATAAAGCACTAGTATCTGTCTTTCTTGCAAGCCTGGAGCTCACACAAGAGTCAACAGGGCTTGCAGATAAATAAATTGGGTCTCAAGAGAGCTACAGAAGACCATCATTCCAAATCTCAGTCTGTTTTAAGGGCTAAAAATAGAAGCACTTGACTTTAACCATTATAACCGTGTGCTTCTAAGAGGACCTTAGCACTGTGAGGCTTTTCCTTTCCTGTATCTCTTTGTTATTCTTTGATTTTAATAAACCTTGACTTTTAGATAAATCACAGTAAAATGTGGAAAAAAGGGTTATCAGCTAATAAGCAGCATCTCAATTAACTGTTAACCTCCCATTTGAAGATATTTATGCCAGCTGCAGGCTTTAATTTAGCCAGATGTTTAAATTTGATGCTGCTGTAAAAGCAACATTTTCACAGAGGCTCTATTACTCAGTCAGCAAAAATCCACAAAAAACCCTGATACACATACATAAAGAAGGCATCTAATTAAACCTGCTTCCTATACAGTCTTCTTCCTAAATATAGGAAAAAGCTGTTGTTCACAAACATACAGAACTATTGATGGGTGAAGAATCAGACATTTGCTTCAGAACCTGTGCCTGAAGACCAAAGAGGAACCTGTTTTATGGAGAGTCCTTTACCCCCTTTCTGCTATACACTTCTGTTTCTGGCACTGATTTACATCACTATCATAGTCTGCTGTGGTTCCAGGGTATGATGTTTGATTCTCCTCGGTTTTCTCTCAACTAAGGCTTCTCCATTACAGTCACTGGATAGCAAGCAGATATTTGCAGTAAGAAACTATAAAATTGAGAATGGGGTTTACCCTGATACCTCACAGCATGCCCCTATGCCTGCTGAAATAAACACAGATAGTTTTATACTCTAAAAATAAAAGTAGGACTAACTATGGTATTAATCACTATTTTTACTATGAAGTGTACAAATTTCTGTCTGTTCATTGACAAATGTGTGTGAATAGAACTGGACTTCTCTAGGAAAAAAGGAGGCGGCTCTTTAAGTTCTGAAATAACCAACATTAAAAAATATGGTGCATGTTAGCTTCAGCCACCTAGGCAAAAAACTAGAGGTGCACTGAAATATTGGTCGCATACTGGATTGGCACCGATAACAGGAAAATTAACATTATTGGTAAATAGGCTTTTTTTGGCTGGTATAGTCAATAATGTCACCAATAAATGCTGCGGGCATGCACACAGCCTGAACATGGCCAGGAATGAAGCTGAACAGCATGGAGAGCAGCGCCTGGCCGGTAAGTCTGTGGGGGAGGGAGAGGAGGGAAGATCGAGGCACCCATAGTGAGGGAGGGAGTGGGGCAAGGGCAGGGGCTACCAAGCCAAGGCGGTAAATGAGATCATGAGGCTGAGAGTTGGATGGAGTTGTGGGCAGCTCATCTGGGGGGGCACATGGGGGTGGTGGTGAGGGGGGCAGCTCCCCGCTGCTGCGCACAGCCCCAAGGGAGGCACGGGGAGGGTATGTATCCCCCTGGATTTGCAGTGCAGGTTCCTCCATGCACACCGCCCCCCCCCCCCCCCCCCCCCCCCACTGCTCACTCTTGATCAGCAGGGAGGCAAAAACCAGTTTAAATATGGTGCGGTTTTTACCTCCTGGCAACCCACAGTGGTGCTGCCAGGGCCCCTTGGCCAATCAGTGTCAAGTGACAAAAATGGGGAGCAGCAGGGCCCTTCTGCCAGTCAATGGTGGGTGGGCGCACAGGAGAACCCTCAAGATTAACGGAGCTGCTGCACAGCCCACTCCTGCTGTCCCTAACCATAAGGTAAAAAAGCCAACTCATTACACACCCCTAAAAAGAGAGAGAGGATTTTAAAGGCACTTTAATACTTTCACTCTTGTCACCTCTGGATTACTGCAAGATTCTATTTACTTTGCACCATGTTTTATATGGGCGCCTCGATCTTTGGGCTCTTGTGTTAGAGAGAGCAGGGCAGAGAACTTAAGCCAAAGACAATGCTCTAATTTGCACAGAGGACTTAGCCATGCAATTCTCTCAGCATTCCCCGTATAGCTTTAGTTCCCTTCCCTTCCTTCAGTAACACTGGAAGCACCATCCTGACAAATAGCAGGACAGAACATCTTCCTACCTTGCTCACTGACCTTTTAAACAGAATCTTTCTCAGTAGATGTCCCAGATGGCAGACTCAAGAGCCATGACAGCATGCATGGGCAATTACTATAGCCTGTGTCTGACGCATGTTCACCAGTCACCTACTCATCTCCCATCACAATGGCGACCAGTGGAAGTCCACAGGCCATTTTTAGAACCTTCTATATTTAACCACCCTGCTTCCTCTCCCTTACCCCACATCAACAGGTCACTCAAAATTTATTAGCCCTTTCTCCAAGTTGGCCACAACTGCCCCACTTCTCACCACCATCCTACAAATCCTATATGAATAGGGTACATTGTGAAAATGATCAGTCACCTTCAGGCTTGCCCAAGAGTAGGGAGAGCCATTAGAAATGAGACTCCAAAAATAAAAAAAAAGGCAACACATTTCATCACTGTTGGCATGGAGACTGCAATCTGGAACTTAACTTGTCCTGTACTGCTTCTCTATAACATTACTACAAGGAGGAAGGAGAAAAGGACAAGGATAAAGCTAGCACGTCAGAGCGAGAGCTGCTGGAGAAGAGAGAATGGAAAACACCCTTCAGGAACACATGACTGTGAAAGCATAGTTTGCCTACATAAAACAGAGCTAGGGGAAAAGGGGGGTGTTTTGCTTTGTTTCCAAGTTTCAGTGCTTTCATAACACTGTGTTTTTCAGTCTTACAGAGTGTTATGAAAGTTCAATTGTTACTGCCCACAAAGTTCAATTTAGTGCATTCATTGCTCTCGATTAAGTCACTGAAAAGGTTTTTACATACATGTGACATTGGGTCCTGTACAATTCCATTTAAGAAGCAGCTAGCTGTCATAACATTCCTACATGTGCTATAATGTATTCACGTGAACTAGAATATAATGCATACACGAATCATGAGAAAATCCTTGCACTATATATACACCCATGGCAGGTTCGAGCACCAGGGGTGGCCATGATGTCCCTAGTAGCTGTGTGGCTCCTGTCCAGTTTGGATTTTAAGGTGGATCTCCCTTAACTGCTTACCTACCATGCCTTGATCTTACTGAGGATTACCTAAGGGAAGTTGCCCATGGGTCTTGAAGTGAGCCTTAATTCGTGCAAGTCACTAACAGGATCTCCTCCTGGACCTTCCTAGTCTCAATTGGTACTTAAGCTATGTGAGCCCTCTTGGCCTGTCTGCACCCCTCTAGGGCACCTGTAGCCTTAGGGGCTCAATGCATGGCTCTGTCCTTCCCTATACCACAGCCCATGGCTTGCAGGTGTTACCACTTATGATGTTGATTTCCCACAACTTGTCCCCTTTGGGCTCTTGCTCAGTATCTCAGCTCTCAGATACCCCATGGTCCCATGTTGAGCCCCTCTGGGCTTCTGGACCCCTGGTCCCACATTCAGCCCCTCCAGGCTCCCAAATCACTTGGTTGCATGCTTAGCCCCTCTCTGGACCCAAGGACCCTCTGGTCTACCTTTTAGCCCTTCTGGGCTTGGTGACCCTATAGTCTTGCTCAGCCCTTTTCTAGGCTCATGGACCCTCTGGTCCAGGTCTCAGCCTCTCCATAGGCTCCTGGACCTCCTGCTGGACCCCATGTGCAATCTCTGGCCTCCAGGATTACCGACTCTCTAAACAGACCTTGAGACTTCCCCAGCAGAGCTGAAAGCTAAACCCTGGGTTAAATAAATAAAAACCTGCATCCTCTAGCAGGCACCCAAACTCTCTCTGGGCTTAACATAAAACCAAGGCCACCTGCCTATAGATAAGAGTTCCTCTCTGCCATGGGTAAATTTCCCTTGCTTTCCCAGTTTGCAGTTTCTTATTCAATTCCACCATCAATTCAGATATTCTACTGCCAAGAGCTAGGCAGCTAGGGAGAGACTGCCTGACTGGCTCAGACCCAGGGCTTTTATAGCTCAAGCCCTGGTCTCTTTTGGTTAGGTGAGCCCCTAATTAACTCCCTCACCACCTGCAACCTGCCTTTTGGGCTGCTTGTTCCCTTAAAGGAACAGGCACACCCCAGTGCCCTGTTACATCACCCGTGAAAGCAACATAAGGCATTAATAAGGATTCCTGCATATACAACAGTACCTATAAGTTGTCCCTCAACTCAAAGCAGAAGTAATATGCATCCCTAATTGTGCTCTTTAGTGGCAGCAGAATTTCACAGAAGCCTCCTTTCTGGCTGTTCACTATATTCAACAAGCCTCACCCCTTCCTTCATCCCTCCCACAAGGCTCTCCCCATGTGTTCACACTAATATGTTTTGCACACCTTATCTGCCTCTTCTGATAGCTGCTGTTTCTCATCAGTCTCCATTTTTGACATCTATGTTTCAGTCTTCCAAATACACATTCCACTCTCATTCCTCAAACTAACTCTATCCTGAGAAGGCAACTCCATTTTTCCCTCTACACATCCTATGAAAGCTGTCAGAAGGCAAGGAAGTTGAAAGGAAGCTCTGGACTTCCCAGAATGACTGAAGGGATGGTAACACCCTTAGGTTGCATCCAGACGAGCGTGGCCATGTGGTATGTGGTGCTGCACACAGGTCTGTGGTGCCACATTCCACATGTTCAGTTGTTCTTCACATTGCAAGGGAGCAGTGTGTGTGTGTGGGGGGGGGGGGGGGGTTTGACCCCTGGATATCTGGATTGCTAGGGGTCAAAAAAACCCGCACCAAAAAAAAAAAGTGGAGCAGCAGATGTGGGGGCAGTACGCACCACTCAAAACCAGAGCCTGGTTGGCTGGAGCTCTGCTGCAGCAGCTGGCAAGGCTCCATGTGGCATGACTGCTGATGCTGCAGCCCCAGGAGGCCCTCAAGACTCCAGGTAAGGCTGCTGGAGCCACTCCAGTGCTGGCCCCAGTCTCCCCTACCCCACCCAAGTAACCTGCTGCGTGCCAGAACGCGTGTGGCACAGGCATTCCCTGGAAGTGGTACAAGGCACGTAGGCACTAGCTGTCCCCAGGGAACCAAACGTCCACGCTCGTCTGATCGCAGCCTTAGTGTTCATTGAGACCATTAGAGCAAATGTTCCTTTTCTCTTAGCAGAAACGGATGCTCTGCTCACACAGCAGTGGCTGCAGATAATCTATGGTGGTGCGACTCCATCTGCAACAAACTGCAAGTACAGATGCGCCCTGAGCAAGCCCACTGGAACAAATATGCATCCCAAATAATCACACTTAAAAATTAAATATAAGGCAATCAGTTAATTACTTGGCCTGTCGGCCTACTTCAGTCCAGTATAGGTTGTCAGGGTTTTTTTTGTTTTTAAAGGATTCCTTCTTTTCTTCCAACACCACCAAGGAATGTTATTAACATGCGCTGCTACTGGATGTTATCCCATTGCACTACAAAAGGCTTTGACAAAAAGCAGCACTAACAGAATGGAAATAGAATTAAATGTCACATTGTTACTGTGGATTCCTGCACATATGTCTCCCACTCAGCATCAACCCAGGCTTCTATCCCAGCATGAAGGCATCTCTGGCTGCCTCTGTGCCACCATTAAAACTTTGAAGGGGACACATGTGAAGGCAAACAGAAGTCCATGCCCTTTGTTGCACTTCAAATGCCCAAATGTGTTGCCACAACAAAGGGTAACAAATTTGTGACGTTACTTTGTGGCAGATGTCTGTTTCTTTTCAGGCAGGAGAGTGCGGGCAAGCAGGAACTCCTGAGGCTCGATCCTGCACATGCCAGAAATTCCTCTACAGCAATAAATTCCCTATAGGGGAATTTCCAGGGCACACAGGATGGGGCTCCTGATGCCCTGAAAGGGCCTTCCTGGGTTTCCCCATTTGCAGAGGTGCACCCCAAATAAATCTCTGCCAGCTGGAAAACCTGGGTTTCCTGCTTGCCGGCATGCCCAGCAATTCTAACTCAGGGATGCATGATTCCAACTCACGTACAAAAGGTTTCTCCATTTGCAGAAGTGCACCCCGAGTATTGTCCTACAGGATTGGTGTCCCAAGGCCACAGGAGTAGCAGAAATCTGACCCTGAGAGAAAACAGGTCGACATCTCTTCTGCCCAAGGAAGTGGATCAGCTGTGTCAGGACACATCCTGACACAGCTGATCCTCTTCATCTGGCAATGTTTGTTTACAGCCTCTGTAAGCTTCCTCCCTAGAGAAGTCTCTTTCATCTACTAACTTGGACACTCATTACCTCCTCAAAAGGAGTAGAAGGCTAGGAAGAAGACAACAGCCAGGGAGGTCTGAAGGAGAGAACCAATTATTCTATATCACCCTATGGCCAATAGACAATATATTGGCTGTCACATGGATTTACAACTACTTGTGGGCTACTGTTGGGTCCTTAGCAAAGTATTTCAGAGGAAAACACCCACTGCACAGAACACAACGGGTCTAATTTGTGATGAGTGAACACCACGGAATTTAAATCCGGATCTAGATAAGCATAAAAACCTGGATTTAAGCTGAGGCCAAGGGAGCTGCTCTTCCAGCCTGATATCCCTAGAACTAGCCCTACACACAGGTGATAGTTTTCTTAAAATTCTATGGAACACATTGTTAATTTTTTTTGTGTTTAGCTGCTAGACAGTAAAACTCCTAGTAACTAAAGACAACTGAATATTTCAACAAGGAACAACTATTGTAGCAAAATTGTGGGAGTTATAATTATAGAAAAACCGTGACAAGCTTAAGAAACAGCAAATCCTTGCACCAAACACTTGGGCAGGTGGAGCTCCTAAGTTATGACTGATATAGGCCCCTTCTGGGGTGTTATCCTCCATTTATAAATTACTCTTCTGTGTAAACTGGTCAAAAGCTATTTCCCAGAATATTTTTCATTTACCACTTAATAGCCACAGGTGTTTTGATCATTCATTTCAAAGGGAAGCCTTTGAATATAGAAACATATTCATAAGGGATTTAAAAGCTTGAGAATCACCGTTCACATTTCCATAGCTATGCTGGCATCAGTGACGCTTATGCATCACCAAGAAAGCAATGACAACAGGAAAAGCCCTGATGCCATTAGATCTGTAAGAAACACAGGCTCAACCCCATGAATATAAGCACCCAAACAGGAGGACAAGACTGATGTTCAAGCTTCAGGTGACAATACAAACTAAACTAAACAGCATAAAAATAATTAAAACACCCAAATATGTCATTCTTTTCCTTTTTATATAAAGTGCTTGCAATCTCAAAACTAAAACACCAATTCAACTGGCTTATAAAGAAACTCTCAGCACTAATGACCTTGGCACCAGTTTATATTTCAGTGAGGCATGAAACCCAAGGACAGACTACATCTATCACTCCTTTCATGATTTCACAGCTGAAATTGGTAAGCTTTCTGGAATAAGGCAACTGGTCCCTCACACCTCTGTCTCATTTTGGGCTCAACCAGTGAAGTGCTGAATGAAAAACAAGAAAATCAGCAGCTCTTGCAACTGGCCACATGAAGGCTGAGCATTGTTACTTATAACCTTCCCTCATTTTGTGGAGCTCGACTTACAATTTCTGAAATCCAGATGTCAACTGGAAAAACAGATACAGACAAGATCATAGAGTTGAATAGCAGAACCTTGTTTTAACATCAACCTGATGACTAGCTAAGAACCTTCTGCTACTATTACAGGAGATAAGAATTTGAAGTGCTGAAGCAGCTTGATCTTCAAAATCCCCCCTTCAAAGAGAAAGAGAAAAAAAATAATGAGCAAGTAGCACACTGCAGCCAGAAAACATCTTTTCTGCTATGTGCAAAGTAGAAGCTCTGCACATTAATTACATTACAGATCTGATTGGTGGTGTCTGTGCGTAGATGTTAAGCTTGTACCGACTAATCATCAGGGGTTTGGGTTTTCTATCCACCATGGAAAAATGTGGTAAAACCCAGATCTTATCATTTGAAGGAGAAAAACCTGGATTTTCTCTTTTAAACGGAGAAAACTGCAGGAAACAGTGGGTTTCCCCTTACAGGCTGGCAAAGTTTGAACCTGCAAGGAGCTGGGGGGGCATGGGAAAAGGGTGATCAGTAGGGGATGCCACGTGCATGTGCACACATACATATGCACAGGGCCGCCAGGTAGCCTAGAGAGCAGCTCCCTGAAGGTAAGCCCAGTGGCAATGGTGGGGCAGGAATTGACACCCCCATAGTGAGGAGGGATGGAGTTGGGCAGGGCTAGGGCTGGGGCTGCTTCCCAGCCAGAGCAGTGCATGGGGCTCAGGTCCCAGAGCCAGAATGCACGGCTGTAGGGCCCGGGCAGGGAGCGGGATGAAGCCACGGGCAACTCATCTGTGGGGCACAGGGGAGCTGGCTCCCTGCTGCTGCGTGCACTCTTGGGGAGGCATGGGGGGCACATACCCCCCAGATTTGTACATGAGTAGGGGCAGGCTGGTTGCTCGGGCTCCCCACCCTGCTACCCTCCCCCAGGACCTCCGCAGCCCATCAGGCGAGACCCAGCACGGCAGGGCAGAGGGGGACTGGGTGGGGAAGCTCGCTGCTGCCACTGGAATCTCTGTGCTGCCATGGTGAGGTGCTCCCTTGTCCACCTGGCAGTAGCAGGGGTGGTAGTGAGGGGCTGTGCACCTCGCTGCTGCCAGGTAGGCAGGGGGTGCCTTGCCACGGCAGCAATGAGCTTCCCTGCCTGGTCCTGCTCTGCCCTGCCGTGCTGAGTCTTGCTTGCTGGGCCACAGAGGTCCTAGGGGGAGGGCAGCAGGGCAGGGAGCCTGAGTCTGCAGTGTACATCCCTTCCCTCTTCCCCACAATGGACTCTGCTTCAGCTGTGCTGCCTGTGGGGAAGGAGCAACTGGACTCTACTTTCCTGCAGCAGCTCCTGGCTCCTGCAGGTGGCTCCTGGGGCTTGGCTGCTGCTGCAGGGGGCTGCGGACCCAGGTCCTTGGCCCTGTATCCCTGGCAGCTGAAAGTCCCCTCTGGCAGGGCTGGAAGGGAGCAGGGGGCTGTAGTTGGGAAGTGAGGGGCACCAACAGGTCCCAGGGGGCTGTGGGTTCAGGAGTGCGGGGCACTGGCATGGACAGGGCACTAGCATATCAGGGCTGTTCAGCACCACAAAGGTGTGTGTGTGTACACACACACACACACACACACACACACACACACACACACACACGGACAACCACAGTTGGACCTGCGTTCTGGTGAACAAAGGGGGGAACTCTGATTTTCCATGAAAAACCCAAAATCAAACACCAAAATTTATAGGTATTTATAGTTTATTTTATCATAGTGACTGAGGCACTAGTAGGCTTTTAATTTGCTTTAAAATTGTAAATATATCAATAAAATATTGTGTTCAACTGATATATATATATAGATACAGTGGTGTATCAATTTTAATTAATTTAATTTACTTGGAAAAATACGGATTTAGAGGTTCTTAATCAGAGAATTTGCAATTTTTAAAACATAGAAAACCAGGATCCTTGCTAATCATTGATTGTCCAATAATAAAGTATACTACAGAATATGAAAACAAATGAAAAATGCTTGCAAAGTCTTTCATTTAGAAATGAAGGGAGCATAACAACTGCTGAGATACACACTCAGAGACTGAAAAGGCAGCTTTGACTCTAAGTCTACTGGAGGACAAGATGGCCAAAGAAGAAAATACTGTTTAGATTTAACAAAGTCTGAAATTTAAGAAAAATCTTGAAAAAGATGTATTTTCTCAGCACCAAAATAACATGAACAAACAAAAGGGCCAAACTTTTAAAATTTAGAACCCACCCTAACACTGAGTACTTCTGCTATTGTGAATAGTCTATTAAACATAAGATTATTTGGATGCAAATATCAAGGATCTAAAGTTCAACACTTCTCTCTATAACAATGCTCCAAAATTAAGTGACTAGTTGTTCAAAGATGCTGCCAATGGTTACACCAGTATGTTGGTTTTGGTGTCTCCCCTGCACCTATGTTTGGCCTAATTCTTTAAATACATGTCCTGTGGCAGATTTTAATTCCTATTAAACAACTGAAGATTTAGCCATTTAAATTAACTAAATTCCCTGGAAACATTAATAATGGATATAATTTCTTTCAGTAAAGAATAGGAAACTGGTCACTGGAAAGAAATCGTAAGTACCTTCCAAGTGTAATAATTCTTTTAAACAGAAACAATATGGTAGACAATGGAATTCTTAATTAGCAAACAACTCAAATGGAACAGACCTAAAGAGGAAAAGTGTCAAAAGAATCCATGCCAGAAAAACATGGGGAAGCACATGTGGCTGCAGTATGCATCAGAGCCTGGTCAGCCAGAGCCACCAAAACCGGAGCCTGGACAGTCAGAGCCACGCTCTGGCTGCTGGCCAGGCTCTGTGCACTCAGATCTCCGTCACTGGAGTCCCAGGAGGCCATAAGATCCCCAGGTGAGGCTGCTGGGGCCAGCCCAGCCTCCCTTTCCCCACTGAGAGCATTTTCCCCTATGCTTACCCCATGCGCAGGGGCATGCACAAGGGCAAAAAGCAGTGGCAAGAATTTGTGCCACTGCTTTTTTTCTCCACAGCAATCTCATGCCCTTAAACATGGGAATGCGGCCAGAGAGTTTATTTCATATGCCTTCACCCTGTAATATAATGGGTATTCAATGATAAATAGTAACTCCATCCCTTTGCTCCTTGGTTTCACATAAGTGATTTTATTTAATACTTTAAATACAATTTAAATAACTACTTATCATAATGGCCAGCTCTAATCCCCAAAGGATCCTAATATCCAGGAAGCTGTATTTAAAACACAGAACAGTCAATCTACCTGCAATCATGCTGGTAAAAAATACGACAGCTTTTAATACCGTACAGCAAGGTTGTCCAACTGGTGACAGGCCAGCCCAGCGTGCAGACCTCATCAGGGGATTAAATTGCAATCCCTGAGCTCTCACCTGGCTACCACTTTGCCCTACTGCTCCAGCTGCAGCAGCAGCTAGAGTCTCTGGGCTCCTTTTCCCTCACTCAGATACTGCTTCCTTGCTACTTCCTTCCTTCCTTCCAGAGGGTGGGACAATGCAGCTAGGGTGGCCATCATAGGGGACAGTCCGGTTGTCCTCTGTTGATACGAAACCAGAAGCCTTTATGTTCTCTATTTTTCTTTTGAAAAAATAAGAGGACATAAAGGCGTCAGGTTTCATATCAAAAGAGGACAGAGGACAGAGTAGCAGAAAACCTGAATGTCTTCTATTGATGGCCACTGTAAGTGCAGCACAGGACACTGATCTGAGGTTAAGGTCAAGATACAGGAATGTAGGAGAGGGGGAGGTAATCAAAACTGGGGAGTGGTGTGGGGAAGTGTCTTTGAGGGTGCACATTGCAGCAAAGAGGGGTGGGAAATCAAACCCACATGGTGCAGCAAAGGTGGGGGAGTCCATGCAGTGCACAGCTTGGTGGGCCCTGTCTCACTTAAGTGTAGCCCAGACAGTACGCAACCCTTGGTGGCAAGACCTCCAGGGGTTTTAGAAGTTGGATAGCCCTGGTATATAGCAATACCTCACAACAGCCTGGGGAGAGACGACTATTCTGACTACGTGTAACTACAGCGAGAGCTTAGCTAGACAGAAATGCAATGTGCAAACCTCCTATTCTTGCACAAGGAATCCTGAGACCTACAATATTGTGAAATGCTCATGATGTCTATTATCACCAAACAAAAATGGAGGTTCAGATTTAGCACCTGAACTTCTAGGTTCCAGACTGACCCTTAGGAGGTTGGATTATCTTTTCAGGAGTGATTTGGGGTAGCTCTTGTTTCAGGTGCTCAGTTTGGGATGCCTTGAGGAGCCTGATTTTCAGGCTCTGATGAGTGTATGCACCCTGTAAATATGGCTCCTTGTGCAGTGTCTCAGGGTGGGCCACAAACTTGAGGTCGATTGTTTCAGACATTCTGTCCATTGCCCTTATCCATTTTCAGGAGTTTATGTTTTCCAATAATATTTAATTTAAACAAAAAAAAATCTCCTACTGATCTTAAGAGATGACTGACTACTGTAGGATTCGATTCCCTAGGGCAGGGCTGTTCAACAGCTGAGTGGTCAGGGGCAAACAAAAGGGGGGTGTTTTTTCTTTTCAAACAAGCATGTGTGTTTAAGAGGCAAGCTATACATATACTTATATAGCTCTACAAATGGAGTCATGCCTGGGTCAGTGTTGGGGTATAGACTTTCTGCTCCTAAAACATAGGAGAAGTTATGATATGCCTTAATGACAGTATCCTCCATCAAAGTCTGCCATCTTTTTCTGTTTTGAAAGAACAGCCAGTTGAGGCTTTTTCCACTGATTAAGAGACAGCAATAGAATCAGTCTGTCAAGAAAGTAGAAGGAAAAGAGATCAGAAGGAAAAAAAAAGGGCAATAGGAAAAGTCACCAGAGCCATTCTGTCCTTACATAAGCCAAGGCCAAAGCTGTTGCGCTACATGTTTCGGCCAACTTCAACATTTATTGTTTGCTTCCAAAGGTGAACTGTAAAGCTTAAACATATTAAACATTTGTTAAAGTTCCTGCAATATACCTCACGTGCAAATTTAATTACAGCCAGCCATCCACCTGCCACAGAGAATATTGAGAATTCTCCTTTCCATACAACAGCTGGTGTAACAACCCCTGGAAACAGAGTCTTTCCTCCACCCCTTGCAATATTTTAAGGCATCTCCCATTAACTGCAGATGAAAGGGAGAAAAATACTTGGTGTGGGTCAGTGGTACACGGATGAGTGGTCCGGGACCCATTTGGTACTGCGGGTTGGATCTGGCCTGTGGGCCAGAGGTTGAGCACCCCTAGTGTAGATGATTGAAGGAGAAATGGATTTTCAAAGATGCTTTTGTTTACATAAAGTCTGCAATTTAAAAAAAATGCACATAGGATTTCCTAACTTGTCTTGGAACTTTTTAAAATGATTTCAGCTAAGAACCTAAAAAGACTGCAGGACATTCTTCAAAGTCAAAGAAGTCAAAGAAGTAAAGAATACCTCAAGCAAACGTGTCCATATGACCGACCACCTTGCTGAATGGATGAGACATTAAAAACTGGTCCCTATAACACAGTCTCTGGGATCAAACTGACAGAGAACCAAGAATTTTGCAAAGGATGAGGCAGTTTATACAGGACTATATCAAGGGGTGTAATGGCTAAAGAGTTCCGTTAGCAAATTAAATTCTCTCTATTCTGGTAGAGCATATTCCACTCAAGAAACCTGTTATGCATTTCTATCAGAGTTCCAAACGGATCTCCCTGGGTGGGAGCTAATGCAATATGTTGCGAAAGCTTTAAGTGGCTCAGCATCCTTGGGACAAGACAAGGCAAAGCAATGGATAAGCTATTTTTAGTACACTGATAATGCTGGCAATGAAGCAAACGTCAAGATTCTATTGTACTAAATACAAATGCATGCCAACTCGTGTTGATATATTCTCTGCATTATGGGCCAACTCTGCACCTGCTAATAAGAAGCAGTACCAAGACTAATAAACAATCTTCAGAGAAGAGCAGTTTGAACTTCCTTTTCCCCAGTTCCCACTTTTCTTCAACTCGAATTGTACTGTATTTTCTCACATACGATGCGCACTAGAGCAAGTTATGCACCATGTTTTTGAAAGGCAGAATGAAGAAAAAAGATCTTTCCTTGTAGTAACTGGGTGCATCTACAACTTCACTGTGGAGTTGCCTAATTAGCTCTGCAGTACAGCAAGACTGTCTACACAGGTGCCTGTATTAGGGCGCAGTGGATTAATTAATTCCACTGTAAGACAGTACTGTCGGGAACAGTACCATTTTACAGCACAGTACCTACATGCGGTAAAACGCACACGTAAATGCTGACTTGGGCATATGCTGTGCTTGGGAAGCCCAAGCAGCAGGTGGCCAGGCCCCTGTCTGCAGCTTAGCCGTAGGGCTCTGCAAGCTGGGGCACTCTCATGGCCCTGGCAGCTCCGTCACCACCTCCCAGAGCCCAGGGCTGACCCCTCAGGCTACCTGCCAGCCCAGGGCTGCTCCAACCTGGCTCAACATGCCATGGTCCTAGGTGCACTTGAAGACACTGTACCCAGGAACAGCTGCTCTGGTGCAAACTGACTCTGGTGCCAGAGTTTATCATGGTGCCTCAAAGCCATGTGCAGATGTACCCACTGGGCACATCTACACATTCATTAACACATTGTAATTACAGCGCATTTTTAGTACCTGTAATAACAGGTACTAACTTAATGCACTGTACTCAGCGGTACTCTGCAGTAGCACTGGCGCATGTTTTTTAGGCGACCAATGCACAGTAGACTCATGCTATAGTACTAATGAACAGTAGACTCAATGCACAGTGATTAATGCACAGTAGACTCAACATATGCATTAGCATGGTTCTTGCCTGCCAAACTAATATGCAGTAGAATTAGTCTACTGTGCATTTAGCGTCTTGGGTAGATGCACCCACTGAGTAGCAGCAGTTAAGAGAGATGGCCCTACTCACCATTTTGCTCCCTGTGGGTCACAGACACTAGCTACACTTTTGCCTGGTAAGTGACAAACTGCTCTAACCATATTTCTTGCATATAACATACTCCAATTCCCAGCAGCTGAGTGTTTTTGTGGAAAAAAGGTGCATGTTTTAAATGAGGAAAGCATAGTATAACATGCTGTTTTCACCTTGCTCTAAGCCATATATAGAGCTCTTGAAATACGTCGGTCACTGACTTCAGAACATTATTCAGCGGTTTCATTTATTTATTTATTAAGCTTGTCTGCACAAAAGTGAAGTTTGCATTCCTCAGTACATGAAGCTGCAGGCAGACGGGGCAAGGAACCTGATGATTCCTTGGGAATTTAGCTGAGGGCTGCTACAAGCCTAACACTCAGAGAGGATTATCAGCCCTGGGACAGACTCCAAACTGGGTCAGAATCCCAGGGATGTATTCCAAACCATTTGTCAGTAAAAAAGAAAAGAAAAGAAAAGAAAGGAAAGGAAAAGGCAAAAGCTGTTTAGAAGAATTGTGACATTTCATTTATTATTGTGCCATCTTTTTGTTCCCCGGGCTTTGCTTGGAGTCACACACACACACACGCACACACCCCCCCCCCCCCCCCCCCCCCCCCCCCCCCCCGCCTCTTGTAGGTCAAAGGGTTAGAGATAATATTCAAGGCCTTGCCAGTTTGTTTCTACTAGGTGGAGAAAAAATTATCAGAGTCCTGTTTCTGCTAGGAGTTATGCTTACTTACAGAGAGTGTGTACAAAGTCCTGCTTCCTGACCAGAACAGAAATAAACAGAGGGGAGTTTCCTTGCTCAGGAATCCAAAGCTTGTCTTACCAGAAGGCAGACACGGTTCTTCAGGTAAATCTGATATCTTTTATTAGGATCAACTCAGTTGGGCTAATAAAAGATGTCGGATTTACTCAAAGAACCTTGTCTGCCTATGTCCTTAGACCAACATGCCTACAACCTATATATACCCATCTTACCAGAAAGTACTCTACCCAAAAGAAGCTCCATCTCTCTCGGCCACATTCACCACTTCTGTTGCTTCCACCCACAAGTTAGTTTACCCTACTTTTTGGTTTACCATGCTGAGCTCTCAGCTGCCATGGTCAGACAACTTACAGTACCTCAGCAAAGCAATTTATACCTAAGCACCTCCATACCAGATTACAGTCTGTAATATAGATATGTCAGCGGTGGGCAAAATGTGGCCCATGGGCTGGATGCGGCCCACCAGGCCATTCTATCTGGCCCGCAGGGCCCCTAAAAATTAAAAAAAAAAAAAATATTTAGCTGCCCCCAGCTGCCTGTCATGCAGCCCTCGATGGGTTGCCAAAACTCAGTAAGCGGCCCTTCGCCCAAAATAACTGCCTGCCCGAGATATGTCCTAGTGGGGAAAGGGGTTGGTAGTTAGCATTGTTGCTATAAAATATGTATTTTGCTTGATTTTGAATGGAACATTTTCATTGGTTTACATTTTTCTATTAGAAAAAAAATCAAGTTTTCCATGGAAAAATATAAACAGAATCATTTTATTTCAATTTTCATTTGCATACTTAAATAAAAACTTTCAATTATGATCCCTTCATTTTAAGTTTTTCCATGGAAAAGAAATAGAATTTTTCTACCTTTTTTCCCCTTTTACACACATACACATCTTTTTCTGACACTACTTCCTAGAGGCAGAGGAATGGTTTATGAGTAAAGTTACTGACATGACATCTACATGCACAATTCATGTTTCCACAGCATCAAAATTGCAACCTCATTAAAAAACACATGTGCACAGCAAGTATCAGCAAGATAGACAAGTATGATTTTCTAGATTAGTTTTTAATAGAATAATGAATGTTTCATTTATTTAAAATCAGTTTTTTTGGTGTGGTGGGGTGGGGGGGAAGGCGGGGGGCGAAAGATTCCACTTATATGAATAGCAGCTTCTGAAGCACCATCCTCTCTCATCTGCTGACAAGCTAAGTGCATTGCAAACATTTGTGATGATGTCGATAGCTTGAGAAAACTGCTCTATTTTCAAACATGACCTCTGCTATTTAGCATTTGTTTCTAAAAAGCTGCGGTACTTGGGGCTTCTCTTCACTGTTATAAAAGTTGGGAAAACTGAAGTGCCTTGTTTTTATCTTGGAATAGCTTCCCCAGGGGTACTTATCCCAAGGTGACCCTTAGTAGCAACGAAAACAAATCCTTAGAGAGAGCATACATCACAGAGTAGACAAAATTGATTATTTTTCTTAAATAATAATAATAAAAAAATCTAAAAATCAGTTTCACTGTTTTAAAGAAATAAATCTAGTTATATTTGAAATTATGACAACCTCTATTAAGACCTCAAAGTATCAAATCTCTCTATCAAAGTATTAAAGTTAAATAAAAAATATACAAGTGGTACATATTTGCTGCCAACTTTCTAAAGAAAGACTAACCACTGAACTGGTGGGAGTCTGACTAAGCACCTAGAATCAGTCTGGTTAAGTGTTAAATCAATTTTTGATAGTTGTAGCGTCTTCTCCAAGCTCAGAGAAAATATCTTCTTCAGTTCTGTTTATTCTGTTAGTTTCAAACTACTTAAAAGTAGATTGGGAGCTGAAAATGCCAGGAAGACTTTTTCTCATCTTCTAAACTATGTAGAAAGGTAAGGTGTTAGAGGATGAAATAGAGTACTTTGTTTTTGGCCAGCATCGCTTTAAAGATTTTCAATCACACATTTCATCTTTTTAATAAATTAGTATGTTTTAAATAAAAGCCATGCTTGGATTAACTTCCTTGTTTCTTTTATTGATCCGGTGCATCTAAAGGAGTTTTATTCCACCAATAACAACAATTTCAAAATGCTGTTTCTGTGGGGTTTTTTTACCTTCAAATTTGCATCCAGATGCAGGTTGACACAAATCAGAAGTAAAAAAACCCGCCTAAAGGATCTGAATTAAGATATGCTAAGCTGTGTTACTGGTTGCACAAACATATATAGCTACAGACCAAACTCCTGGTTAACTAAAAGAAATACTAAACTCTGTGTAAAAGCTCTTTTTAAATTACAAAATATCAACCTATTTTAATCATTACCATCCAACAAGAGTGAGCTTTTTCATTTAAAGAAAAAAGGAAAATAACTAAAAGAAGAAAGCTTTTTTTTTTTTTTTCTTTATCAAGGTTTCCTGCTTTCTGTTTAAATTCAATCCAGTTCTGCACTCAAATTAAATAAAAGCTGGTATTTTTAAAGAAACCTAAATAAAGGGTCATTGTCTAGATCAGAGCTTTCCAAACTTTTCATGTTGGTGACACACTTTTTAGACATGCATCATTTCGCAACACAGTAATTCAGTTCTGGGGGAGGGGCCAAGGGAAGCAGATGCGAGTAAGGGAGCTCCGCGGTGCCCTTCCGCAAAATTTTCTGCATTTCGCGCAACACACCTACACGCTGCCGCCGACACACTAATGTGTCGCGGCACACAGTTTGGAAAGCTCTGGTCTAGATGGATGGATGGATGCACATCCACCATGAACTGGAAAATCCAGCCTCTGGTTCCGTGGGTCAGCAACCTATGGTCCATGGGACCATGGTCAGATTCAGCCAGTGGAGCCATTTTATTTGGCCTATGGAGCCAGGTGGCTTTGGTGACTTTTCAACATTGGGGGCTTCAGCTGCAGGAGGCTTCACCCATGCAGTAACCATGTAGTGGGGAGAAGCTGTGGTAGCGAGCTGGGAGCAGTGACTGTGACAATGTGGACCAGGTTGGTCGCGGCTCATGCTTAGAGTTAATCTCCGTTAAATTGGTCTCCCGCTCCAAAATGTTGCCAACCTATGCTCTATTCTGTTGGATTTCACAAACTGCAGTGGGCCCAACTACAAATTCTCTCTCCAGTCAGTGAGCGTTTCTTCACACAAACAGTCCTACTGACCACTGTGGGTCTATTCTTGGAAGTAAGTGCTCAACAGCTTGAAAGAAGCTTTGCAAGCCAGGCCCTTACGTCGCCTATACACGAGCAGCAAGGCTGCTCCAATGTGCTAAGCAGGCTTGATTAATCAAGTCACTGGAGCATGGTAATTACTGCGCTCCAGCAGACTTCAGCATCTTACATGCATCAGCACCCCCAAGCTTAAAAATGGCAGTGAAGGCAGTTTAAAGCTTGAGCATACTGCCACCACCACCATTTTTAAGCGCCGGGACACTAATATACGAGTGTGCTGAGGGCTTTAATTAAAGCAGCTCTCAGAGCTGTTCTAATTAGTGCCCCCCTGCAGCACATGTATAAACGTTGTTAGTGAACAAACAAGAAGAAAGCCAAACCAGTGCATCCCAAATAGTACTCTGGTTTGTATAAATCATTAAATATAAACATTTCAGAATAGCTCAGTATCTTATTATGTTACTAACAGTAAAAACTGTGATTTCCCCCTTTGAGACTGGGGTTCCATTGTTGTAGGTGCTGTTCAACCACATAAAGAAGCCTGTGCCCCCACCTGAGCAGGACTCTGCCTTCCAATCTCCTCCTCCACAGTATTTGTTTCCTCTCTCACCATTCATATTTATTTTCTTTCTGTCTGTCTGGAAGCTGACATTTGCCATGTCAACATTTGTAAACTGAACTGGGGAAGCGCAGAAGGAGCTGAGAAAGAAAAGTTGTTATGCTGGAAGCTATTAATGGTTGTCATAATCCAGTTCATCCATCTATACATGATTAAAAGTCACTGAGTTAAGCAATAGATCTCGTTTCATTCAGAAAATAATAAGCCTCAGTAAAAAAGGACATCATAACAATATGCTGCTAATACGTATTTATTGAGAGAACGGCTCTTGGAAATGGACCCTTGAAGTGTTAAGTTCTAAATTTAATATTTAGACGTTTTGAAATTGTAGTATTTTAGGCAAGAAAGTGTGTGTGTATGTACGTACATACATATTTGGAGAAGGAAGACGGTTTGGCTGCATTTAAAACAAACTTTAAGTCGAACTCTTCTTCAAAGAAGTCTTTTATTTTGTAATCAGGGGGAGAGGGTTCAAGAGTAAAATTTTAGACCTTTTTGATGCCTCTCTGAGCATCATCTGAGGCTCTTCAAAGTATTGTTGAAAAAAATTAGATCAGGTGCAAAGCATGACAGATCATACTTGTTCCAAATCTATATGAACCAAATGCAAAAGCTATCCTTTAAAAAAAAAAAATCAACAGGCAAACTTTACCAAGAGTAAATTGTAAATGTATTTCTACTAACAGAAGGGATCTTGGAAAGAATGTATGGAGGCTTCTATAGTGACCGTATTTAAATGGTTTTCTGTAAGATTTGATCCATTTTTGAGTAAAAAGAGGGCTATCTATAACTTCAGCTGACCCGTCACTCAACCTGGGTCTCTTCTGGCTCACATGCATCACCAATGACCAAATTTTGCATACCCTAAGAGCATAAGGAAAAAAAAGGCTTTTTAAAAAAATGTAACAATGCTACCAATTTTATTTGTTTGCTTTCTTCTTTAAATGAGTAGTTTTGATTGAGAGAGGGGCATCTCATAAGGAAAGGTACAGAAGGAACGCAACCATCTTAAAGAAACAAATATGCCAGATGTGTATTGGTAGGAAGAAACCTGACTTTTGGGGATTTGGATTAATTTCTATCTTATTTTCTTTTCCCAAGGAATCAATATACTGGTGGAGTAATCAGATACCCTAAGTAAGAATAGAAAACCACATTCAAGAAATGTTTCCCAGCAGAACAAGTACTATTACTCTGAGCTCAGTAAAACAAAGTACATCTATGAACCGCCCTATAAATCCTAATGCCAATGGACTAGAGAAAATACTTAGATAAGAGAACTCATATATTCTGTAGTAATGGTCCAAAAGTTCCCCATTGTCTCTTAGTGCTTGAGTTTTGGATATTTACTGCAGAATATAATGTATCACTATTATGGGATAGTTTTTGTCACAACCCAAAGGTGTGATTTTGTTTTGTGTGTGCTTTGGCACCACTGAATTATTTTCCTGCCAATTTGTAGCTTTCTTTGCAGTGTGCATTTCTTCTTTGCAGCACAGAAATGCACTTTGCAAAGAGTTCACGCCATTTGTATTATAATTCGAGCCCCATTACTGGCTTGCGTGAAATTATTCACACGTGGTGGCTAGCGATTGGCTTGCTAGCCGTATAAAAAGCTTGAGTGGTTTCCGCCCAAGTTGGAGAACTTGGAGAACTCCGAGGAGAACCCCCGCAAGGGAGGACTCCACGAACACCAGGAGGAGGAGACTTCACGTCTCGTGAAGATCTCTAAGCGCTGCGGAGCCTATCGAACCCAGCGTGTACCTTAAGAAGGCTACAGGGGTCTGATCAACCTCTGGCCTCTCCCTGTCGCCGAACGATCCCTCGACGAACCCTTTCCCTGCGCGCACAAGTTCCACGGAGCCTAGCAAACTTCGTGCGAGTTCGAGTACTTTCTTCGGTTGGCGCGACGGGCTCGCAGTTTAGAGCCTCCAACCAGATGGGCTAGAAGAATGTTCATGGGAAGGAACTCTAGTCCGCCTCTCTTCTTTTCTATCTGTAACTGCAACTCAAGCAAGTTTTCCTGCCTGCACTGCGACCATCTTCGGTGTAAGTAAATAATCTTAAATCAACCATTACACATCCGTGACTAATTCTAGCGAGTCACCTGTTTTCTCCGACCCAGCGTGCCCGGGCTGCTGGCCACAGTCCATGCGGCGCGAAAAAGGGCCCGGATCGCTCCCGGCCCGCACAGTTTTCTCGTCCTATTTTCAATAGCCAAACTGTTAGCTTTAAGACACTTCGGTGAGAGCTAGAAATGCTGGTCCCCCCACACCCATGCTAGGCTCTACCATCATTGAATGTTCTCTCAGACTTAAGGAAAAGCATACATGTCTAAAGTTATGTTTTTTTCTCTTTGGATAACAGAAAATGTTTAACATGAGTAAGACAAACCAATTAGATGGTAGGTAGGGTTGGTATACAGAACTGTTACTGCCTCAGTGTGAAACTAAGTTCTCGTGTCTACTTAAAAGGCTGTGGTTCACTACAGGTTTCCCTCACCAACTGCTGGGGTTAGGTTCCTGAAAGTTTCTATGGTTGGCAAAACCATGGTTGGCAAGGCAAAAGGCTTAACAGAAAAATGGCAGGTGGCAGGCGGCAGGCTGATGCCCAGTCACGGAAAACCCTGGTTACTCAAAACTGTATACCATGGTAGCCGAAACGCTATATAGAATATTAAGTGTGGATACTCAAAACTGTGGGTGGCAAGGGAAACCTGTATTTCCTTTATAGGTTTTACCTACTTTTAATATGGAAAAATCTCACCCATGAGAAGTAAATAGGAAAGAAGCTATGCTATGGCTTGGTTTACCAAGAAAGTAAATCAATTCCTACTGAAGTCAAAAGAAGCTAGAAGTTCTCAGAGATTGCCTCACTCAACTAGACTCGCATTGTAGTGCAGCCATAGTTGTCCAAACCCTTTGGAAATGCACCTACTGAAAAAGCCTTGTGGAGAGGTGAATTCACTCAAATAAATGAAACCACAACAACTTATGAGGAACTGTACATGTTTACACATGATACACAAGATAAAATCATACCAAACTTGAAAGTACAGATATTAAATACAGAAAAACTTGAGAACAGTTTGTTGCACAATACCAACAGTTAGTAAAACAAAAGCTGCAGTTAGGATTTACTGTATGAATGTTATACTAGGAGTCATGTGAAGAACATAAAGCACGTACAATTTTTTGTTTTGTTGGATTAATTGTCATACCTGCTTCTTGCTTCAAAATCAAGCTACGCAGACTGGCAGCCTTGCTAAAGGTTAAGGAGCTCATACTGTGAAATCTATGGGGAAACTAAGGACAAAACATTATGCTTTGCCAACCTTGGTCACCTCAGTCCTTCTGTTGTCAATGAGAGAAATGGCTGACTCACCTGCTCAACTACGTCCCGGCAGAAAGACAGCCTAGTTGAAAAGACAACTTCAGGAACAACATGGCCAACTAGGATTTAATGCAGTAAGCCTAAAGTCTGGCTCTGAGATTTGAGCTGCAACACTAGACTGAAATGTTGTCCCTACTGAACCCACCCCTTCCATTGATAAGCTAAGACATCTGTTTAAGGTAAGTCTTGTTGGCACTGGAAGATACTGTTTAACAACAAAATCCACCATCACACCGGCATATTATTCACATAACTATACTTCACACCAGAGATAAAGTTACACGAGCACTAGATTACCTGCCCAGGCATGGATTTCAGTAAGCTTCCTGGGAACAAAGTCAGAATAATCAGTCTGAAAGCTTCTTACCTAATTCTTTATCTTAATCTGGAAAAAGATAGAATACTCCTCTATTTCACAGAGCTATACTCACCTTCCCTTTTTACTTGCTACCTTTACCTTGCCTCTAAACTCCAGGGACTGGATGTTTACATGAAAGCAATCTGCCTAGAAGGCTATAAGGAAGGCAGGCATGTCCTAAGACTGGACAGCTATATAGTGAGTCTTGAAAGTACTATTTTAGCTGACTGGAGATCATGAAATAAGCTACTGCAATGACTGTATGGAGCTGTGTACAATAAATCTTGCACATAAATGATATTCTCTCATTGGCCACCTCTGATGGAAGAGGGTATAAGATCTCATGTTTAAAGGAGGATTTGACATTATACGCATGTGGAGATGTGGGAGTGGCCAGCAAATTGTAAATGTCTTGGGTGCATTTATCTACTTTGCCATCCACTTAAACAGTGGAAAACTCTCGTTTCTCTCTACCACTAAAGTTAAATGCTCCTTGAAGGTCTGAATGCAAATTATTTCAAGACTCTAGGACCATACAGGTGCAAACTAATATCCTCCAGTTCCAACATATCCCGTGCTTAAAGTTTTAAATAACAATCTATCCAAAAGTTTTCTAAATTCCAGCAGGTGTTATATCAAACTTATCCAGCCCAAGGGCCGGTCTGAATCCTGACCCACACTGAACTGATCCTCTGTGCAGTGCCAGGTCCAGCCTGTATGCCACATGCAGCACATGCCAGCCCCAGGGCTCGCTGTGACCATGACCCCAGAGCCGGCATGGGGTGTGTGCTGCCCATGACACGCAGACTGGAACCAGCATTGCAGGCAGCAAAGGGGGTCATTCCAGGGTGCTACGTGCAGCCTGATGTACAGGGTGGATCTACCGATCCACGTGCCAGATCCCGAAGACCAGATGTTTGACAAACCTGATGCAGACCCTGCAACCTTTTTCCTTCCATGCAGATTCTTGCTATGGTGCCTTATGCATTTGTCACTTTGAGATTAGATGAATGTACAGTTAGCTGCGCACCAAGACTATTTGGAAACCGAAGTTCATGCCAAATACAGTATCGTACCTGTTAAGCGATGAGTCATACAGAGCATAACACTTAAGCTTTATAAATTGTGCTGGCTGTCAGTACATTTTTGGGTGGAATTGAAAAGGTTTACTTTCATCTATAAAGCTTTAAAAGGCTTTTGTACTGCTTATCTACAGAACCAGTTCTCCTCATGCTCCATGGCTCCAGTTGCAGTCAACTGGGGTGCTCAAAGAAAAAAAGGGGGCTGTTAGCAGGATATTCATAGCATTGGACCTCTTGTTCTGGGATTCATGTTCCCTTTTTGTCTGCTTCTCCTTATTACCCTTCAAAGTTTGATGCAAAGCACTGTATCTTCCCTCTGATGTTTGGGAGGGAGTGGGCTGCACAGCTAGTGAGAAAGCAGGACAGATGATTGGTGTCTACACTGCTGCTCCTTTTAAAATACTCAAGATAGCATTAACCCAGGTAACCTGGGTACTGGTAACAACATAACTGCCAAACCCATCTGATAAGCTAAGTGAATATTCAAGTGGTTAGCCTCAGCCAAATTCTGTGTTACTATGGCTTTAATGCTGACAGAACTGATGCTTGGTAGTTTACAGCCTCTTTGGATATGTCTGCATGAACTGTCATCCCAGCAGTGACAGTAGTTCAGATAGTGCTGTCCAACATGCATCCTTGGGCAGCCCATTCTTCATGGATGCCTCTCTCTTTGACCAGGCAACATTTATTTTCCAAGCACCAGGACTGAACAGAAAGAAGCTGATGTCTTATGCTGACCAGAGAGTTCCTATGGGCTGAAAATGTCTCTCCCTCTCTTTCAGCCCAGCAGGGAACTATACCTCAAGTTACTCCATGTAACAAGAGGAGGGAGAGTATCTTGAATCCAATGATTCCTTAATTCACACACCTTATGAAACCTACTTTCCAAACCCAGACACCGTCTTATTCCCTTTACACCCTGCTCTGGATCTGAACTCCAAACCCTAGAGTACTATACTGTTCTAATTTCAAATCCACCTTTTTCTCCTAAAAATAACCATAACAATTGGGCTCAACTTGCATGCTGTTCTGACCTACTGCCCACAACAACCTTGACTGCTGCACTTGCAGCATTTCTGTGAAAGCCATAAACATAACAAGTCAGAAATGTTTTCAGTGCATTACCAATACTAAAAGAAAAAATGGATTTAACCCTTTGATCCTTTAATTCTTTCATTCTCCTGTGGGATTTTGCAAGGGCAATAGCATTTCAAGGACTTTGCTGGCACTTATCAACTTTTATTTGTGGGGGGAAAATCTGTTTTTCCTAAAACTGAACCTGAAGATGTGTGGTCAGCTTATCTACAGTGTCAACTAATAACCAAAACAATATGGTAACTTGGATAGCACAGGAGAAGGGGATTGGAAAAAAATAACTGCACGCTGAATATTTTGGTTTTGACATATCATAGTACACCTGCCTGGCTTCAAACACCCACTCGCGTGCGGCCTTGGCCCATGAACTCCCCTCTTATCAGCACGGAGGTGGAAAAGGATCTTGGAGTCATTATTGACTCCAAGATGAACATGGCTCGGCAGTGTGGGGAGGCGGCTAGGAAGGCCAACTGTACCTTGTCGTGCATCCACAGATGCATTTCAAGCAGGACCAAGGAGGTGATCCTCCCCCTCTATGTGGCACTGGTCAGGCCGCAGCTGGAGTACTGCGTCCAGTTCTGGGAGCCGCACTTTAAGAGGGATGTGGACAGCATCGAGAGGGTCCAGAGGAGGGCCACTCGCATGATCAAGGGACAGCAGGGCAGGTCCTATGAGGAAAGGTTACGGGACCTGAACCTGTTCAGCCTCCAGAAGAGAAGGCTGAGGGGGGAATCTTGTGGCCTGCTATAAACTAGTCAGGGGGGATCAACAGGCACTGGGGGAGTCCCTGTTCCCCCAAGCGCCGCCAGGAGTGACCAGGAATAACGGTCACAAGTTGGCGGAGGGAAGGTTTAAGTTGGACATCAGGAGGCGCTACTTCACGGTCAGGGCGGCTAGGGTCTGGAACCAGCTTCCAAGTGAGGTGGTGCAGGCTCCCACCCTGGGGGTTTAAGAGGAGGTTAGATGACCATCTTGCTGGGGTCGTTTGACCCCAGTACTCTTTCCTGCCGTGGCAGGGGGTCAGACTAGATGATCTGCCCAGGTCCCTTCCAACCCTAGAAACTATGAAACTATGATGTAGAGGGTGCACGTTCTCTGGCTTCATGGGTACTGCGAGGTGGGCTTCAGTTGTCCCGCTGGTGTCCCCCGAACTTGCATGCCACATCTTTGAATGTTACTTCAGTGTGGGGGATAGCCTTGAAGGTTCCCTCAGGGATGACCACTCCACTCGTGGGACGTGTGTGGGGCTCCACCTCCCCTATACCCCAACCTTATGCCAACCTCTGGCAGGGTGCCAGGTCTTAACACAGCCACCTCCCTTCAGTGGATGTTCCTTGTGCCTGATTGTGTTCCTCTCTCCTTCTTGAGGCAGGATCTTTGGTTCTTTCCGGCCCTATGCCTGAGGCCCCTTTGAGCCTGTCAGCTCTATTCCTGGGGTTGGCATGGGTTCCCCTGTCAAGCAGGGGTAACAAAACGAAATGAAGAAAAAAAAAAAAAAGAGAACTCCAAAAGGGTCTTCCGGTCTGGTGTCCTACCGGCTTGTTCTTCCTGCACTCCTGCCTATGCTTGGCAGTACTCCCCCGACGCTGGTCCTGCAGGGTCTCTCTCCCCTTTCTGCTCTCAGCCCAGCTCCCCGACCTGGTACCTGGGAGTGTTCAGGTAAAAACCTTTGGTTTCCTCGAGATAAGTCTCAACCTGTTCTTCTGGGTCACCGCGCTGGATGCTCCGTTGTTCGGAACCTCTGCCGCTGAACCTCTTGGGAGGCACAAGGGGAAAGTCAACCCCGACACTCCTCCTGGGATCCTGCCTTGGTCCCCTCAGTGCGAGGAAGCCTTGTTGCCCCAGCTGCAGCCTGTTGCCTGGGCGTTCTCTGTTAATGCCGGCTCTGCCCGATGCTGGCATGGAGAGCCTCTGCCTCCCCACTCGCTTTCCCTGCCTCACTGCTGGCAGTCATTTTTATCTCCGCCAGCCAGCGCGTCTCCGTGACGTCACCAGCTGGCTTTACTCGTACAAAAGCATGGCTTGTGAACCACGTGGGCTTTTCTTCTCATCCTTCCGGTCTTGCTTTTCCTGCAGGTAAGTGGGTTTTTTTGTGTTCCCTTCTTTATTTCACTATTTTTTTCCGTGCTGCGCTTCTTGGGCAGGCCTTCCCAATGCCTCTTCTCTGTCACCCCGGGACACATAGGAAAGCAGAGCTGGAAGGGACCTCATAACATCATCTAATCCAGTCTACTGTCATCCCTGACTAAACCAACTCAGTCAAGTATGTCAAATCTATTCTTGAAAACCTACAAGGATGGAGATTTCACAATTTCACTACATATCTGTCAATGTTTAATCACTCTCAAAGTCAGAAAGTTCCTGCCAGTCTCCAACCTAATTTTCCCCTGCTAAAGCTCGAGTCCATTGCTCCTAGTCCTCTCCCCTACAGCCACAGAAAAAGCCCATCTCCATCCTATCTGGAGTTGTCTGTTAGGTATTTGAAGAAACATCCCCCTTGGTATTTTCTTCTCCAGACTAAGTAACCCCTAGTTCTTTCAGCCTTTCTGCATAAACCTTGCCTCCCAGGCACCTAATCCTTTTTGTTGTTCCAAACTGGATTCTCTCCAACCTGTCCACGTCCTTTTTGAAGTGAGGGGCCCAAAACTGGACACAGTTCTCCAGATGACGCATTACTAGTGCTTAACAGAGCAGAAGAATCACTTCCCTTGATTTGTGACACTCCTATTAATACAAGCCAGCAGTTCTATTACCTTTTTTTTGTGCAATAAGAGCCCATATGTTGGCTCATATTCTGCTAATAGCTCACTGCAACTCCCAAGTTCTTCTCTGCAGTACTGCAGTCTACGCAGTCATTCTCCAATCTGTATTTGTGCATTTGATTATTCCATCCCAAGTGCTGGACTTTTGTACTTGTCCTTGTTGAGTATCATCTGATTGACTGAACACTATTTTTCCAGGCTATCCAGGTCATCCTGGATCCTAACCCTATGCTCCAGAGTATCTTCAACTCTACCCAAGTTGATATCATCCGCAAATTTGCCAAGCATGCACTTGATCCCATGATCCAAATCATTAATGGAGATGTTGAACAATACTGGACCCAGGACAGAACTCTAAGGAGCCCCACTTGATACTTTCTCCCAACTACACGTTGCACCATGGATGACTACTCACTGAGTACAATGATCCACCCAGTTATGTATCCATCTTACAGTACTTTTGTCTTGTGTGTATTCTCTTAGCTTGTTAATAAGAACGTTGAGACATGGGGTCAAAAGCCTTGATAAAATCAAGGTGCATCACATCCACAGATAAGGAACCCTATAAACAACTCAGCTTACAAAAGCAAGGTCGGGGAGGAGAGAAGGGAAGGAGAGGTGTGGGGGGGAGACAAAATTTGGGTGAACCAAGTTCAGAGACAGGGATGTATTTAATGCAAGTATTTCAGAGGTGGGCATTATCACTGAATGGAAGGTGCTATTAGCAGGTTTTGCATTACTAAAGGATTGTTTGTTTTTTTCAACACTACAAAGAACCTACATAGCTGGCTATGCTGGGGGGGGGGAAGAGGGAGGTAATTGCAGTGTCATATTCCTACCTACTTTGCTGAGTAAGTAGCTAGATAAGGTCATGTTAGTTATATTATCTTGGACCTACATCCCATGCAGGTTTTCAAACAAAATGTATTCCAAGCCTTCTTGCTTGTACTCCTCTACCATCTTCAATTAGCTGTTTAGAACTAATTAGCTGTCTGCTCTCACAATTTTGTCGCTATTTTTATAATATTTGGCAGTATGCTTAACTTCTAAGTTCCAAATTACTATGTTGTAATCCTAGCTTTCATAAAAAAAAAAGATTCCTAGCCCTCATGGGTGCAGAGAAAAAGAAAATGAATATGTGTATCAGAAAGAAAAATGAAAACATCCTGAAATATATTATTATTTTTTAAAGTCTCATTATTTAATCCATTTACATGGTTGGGGAAGGCCCTAGCACGCAACTAGAATGCTTAGAGCTGGCAATGCAGTAGTAAGAACCTGGAGATTTTTATCAGCAGTATTGATCAGGTTACAAAGTACAGTATGAAAACCTTGAAATGCCGCAATTAATTCCCACAAGTACAAATATCATTAAGGGCAATTAAACTGACCAATGTCCCATGATAATGGCAGTTGGCAGCTAATGAAATTCCAGCTCCTCCTCTGCTTACTTCATTCCTTATTCTGTTACACAACTTACTGGGCTTCCACAGCTGACAAGCTCATAGCTGCATTTTCCATGGAAGCACATGAACTGCCCTCTCCCCCTCCAAAAATTAAGCATGTGGCAGGCAGTATTTGCTCCCCACTCAGATCCCAGCTGCAGTCAGCAGTACTTTGTTTTAAAGCTACAAAATTCTGAAAGCAAGCCTATGAAATAAGCCCTACATTTAAAATTAAATCTAAACAGTCCAGGAAGGCATATTTGCTAGGTATGTATGGCAATTATCACAAACAATATTCTTTCTTTCCTTTTTTTTGTTTTGTTACTCTTGGTCAAAAAAAAGATTCTTAACTGGGCTGAGTGAAATGAATTCTTTTTTGCTCCAACAGATAGATTCCTGTTTAAACCTAGCATGGTACATGGAGAAAAGTGGCCGTGAGTACTCGCATACTTTGAAAGAGAATTTATAGCATTTTTAACTATTTACCTTACTCATCTATTTACTTTACTTTTACAGTATGTAGCCTGAGCTCAACTTTGAGAAACTAATGTGAACAAGAACAAAAAGCCTGAAAATTCACATGGGTGAAAGGAGGAGACACAGTGAGGGGAATCACAGAGTTGAAAAGGACTTCAAGGGCCATCTAGTCTCACCCTTTACACCCAAATGCAAGACACACAACTCCTAAACTGTCCCTGTTCAAATGATTATCTGGTCTCTTTTTGAGAACCATCAATCTAGGCAATTCTACAATTTCCCTGGGCAGCTTACTCTATTTGTTCTACTATTCAGACAGTCAGGGAGTTCCATCTGAGGTTTAATTTAGATCTGTTTTTCTGTTGTATAAACCCATTATTCTGTGGCAAGGGGAAAAGGTTGTTCTCCCTCTTCTTCATGGCAACCTTTCAAATATCTGAAAAATGCAATAGTGTGTCCTCTTATTACCTTTCCTCCAAAGAAAACATTCCTAGTTCTCTCAACATGTAGGAAATGCAGAAGGATTATAACAGAAAGACTGTTATTATTATTATTATTATTATTATTATTAATCATGGTACCATGACCCCAAGCTCTGTTAGCTTGAATTTCTATAGCATCTTTCACACAGAAATGTTCAAGTATTTTATGTACATTTAAATGTATAGTTATAGTTTACATGTATGAAGAAAACCCAACCTCTTCTGTGAAGTAGGTGATACACTATCTCCAATTGTGGTGACAAGGCACTCTATACCATGTGATGAGACAGAGGCACAGCTGGAAACCAAACTCTGGCTTTGTAACTCCCAGGACCCCAAACACCACTATGCTGTCAGGAACTAACAACTGGCTTAATTACAAAATAGATATTAAACAGAGCTGACAGATTAGAGAGTTGCTTTAAAACTACAAAGTCAGGGAAGGATATACCCTTACAAGAAATATTTGTGGTTCTCACAGGAACAGACACTCCTTCAAAACTAAGTGTGACGATCTTATTAGCATGCCAGAGAGACCTTAAAAGTTTATTTAAATTGCTTAGATTCCACAGAGGCATGGCATACGTGTCGCCTTTGCTCGGAGTAAGCCATGGATTTTAACTGCAAGAACCACATCCAAGGGTTCAATTTAAGTCTATGAATTAAAATCTAAGCTGCCAAACCACTAAGAGAAATTATACAGGTGCACATACGTGCACGCACGTGTGTATACATATATACAGAAAAAATACCCCCCCAAATTACATACAAGCTTGCTGCAACTGCCAGCAAGCCCTGCCAAAATACTTTTACCTAGCTGACGGTTCTCTGGCATATCTTCATTCATACTTGGGAGACCCTGAAACAGTGCCAACAACTCAGCTGATACAACACACTCCTCTAGACTGAAAACAATGGGGGCTGTTGTTCTCCAAGGGTGCAATTCCAACTGTGGCAGCCATGGTGGGCATTATTGTATGTATACTACATAGTGGTAAGAGGATCTCAAGTACCTGTCCAAACCTTTACCTAAGTGGCTGTAAGATCAGAGCAGGTGTTTATGACTCCCCCCTCCCAAACATGATTTTACCTACTTTGCTACTTCATCAGGATCTGTCTCGGAAACAAATAATCAGTTAACTACAGAATGCAGCTGGAGCACCGAAATAAGATGCATCTAGAAGAGATCTTGTCCTCCAACCAGGCTGGCTTGCCACTCTCCAAGAAAGCCTGTACTTAAACTGCACTCTACATAACTAAAAGCCAAGAAGGGTATTACAGGAAAAGAAGACTGTGCTGACAGAACAAAGCAAAGAATAACTTCAGCAGTACAGACTGAGTGGGCTAAGGGCAAAAAAGTGTTAAAAGTTTGCTTGAGCCAGGAAAGCTTAACCCGTGTTTCAGTGTTATGTATAAACAGGTCCAACAAATTAAGGAAGTTTCAATTATGTAGCGCCTGGCTGTTGGAGAAGCAACTTTGTATATACTGTTTGGACACTGCCAGAGCTTCATCTAAAACAGCATTTGTTCATTATTAATAGCAAGAACCACTTGTAACACTAGAAAGGCAGCACCAGGAATAATATTTCTGACTTTAGTTCAGGGTTCAGTTAAATGCTACTCTGCATTATCAGTTCAATCAGGTCCCTAGTGGGTCCCTAGCTAAGACGTTCTCTTACTGCTGCCAGAGACTTCCATTATTCAATTAAAAAGACAGCATTTCAATGGAACACCTCACACAAAGCTTAAAAGAAACAGTGCAAATAACTTGCTGAAGATGCACTGCTTGCTTTCAAGCCAAGGGTCTCTGGTATGAAGTCGCAACAGAGTATGGAAGGAGGAATGCGAGCCCACTGAAAGGCCAACCTTTGAATGTCTACATCAGTTTTAGTTTCATTTCAAGATTTCAAAGCCCCTGTTTATATGAATAGCTACAAGCATCTACACCTTCAAAAATTATACTTGATCTATTAAACAAGAACTAATATTTAAATATTCACAAAAATTCATACAAAAGTGGAAATTAGGATTTCACTCAGCAATTCAACATGTTTAGCTAGCAACTAAACAAAACTGCTAAGGGAAATAATAAGTGTTGCTTATTTTTAAACTACAACTTGTTTTATTTAATTTCAGTTGCTTTTACTTTATGCATTACAGATTACACTGTCATCAGTTTGCTCATGGATGGCTGATGATTTTATATCCCTTGTGTATTTTATCAGTAATCTCAAATGATTCATACTCAGGACAGAGCAGCTTGTGTAACTTAGTAAACAAAAAAAGCAGTTTTACTGTACTCCAGCCTTATGGTAATAAACAGAAATGTAAATACATCTCAGCTGCAGGCAAAAACCACATGCAACCCACGCAGTGTCCTTAAACACAAACAAAAACAACCCACCCAAATGAAAAAAGTCTAATGTTTGCTGCTTCACAGAAGTGAGGAACAAAGATGGACACAACAGGGCCGAACACAGGCATGGGCGAATTGGGCAGCTGCCTGGGGTGTGGACAGGAAGTGGGCCCGAAAATAGTAATTTATCGTCATCATCATCTCTGATGAAGGGGGGCCCAATACTAAAAGTTCACCCAGGGCTGCCAGAAATATAGGTATGGTGCTGGACACCAATTAGCTGCTCTCTCAAGTTGTTTTTTTCTACACATTGCAAACTATTTGCAACACCTGAGAATGTTGGTTGCAGTACATTATCTCATTGTAATCTTTGTGTTACTTGGATATGGTAAAGGACTCATCAGCTTGTTTTCAAGATGCTACAGAATATGGCTGTGAAAAATTCCACAAACATGCTCTTCTAAAGATTGCTTGCCTGTGTTGACAAACTCTCTTATCCAGCTCCACCTTCAACATCATGTCTCTGAATTACTGTATGCAGAACCCTAGTAATATCAGTTCAGACTGAATTTTAAAAGGTACAAGGTGGAGACATGGTTCTTTAGCCTGATGGGCTTGGCTCTGCTCTTTCCAATTTGGAAATCAAGCAAGAGGAATGCAGCCAGGCAGTGCTGCTCTTTTTGAACATGAACCTTACAAAAAAGGACTTAAAAGGTAATGTCACATATCAAGCTCTAGCTCACCATCTCTCATTCCTCAAACACTGGGATTGGTGATGACATACTAAACACTGCTACATTTCAAAAAGTTACCTTTGGAACAATTTCTCTGTTTCTTAGTGGAAACAGCTGGTACCTTTTTTTAATCAACTATTGGCATACGTAAACAATATTAATCATCAGCTCTATTTCAAGAGCAATTTGCTATAATCACCCTTTCCACTGCAGCAATAAAAAATAAAGGATCTCTGACACTTGGACATTCTGACTTGAGCGATGTGGAGGAAAGGAAGCAGTTAGTTTAATTATTTCTGCTGCTTGGGCACCTGGATCGTGTTTATCCATTTAATTTTTGCTCCAGGGTTGGCTTCCAGCCCCCCCAGATGTCATTTTCAGTTTTCAGGATAGGGGGAGGAAGGGATGACAAGCCTTAAGCCATAGGCAGCAGCAGAAGGTTAAAGCAATAACTGACAGAGGTCAATCTTTCACAATTTAATTCACTAACCAAACCAAGCTCTTGAAAGTTTTGGTGTTATGAGGCACTTTCACATGTGCTCCACCACCATTTCTAAGCACTGGGATTCTAATACACGAGAAGCAGGAGGCTGCTGGAGCGCTGCAATTGTCACACTCCAGCACACAATTAATCGAGTCTGCCATTCCAGTGTATTGGAACAGCCTTCGCACTAGTGTATAGGTGCCCATGGATTCCAATACTAAGTCCATTTAAACCCTACTCTTAAGAGCAGGACTTCCAGGGCACAAACAAACAATTATGTATCCTTAGGAAAAAAATATGCCCCTATTTTTGCACTGGATGTGCATAGCCTATGGGATTTTTGGGTCTCAGTAGAGACAGTAACAGAGGTTTTCAAAGCTCATTCTGGGGGGTTTAGAGAAACTTCCAGTAAGTTGATCTTCCATTAATTCAAGTCACATCTCTTTTAGGCCACCGGTAAGAACCTGGAGCACTACAATAGCTAGTGATGATGTAAATCTGAAGGTTTTTCAAATTAGATGGAACATTAAATGGGAACAAAAGCCTAAAAAAAGAAGTTACAGCTGATAAGGAAGAATCAATTTTAAGTACATGGCCAACACAGCTTGATACAGGCACTTAAAACCTAATGAAATCGACAGACAATGAACAAAAATAGATCAGCTGACCAAAAAAGCTATTCTGGAATAAAAGGTTGAGAAAATACTGGAGAGGGGATGTGGAAAATTACTTGAACAAGCAGCTATAGTGAATGAACAGTTAAAAACCAAGAGTATCCAACAAAATGATTAAAGTAGTGTTGTAGAACTATTGCTATACAAGAAACACTAGTAACTTCCCTAACTTTTAACTGGCAGGCACCTTTTCATAACTAAGAGGAGTCAGTGAAAGATGTGCCACCTCTGTTCATCTCTCCACCTGAACAAAGAGATCATTGTGACTTCTCCTATGATCCCTACCAAATGTAGTTTGTCCTATATAAAGGGTTCAGCCCTGCAGTGAGCAAAAGCCCAGCTCTGCCTTGATGTCTACAGGAAACCTGGTGAGTGACAACAGAAGTTTAAGGAGCTACTTGGAGAAAGTTGGCATTATATTCACATAAGTGTATGTGCCTACCTGTCCTCCTTCTCCATGACTGTCTTTATACCATGAGTTCCCAAAAGCAAGAATTGTTCTTTACATTTTGGAAAGTAACAAATATATTACTAAGGACAATTAAAAATTATTAACAAGTTAAGACAGACCATGATTCTTGCATACCAAGTGGAAAAATTCCCATCCATGAATCAACACATGTTACAGACTCTCCACTACTGCTGCAGCCCCTGGGTAAAGCATTTTGTCTTTTCTGCACCCCATAATGCAAAAGAAACAGCAGAAATCAGTAACAGATATAGGCAAATGGCTGGTTAGAAAGTGATTTTTCTCCCTCTGCCCCTGCTCTCCATTAAAAAAGTAAAAAATATCCAGGTTTTCAGTAAAAGCTGAAAATAATTGGTTTGGATCTTCAACCAAAGAGTTAATTTTTCCATACAAACATTTCTATTTTGTCAACAAAAAAAAAAGTTTTCCCATGAAACAGTATGAGAGAAAATATTTCGACCAGCTCTGATGGGCAAACCTACAGAGGTTTCATGGTTTTCATTCAGACCATCATCAAAACATTCAGGTGCATATCCAATGCCTCCAAGTGTTGGCATGTTACAGTAGTTGCTCAAATCCAGGACAAGGTATTTTTCCCCATTCACCGTGGGAAGAAAAGCCCTTTGTCTTGAATTAGAGTATTGGGGAGGGAGAGGTAGGCAGCTGCTGTGGCTCCAACCCCAATCTGGGCTCAGTGTCAGAGTCAGAACTGCACTTGCTGCATCCCTGCACCCTAGGCTCCACCTCCACCTACCCTCCACCCTTCCCCCTCTACTGGAGCTCTGACTCAGGGGCTCCAGCCCACAGCAGAGCACACAGTGGCTCTGGCCCTGCAGCACCTCTGGCTCTGACCTGGTTCTGGGGCTGGGGGCAAAGCTGCCACTGCAATGGTGGCTGTGTGGCTAGGTGGGGACCAGAAACATTATGTGCCCCCTGCTCCTGGTCACAGTGGGGCTGAAGTCAGAGCCTCATCTGAAGATATTTGGGGGGAGGGGAGGGGAAGGCAGCAGTGGGTGAAGGGCATGTGGCAGAGGGAAAGGCAAGTGGAGACAGGCAGCAGGGGCAAGGACCAAAGGGTGGGGGCCAAGCTGCTTGATTCCCCTGCCCCCCTGCCACCGTTTGCTTCTATGCTCCTGCTTTCCTTCCTGCAGTGATGGGGGGATGAATTTAAGATGATCCCCGCCAATAATTAGATTCTAGACATGGAAAATTATAACAAATGTATACATTTTCCATTTCTAGAACTAATTTTTTTTTTTTGCCGGGGGGGGGCGCATCTTAAATTCAAAGGGGGCTTGGATTTGGGTAAATGTGGTCCAGGAAGCCATACATATGTAAAAGATGACACAAGATTTCTGCTAATCCCACTCCTTGTAAGGCTAGGAATATAGAGTGACATACAGAACAGACAGGCCTTTCTATGGAATATAATTGTTACTAATGAAACAAGACTCAATTCAGAAAAGCATCCATACTTAATACTGATGAAGAATGCCTTGTATTTGAAAGCCTTTCTAACTCTATCCCAATTATGCAGTTGGTCCAATAAAAGGTATCATCCTAACGAATCCTTGCCTCTTGCATAATTCCTGGACCATCACGGCTACAACATCACCCTAACAGTACCTACTTAATAAAGCACTTGAGTTCTACTAAAGTCAGTGGAAGTTCAGCATGCTGGTGAACTTTAAACACTTTAAATGCTGTGGCAAACATGGATGGGCTTGAGCATGTGTGTTAATACCTTCCTGAATGAAAGCTACAAGAAGCTTTGAGGAATTCATCACAATCTTATCTGAGCTCCTGGAGAGACTTAAAGGGGAGAAATGTTCACATTCTCAGAAAGAGGGACTTCTATTGCCTAGTTTTAGCAGCAACCCTCAATGACTCACAACAGAGAACAAAGACCTCACAACACATAATGAAACATGAGACGGGAGCCTTTCCATATTAGCAGCAAAAGCAGAAAAAAAATAAAATGGAAAGGGTAGGAGGAGAGAGTCTCTGCCACTCAGCATCACTTTTGTTATGAAAAAAGCTGACAGGAACAGATGTAGACACCTGTCTACTAGGAGTTAAGTGAAACCAGCAAACAGCTATCAGATTTCCAAAATCACGAATTGCTAAACTAAGGGAATTAATCAAATTTTTAAAATTCTGACAAGAGACAGATTTAAATACACTTGCATCATATTTCAAATAATACCTTTAAAAAAAAAAAAAAAAAGAAGATTCCAACAGGTGGGTGGCAGAAAATACAAGCCTACTGGAAAGGAGGTGGGAAATAAAAATCTCATTCAAATTATTATAAATGATTTTAAAAGGATATCAATGAGATAAACATCATCACAAATGTTGCAATACAAAAAGAGGAGAAAAAAGAACAAAAGGCCCCAAAAGCTAATTGCTAGTCACAGGATTTATGATGCTCTTATGTAACTGACATTGGTGTAATCTAGTACTAACATACACTAACTCTATTTTATTTCAACTACTGGAAAATCAGAATGGCAATGAAGGCCTGGCATCACTTTTGTGTAGATTGTGCTGACACCTATTGAAACTGCTCAGAATGATTGGATAATTAAAATGCTAGGGTCTTTCCCAGAGATGGCAGCTCTATTTTTAGCTCATTACAGGCTGCAATGGGGTGTGTGAGGTTTATTTATTTATTTATTTTTGAATACTCCTCTCTTAAAATTCCAAAGAATAATTTAGTTCAGATGATAAACCCTTTTGTCTCCTTCAAACATTTCTCAAGGCTGAAGATAACAGCTCTGGGCAGAACCAAAGCATTGAACTGGCTGGCACTTAAGCAATGCTATCAACCCCGGCTTTCCTCCTCTTCTCCTCACAATTTGCCTGTTTAATAAAAGAGTCACTCAGAACATCAAAGGTCACTCCACCACTGAGAGATTTAAATACCTAAAGAAAACCATAATGGTGCATTACATCAACATAGTTTAAGTCACATGAGACCTGCTTTTTTAATTGTATTTGTTTAAAACTAAAAATGTACCTATTACTTAACTAAACATTTACATATTATGCAGTGTCCTCCTGAATGACCACCCAATATAAAAAGTTCACATACAATGTACCCAGGCAGATTTCACTACAACTCTAGCAGGCCTCTAAAGAGAGGTAACTGAAAATGTAGAGAACTAGAAGAAGAATTATAACTTCACAAGGCAGTGTTACTAGCTGAAGCCTGGTCAGCAGAAGACCTGATTGCCCTTTGAGAAAGTGTATATACGCATTGTTTCCCTAAGTTCTTATGTTGGTGCCATGTTATGACCTCACTGTTGCCTCTAAAGGCAATTATTTTATTAATGGTATTAACCATGCTCATCATCATCATTTGTCGTCTATGCTTCAGCACTCATAGTACGGATATTTCCCACATCTTTGTTTTAGGAAGAACAGCACCACATGCCCAAAAGACCAGGTAGAATCTGACTTACAATAGTCTTAGAACAGGCTTCATAGATGTTAGGGGCTGGAAGGGACCTTACAGATGATTGGGTCCAGCCTCCCTGCACTTCAGCAGTAAAGATTGCTGGGATCAGATGACCCCAGCAAGATGGGTGTCAATCCGCTTTTTGAAGATAGCTGATACGCTCATCTCCAACCCTCAATTTATAATTAGTCCAACATTTTGTCAAGACACACTTGCCACAGAATATTATATGCGCCACTCAAAAAAGATCTTCAGGGAAGTGGCATCTGGTCTGTGGTTGAACAATGGCATCCTACTCCATAACCAGAACTCCTAAATTTTATGGCAATACAAATAATATCAGTTTATTGCTGAAGCCCTGAGATTGCTGCCAAAGGCCCTGGTTTAGCAATTATGCAGAGGAAGGCCCCTGTCACTCGGTGCTAATAAGCCATGCAGAAAGAAAAAGAGCTACTTGCTCCTCACAGCAGGATAGTGAACCTCTTCTGCCCCTCACTCATTCAGAACCATTATTTTCCACATGGCCCAAAAGGGTCCCTTCCCTTTTGTAGGGTTCTCAGACTCTACATGAGCAACAGCATACTGCTGCACTGCAGACACCTGCCATGGTCTGGCTTCCAATTGTTCAGTTTGCGGTGCATGTTTTAAAATATCGCAGCCCTGGGCAATGTTATAGTGTGGCTTTTAATGGGTTAACATTGCAGCATCACTCCCAGTTTGTCCCAGAATGCACTGCCACTCTGCCTCAATGAGAGGCCCCTGCCACATAATTTAGGCTTTTGTGTCACCAAGTATACAGGGCTTCAAACACAGGCAACAGTTACTATGCATGTCACAGGATATAAACAGCATTCAAGCATAACACGGGCTGTGCTGTGCGACTGCCCAGCTTAACCAGGGATCAGGGATTACACCGAGCCATGCACCCCAGGACAACAGAAGAATCAATCCAAATCAACCCAAGGCACATCTGTAAGAGGCTGGTTGAAAGCCAGTACAAGTCCTGAGGGCAGTCAGGGAGAAAAGCAAAGAAACAGGGTAACTATGATGAAATCCAGATTTGAGTGGTCTTCTCCCCTGCCTGGGCAATGACTGAGAATGAGAGCATCCCTCCCAACATGTACAGCATTTTCTTCACCCCACTTATAATTTCTTAAAAATTAAAAGCAGGAGTGGAAAAGTAATGACATGCTTATGCAAGGTTTCTCCCTGTTCTTTGCTTGATCAGTATTCTTTTGAGTTTTCCACCTTGGGCCCTACCACACAGTATACAAAGGCTTAAAAGGGTGCAAGGAAATTCCTTGCTTGCCCTGATTTGGCTAAATACGTTGTCAGAGTCTGCCACGGGAATAAGCAACTACCACCAGGCTGCTACTTCCAACACTCAGCAGAGAACTGGGCAAAGGTGTGGTGTGGGAAAAGCCTTCACCCCGTTCCCTATTATGCCATCCAGCACTCCAGAACTGACACAGGAGGTGAATACTTCTCACCAGCAGAATGCTAACATATTACTTCCTCTCACCATGAGCAAGAAGGAAGCTGTAGCCATTCTGAGACTTTCCGGGCCTTGGCCTTAGGATAACACTTGCATTATGCCCTTTAACTGTAGTTACAACTCAGCCATAAATAAATAAATAACGTCATTATTTATTTTTCCATATTTGCATAGACACACAAGCATCAAAAGAGAAAGCAGATCATTGCTGGGAGGAAAGACAGAGTAGGGTATGAAAAAAACAGTCACAGTCAATGCTTCTCTTTTTTCATTAATTTCTTTAAAACAAAAAATCAATAGTTTTAAAGGCAAACGGAAATATTTATGATGATCTAGGCATGCTTCCCAAACAAAAATCAGCAGTCTCATTGTATTTGATTGTGAGCAAATGGCCAAGAGTCTCTTTTCCATAGTTTGTTAGTTATATATAGTGAGAATGCCAAAAGCCTCCAAGATCAGATTCCACACCAATAAACCTGACATCCTATGTTCTGCCTGCCCCGACTAAGTACACTCATTTTTCTAATGGTGATCAGAAGTGTTACTGATACCACAGGTGAAAGGGCACATTAGGCCAGTACAATATTAATAGGAAATTTAAATCAAAGCACTAGAGGTACACTGATACATTGGTCCAATATAGGATCGGCACTGATACAAAGAAAATTGACTGTATTGGAAATTGGGTTTTTTTGTCTGATGTGGCCAATAATGTGGCCGATAAGTGCCCCATGCATGTATGCAGCCGCAGCACAGCACGTAGGTAGCGAGGAGCACCTTGGATAGCTGTGTCTAACTGGTAAGCCTGTTGTGGTGGAAGGGGCATGGGGAGCACCTCACAAGGGCATGGGGGGATGTATGCCCCCCCGGATCTGTGCAGGGTGGGGCAGGCTGCATGTGGAGCAGGACGGGAGGTGGTGCTGGGAGGGGGTTGGGGGGGCGGCTACAGCAAATTTTAGGGTGACTGCAGCCCCCCCATAGCCCTGCTCCCAGCGCCGCCACCACCCACCCTGAGCACAGCCTGGTGCAGCCCTGGTCTTACCCTGCAGCAGCAGCCCATCTCACCCCATGCAGACCCAGGGGCATGCCCTCCCAGGTTGCGCACAGTGGCGGTAGCTGCCCCCAACCCATGCCTCCTGGATGAGCCACGGTTCCATCCTGTGCCCCATCCCTCGCTGGCTGGGCAGTACCTGCCCCAGCTCCACTCCCTCTCTCACCACAGGGACCTCAATCTGCTCTCCCCTTCCCTTCCACCACAACAGACTTACCAGCCGGACACTGCTCTTTAAGCTGCTGGGCTGTGTATCAGAAATCAGATCGGTAGCGGCCAATACCCCTCCTTAAAAATTGGCTATCGGTATCGGCCCAAGAAATCTCTATCTGTGCACCCCTACAAAGCACTTACTCCAGGGACTAATTAGACACACGTATGTTTCCCCAAAATGCCTGTTTAATCCACAGGCAGACAAAGTTCTTTGGGTGAATCTGATATTTTTCATTAGACCAACTTAAATAGTTGGAAAAAACATTTTAGCAAGCTTTCAGATTTAAAAACCCTTAGTCAGGCTAAGGAAGTCTCTGCAGTTGGTGTGTGCTCTTCCCGGATGGAATGAATAGTAAAGAAGGCAGAGGCTGGGCTGGTATGCATGCAAGACAGGCAGGCAGTGAAGATGTAAATTGAGGAGTCAGTGGGTGAGAGACAGGCTGGGTGCGGGGAAGAGAGAAAAGGGGGATGAATGTAGTAGTTAAACAGTGGAGAGGTAGCTGGGGAGTCAGATGTCAGGCAGGTTATAATGCATCATAAATCCAATGTCTATATTTAGTCGATGATTTTTAGTATCCAGGAGGTTTATGAAGTAACGTTCATAGGTTCGTCTCTGACAAGTGTTTTGTAAGCTCCCTTTGAGGATTAGAACTGAGAGATTGGAGAGAGAGTGGTTTTCTTATGAGAAATGTGCCCCCACAGGTAATTGGATATTCTTGTCTTTTTTGGCTTTCCAGGGTGCGTTCATTCAGGTGCACAGTTGTTGTTTGGTCTCTCCTACGTATTTTTCATCAGGGCATTTGGTGCATTGGATGAGATATATAACATTTCTGGAGGTGCAGCAGTAAGATGCAGGGAGGCTGATGGCTCTGTTGTGGGGTGTAGTAATTGTGAGGATGGTGGAGATGTGTTGGCAGGTTTTACATTTCTTGTCATGGCATGGTCTGGATCCATTTGGTGTGTTCTGGGCCTGAGGAAGTTTGCTTCTGGTGATGAGGTTAGCGAGGTTCAGTGCTTGTTTGAAGGCTAGGATGGGTAGCTCTGGGAAGATCTTCTTAAGAATAGGGTCTCTTTCTAGTACGGGTTGCAATTGTTTGAGCATTTTCCATATGGGTTTGAGGGAGGGATGATACGTCATAACCAGGGTGTGCGATACGTGGGGGGTTTTCTTCTGTACAGCAAACCATACTAGAAAGAGACCCTGTTCTTAAAGAGATCTTCCCAGAACCACCCATCCTATCCTAATCCATCATATTTGACCACTGTGATTACTTATGAGAAGGTTGCCTCAGCTCCATAAACTTTTATTTACCTTTTAAAAGGGACAGTGACACTTGAATTCTCTCCTGCTCCTTCCCCTTTTCATGCTATTTTGTGCCTCCACTTAGGGACCATTTAATTTTACTGTTTCTTTCCAGGAGAGCAGGTAACAATGACAGAGCTGCTCTGTTACTACATGACAGCCATCAAGCACCCCTTGCAGAGTACCACAAAAACTTCTGGATACTTCAGATGTGTTGGCATGTGCTAAGACACGTTGGCTTATGTGCTTGCTGTAAGACACATACTTCAATGCTCAGACTGGCTTTTCAAGGAGTGCTTCTAACCTCGGCACTAATGGGTCCTGGCAAAGCAAGCTCATCCACACCCTGAGCACATCCAAACCAAAAATGTATCAGTGAGGCCACCCAGTGTTCATCCTTCCATGCCCACTCTTGATTGTTGGTCTCTGCCAGGCCTGAAAGCAGGTACTAGGGACAAACCCAAAGCAGCTTCACTGGCAAGTTTCAAGATGGGGAATGTACCTACACATGCAGGTGGGTTGGAAGTGCTCAGCCCATCCCCACTGGAAGCTACCACAAACCCCACATGGCTAGAAAGCAGACACACTCAGGCTGACTTTCCTAATGGGAATAATGTCTGAAGACTGGTCCCTACCAGGGTTGCTCACTGGTTGCTGACCCAGAAAAAGGGCAACTGTCATCCTGTCCAACTAACTGCTTTTAACATTTAGCAAACCCAAACCACAAGACTTACAGGCTTGTTTCTCAACACTTACTCTCAGTGACAGGACAGTGAATTTGTAAGAACAAAATTAACATGTAGATTTTGGGTGTGGAGTAAACTCCACGTGGGTTTGTGGGTTGCATCGAGACATGGCTAGAGTGTCACTTTAATGATCCAATTTAAATTTGCAACTGTTTTGTCATTTTGTGTGTCAAAGCAATTTAAAAACACAAGCACACAGCGCTGCATTTCTGTGATCATGGTGAGGAGCAGCATGCTCTGCCCTGCAAGAGTATGGGTGCTTACTTTGGCTTTCAGATAAAGTATTTCATCCAACAACATGCTTGGGAACAATGACTAAGAAACAAACAGAAAACAATGCTGTTTTTCTAAGAGTTGCTGATTCTGGCCAATACATTGGTAATAAGCAGGAACAGAGGGGAATGAAACAGCATGGACTGGTTCTGACAATGCCAACAGCAATTGAAAAAGAGACTGTTACCTTCCTATAAGCTGCATTAATCCATCACTCCATGTAATTTGCCTGCTCTGGTTTAGAGAAGTTCAAGACACACTGAATTGTGATTTAAGATGATGAGGTTAGCTGCAGGTTATCACATCAGCCTTTTTACTCTGGACATGTGGGTTGAAACACGGCTTCAGTCAAAAGTGTAGCTTTATGATCCCTGATACAGCTCTCTTGGATATTTGCCCGCATTACAACGTCATTGACTAAAAAAGAAATGCATGGACTTGCATTTATTTTTTATTCATTGGGAAAGGATTCCCTGTTCCTCCACTAAGACACAGAGTTTAACTTAGCAGACTACAGCATAACAAGAGGGAGTTTGATCCATACAGTTTCTATTAGTTGCAAACAATGTAACCTATGACCTGCTAAGAACTAGCTGAAAAAAACTGGAATATTCCTACAGTCCTAGATCTCAGCAACTAATTTTTTTGCTGTCTTTTCCTACTTCTACCCCCTACATCTGAATTTTCTTTTTTACCTCCCTCTACTGAGATTTCTCCTCCCCAATCTATATCTTGGTGTTCCTCACGGATTCCCTTCTCCCTCTCAAACTACCTTCAGCCTCCCAGATACCCACCATGGTACCCACCATGATGCCCATCATGGTATCTCCTTCGTAGATGAGCCTATGAACTTCACTTCATAAATCTACTGGATACAAAAAATCATGGACTCAATACAGACATTGGGTTTATGACGAATTACAACCTGCTTTACATCTGATTCACTAGGTACCTGGCAGACCTGACCTTTTACACTTTTCTCCCCCTCCCCCTTTTCTCCCCTCCCCTCCTTTTCTGCTCTTTGTCTTCCTAATTTCCAGCTATTTCCTTTTTCACACACAACCTCTTTTCTACCTTTGGCTCTCCTTCCCCCCTTTTACCACCTCCCTTCCCTGCTTTACCTTTTGTCTTCCTAATTTCTATTTATTTACATTCTCACTGACACCCTGCCACTTTTAGCTTCTCTAATTTCTTGGAGTCTCAGAACTGCAGAGACTCCCTATATCTGAAGAAGGGTGACTGCGCCCAAAAGCTTCTAACAACTTTTCCCCAACCACTCAGTTGGTCTAATAAAAGATATCGTATCTACTCAAAGAACCTTGCCTGCCTATGTCCTTAGCCCAAGATGACTACAACCAAAAACCCAGCATCATGGTATCTATCCTTCCTTCTACTCCAGGAGTTGGCAGCAGCTACATGATGAGGGTCTGATCTCCACCTTGCTCCAAGGCTGCGTCTGACTGGTAGTAAAAGACACATCCTTTCCCACTTCCTCTGCAACATTCCGATTGCAGCTAAATCTCAGCCATCCAAACCCCTCCTCATCTTCTTTCACCTCTTGATCAGGAAGATGTTGTTCAGTCACAAACCCAAAAAGGTTATTTAAAAGATGCATACAGAGGTTTATGCTACCTATCTTGTGCACAGAACAGTCTAAAATACTTGTATAATACCTATAATCTGCTTCTTAAATTGCATGCATACATATTAATGCAGCTGGTCAAAGAAATCATATTTTATGCCAAAAGGAGCAATAAGAACATTGAGTGGGACAAAAAAATATGTTGAAAGTTCATTTTTTTTTACTATGCTCAACCAGGATAAAAGGTGAAGGGTTCCACACAAAAAGAGGATGATACCAGATAGATGTAACTGAAGGTTCATGTGGAAGGAGGAGGAAGAAGAATGGGAAAATGGTGGGTCAAGTCTTTTGCCATTTTCACAGCCTGCCCTCCTCTTTTGGGTGCACATTGTATGGTGCTTTTAATCTTAGCAGGAAATCAACAGATATAATATAGAAAACAGACTCGCACAATTACAGAGGTAACTTAGCAGACGCCAATATCATCTCACCACACGGGCCCCATGTTAGGCTGCGATTTAATCTCGAACTCACAAGAAACAGCACATTCTCCATGCTGCTAGTCAAACACAGGGTACATACTTTGAAAGGCTGCTATGTACTTTGCCTCTTTTCAGTGTCTAGCTCCCAGAGAACCAACACCTACAGTACTAGTGCTAAAGAAGTAACTCTTTACTCAGAGAGGGGATGACTATGTTATAGAACCTCAAAGTTCTGTGTCCAAACCACGCTGTAGGGAATCATTATAAGTTTGCCTATAAATGTGTTCACATGAACCAGTGATGGAAAAAAATCTTGTGCCCCTCTTTATCAGGTTTGCCATCTCCCAGATGATGGCAACATGAGATATTCATTTAATATTATATTTGATCTTAGGCAAAAAGTCTGCTGTCTCCAAAGGGTAAATTAATTATTAAAACAACAGCAATGACAGTAATTCAGTATTCCAGAAACAATCTATATTGTATGTAGACAAGAAGCAACAACAGAAAATTTGGCCTTGTTCTTTAATTCATAGGTATAGTCAATTTGTTTGGTTTTTATTTTTAAACTTTAAATTTCACTGTCCTCATTCTTTTTTCTCATTAATACAATTTCATGAAAAGAAACAGTCAGAAAAAGTAGTAAAAAACAAGAAACCCATTCTTTTTCCAAAGATTCTGTTTCTTTCTAAGAACAACAGAGTTTTTGGCTTTTGACAGAAAATTTCAGTTTTAATTTTTTTGAGAACTACCAAACGCTGGAAAATTCAAGACACAGAAGCTTTGTGTTGACTTCAAAAACAGAAACTATTAACTGCTCAACACTTTTATAAGTCAAGTAACTTAACTAGGTACCTAAATATGGACTTAAAGACATCACTTTAGACTCCTAATTTTAATCATCTTGCTCAGAGTAGTTTTGGAAATATCTGTCCCCACTAAAATACACACACACTTTAAAAATAGGTCACCTAGATTTGAAAGAAAACATTCAAACGTATTCTATGTTTGGATGTAGGAGATCTTCCATTAACCTACATGAAGCAAATTTCACTTCAACATACTTAATCTAGGTGTGTTCCAAACTACTAATTTTTAAATCAAGTATAGGAAAGTATACATAAAAGTTATCACATTTATCATGAATAACTGAATCAAGTGGTTCAAGCTAACAATACTACTCTTAAGTTGAATGGAACAGCTCATAGGGAAATTAGATACTTGGTTCTACTCAGTGATTTCTTAAAAGATTAATTTACTGTATCGTATACTGATGTTCCATGAGGGAGAGAGTTAAGTCTTTGATATGCGTATCAATATACATAGCTGGTATTAAACAGAAGATGACAATCGCAAAATTGGCTGTCCTCCAGCTAATCAGCCTGCCTTGACTTGAATTTACCAATGAATTGCTGTTGAAAACCAATTGCTTGTTTAATGGGGCAGAAAGATTAAATCAATTTCAATGTGCATCTTTCAAATATCCCTCATTATATAAAAATGTTTCCCGGAGAGCAGGGGACACACATTCCTACTAGATATGACAGTTATATTTGTGATTTGCTATCCCAACAGATGCTGAATTATGCAATTTTAAAGAAAAGTCTTACATATATTTAAATGAAGTTTCATTCATTTAGAACATCTACAGCCATGGACTTGACTCTCCTCCAGTATTTGGCAAAATGACAGTCATGATGTCAATAACCAAGTTAGCAATAATGATCTGTCAGGTATTTTATTGAGACAGTTATGTCAACGAATACATTTGACACAGTGAGCAATGCTAATGACAACTTTAGCATTCAAGTTACTGCCATGGAATTGTATTAGCCCCTAGGATAAAGTAGGACAAAGGAAGAAGAGGTCATTATGCTGGAGGACATTTTAAGGACAGGGCATGTTGGTGTATGTGGGGATTCTGACTGAGGTATATTTCCCAATTAATAAAAAGCAGCCAATGACTTTATCAAGAAATTCCGGTCAATACAAAGGCAGCACTTATATGTTTTGTCATTAAACAAGGGACGAGCAAATCCACTCACTCAAAAGTAATTTGCCAGTCTATCATGTTCCCAATGATCTTTTTACTTCTTAGCATGCAAGGTAGTTCTAAAAACCAGAAATACTTCATAGTTTCATAGTTGGTAGGGTCGGAAGGGACTTAAGTAGATCATCAAGTCTGACCCACTGCCATGGGCAGGAAAGAATGCTGGGGTCAGGCGACCCTGGCTAGGTATCTATCTAGCCTCCTTTTGAAGACCCCCCGGGTAGGAGCAAGCACCACTTCCCTTGGAAGTTGGTTCCAGATCCTAGCCACCCTGACTGTGAAGTAGCGCCTCCTGATAGCTAGCCTGAATCTACTCTCAGTCAATTTATGGCTGTTATTTCTTGTTACTCCCGGTAGTGCTCGGGGGAACAGGGACTCTCCCATAGCCTGCTGGTCCCCCTTGACCAGTTTGTAGATGGTCACTAGATCCCCTCTCAACCTTCTCTTGTGGAGGCTGAACAGGTTCAGGTCCTGTAGCCTCTGCTCGTAGGGCCTGCCTTGCTGCCCCCTGATCATGCAAATGACCCTCCTCTGGACCCCCTCAATGCTGGCAGCATCCCTCCTGAAGTGCAGCGCCCAGAACTGGACACAGTACTCCAACTGCAGCCTGACCAATGTCACAGAGGGGGAGGATCACCTCCTTGCATCCACAGATGCATCGCGAGCAGGTCCATGACAAGGTGCAATTAGCCTTCCTGACTGCATCCCCACATCGGTGGCCCATGTTCATTTTGGCATCAATAATGACTCCAAGATCCTTTTCTGCCTCTGTGCTGATGAGAAGGGAGTTCCCCAGCCTGTAGGTATGCTGCTGGTTCTTCCTCCTCAGGTGCAATACCTTGCACTTGTCCGTATTGAAACCCATCCTGTTCCCATCTGCCCACCCCTGTAACCTGTCCAAATCTAGTTGTAGCCGTCCCTCTCCTCCAGTGTGGCCACTTCTCTCCACATCTTGGTGTCATCCGCGAATTTGAACAAGGTGCTTTTCACCCCCTTGTCCAAGTCACTGATGAAGATGTTGAACAGTGCGGGCCCAAGGACCAAGCCCTGGGGGACCGCACTGCCCACATCCCTCCAGGTCGAAAATGACCCATCCACCACCACTCTGGGTGTGACCCTCCAGCCAATTTGCAACCCATCTGACTGGGTAGGCATCCACGCTGCAATCACATAATTTCTTAATGAGAATGGGGTGAGAGACAGTGTCGAAGGCCTTCCTAAAGTCCAGGAAGCTTCCTGGGCTTATTTCATGTTCTAGGTTGACCTGTTGCACAATCGTGCACAATAAATGAGATTTTTCAGTAAGGAAGAAGGAAAGAATTGTAGCAGCACAGGATTTTTTTTCTGTTTTCCATTACAATTTGCATGGCACTTGGTGAAAATCATCTATTATAAACAGTCAAATAGAAAGTGTGCAAACATAAAGGAATCTTAAGATACAGAATAACAGTTTGAACTAGGTGAGAAAATGGCCTGAATTCGCCAAAAAAAAAAAAGAAAAAAGAAAAAAAAAAAAAGGAACCTACTCTTAAAAAATCTGTTGTCGTAGGTCTGTTTGATTACTGGGTACATACACTTAGAGCATGCACACACATACCAGATATATCATATCAGCCTCTGAGACGGGTGCAAAAACGTTGCTGCCATTTATAGCACAATACAGAAGAATATTTAAAAAACAACCACCCCCCCATCCTCCTTGTATGAGAATAAGATCCCTTGCCTGCAGCCATCAGGTAGTGGACTCTTGTTGGTTGGTCATATAACAGGTAAACACTGGGAAATGCATTACTTCTCTGTAGCACTACCCCCTCCCCCCAGCCCACAGAGAGTACTGTGAACTATAATCCTGTGCTTAGTCATACCAGAAAGCATGCAGGTATCTATAGAGCTGTATAAGCCTTCCCACGCTGCCTTAACCATGCATTCATTCTAGACCTCCAGAGAAATCATTCAGGCCACACCTCATATTTTTCTGCACACTCCCTGAACAATTCCTAAAATGTTTTAGTTGAGGGTTTTCTCCTCCTCAGTGGAAGCAGCCTTCTCAAAACTGTCAGGCTTAATAATAAGGCCATGCAGGAGTCCATGAAATGCCTTACAAACAGGATAGCTCTTAATAATAAGCAGCCTACACAGTCTTTTCTTCATTTATTTGGTCTCTTGGTCTGTCTCCTTCCAAGTGAAAGCAACCTGACATTCTTGAATAAGAATAAGTTAACTTTATAATATTGTTTTCCTCCTCATTCAGATTGGTTAGCTGTGGAGCCAGTATTAATACTACTGCAAGTATTTGAGAATTGGAAGCATAAACAAAGCTATAGGCTTAGATTTTAGCAACTAAACCCAAGGAAGATTCATATTTGTGCTGAGCATGCCTCAACCTGCTACTGAGCAGGACTTACTGCAGTTGCAGGTTTTGGTTACTATGAGTTTTGCCAGGTCCAGGCACTGGCACTGAGAGCAAAACACCTCTCTCTCTCTGTAACTAGCTTGGCAGCATGAAAAAGAAAACTGCCCGAGTCAGTTGGGGCAGGTGCTGGACTTGGGCAGGTATTTGGGGGAAGAATAAAACTGGAAAAAGCTAGGCAAAGAGGCTGATCTGATGAGGAATTGGGCTGCAGGTGTAGAACAGGCACTGGGCAGGAAAGAAAAGACTAGGACAAGTAGGTCTGGGGAAGAAAACAGGACACTGAGGGTAATGTCCAGCAGGGCACCCCAGCATTCTCGGAGAAAGACGTTCTCCAGTGCAGAAATATGGCAGTGAAGTTTCCAGGGCATCTCCTGCTGCCACTCTTGGGACCAGTGGGGATGTGGTATAGATATGCTTTGAGGATGGATGAGGGTCTGGGGAGGGAAACATGGGGGCAAGGAGACCACAGCTGGAAGACATGGTGAGAGAAGATGAGAAGGTACTGGCTAAGCGAGAAGAAAAGTGCTGGTAAGAAAAGATAAGATTGGTGAAGAGAGAGAACTAGCACAGGGCCAGATTGGAGGGGACAGGGCAGCTCCATGCTTGGAGCTGACAAGAAAGAGAGCCTATATCCACTGAAGCACAGTCCCCTCCAGAGCCTGGAACAGAATTTTAGCTCCCGAGTCTCACCATGCCTCTACCATCAGCAAAGAGCTGTGAAACCCACTAGGAAAGTGTCCCATCCTTTAGAGCTGTTCCACAGAAAGGCAGGCAGCCCACTTCGCTACTCCATTAGCCCAAACAGCAGAGGTCTGGAGGGAGGAGAGAGTGGCTTTAAAGGTGTGCTGTCAACAGGGGCAGATGGGAAGTTGCGGTGGTGAAGTTACATCCCCCTTTGATTCCTGGGCCACCCAAACTTTTAAACCTGCTGCCTGAGAGGAGCAGCAACTTTTCTATTCAGGCAGTGCTGAGAGAGTCAACTGATCATCTCCCTGACTCCTGTTAATCTCTTTTCACTCTACAGGTGTTAACAATCTCCTCTTCTTTTTAATGGTCCAGATGTTCCACTATTCAAACTATCCTTTCTTCTACAATGTTGTTGTCCGATAGCCTTTCCTGGGAATGTCTCGGTTTTATTTTACAGCCCTGTAGACTGTTTTTAGCTGTAGCTTAGGTGTGGTAATATTAACTCAGGTGTAGAAATGACTGACAGCGAAGCATTGGAGTCACTGTCAAGATGCCAAAGATGACTAGATTTTGTTTTATGAATCTGAATAAGAAACGTACATTTAATTGCAATAACTACAGGAATAATGATACAATTTATTTATTCACCTAATATCATTTGTCAACATCATTTTTTACTATTTCTGCTTAATTTATTGTTTTTTAAGCTATACACACACAAGCCACTTAGTGCACACTCCAACTAATTTACTAACTAGTAAACCTTCTAGTTTCTTGGAGAAAAGTATGTGCAATGATGTGCCGCATGATCTGCACCCCTTTTTCAGAATCCTAGAACTGCCCATGGGTGTCAACATAAGGCTACACCAAAGAATTTCTGTTCTGCTTGTTTTATTATTATAAGAAAATCAAGTGTGAACACATACATGCATACACATCTACATTCAGAGAAATTTATGCAAGGAGCGAAGTCAAACGTTCAAAAGTTAGAATGTGCCAGAATTAAGGTCACTTAATTGAGTTCCCTTGTGCAAATGCACTACAATACAGCCTAATTACCATGCTCACATACTACTTTCTTCCCCAACACGGCACCTTCCTCCATCAGGGCACAGAATGGACAGTGCTCATTTAACGAGCTGATATGCAGTATATTTTCCTTTATCCTACACACAGGCAACCTTCACTCTGGAATTTCCTAACTTTTGATTACTTGACTTTGCAATGTGAATGATGTTCTTTCTTCCAGCAGTTTCTCGTGGGCAATAATGTATACAGGATGATAACGTCTCAAATGTTAATTCCACACAGAACTCAGTTACAAGCTTATACCCCTGCAATATATGCTGTAGGTCATATGGATATAAAATAAAGCCAAACATGAAAAACAAAACGACACAAACTGACTCATTTCCCTTAGAAACTGGCACTAGGTCCAAAATGGTTATTAAAAAAATCACTGTTCTCAATTTTAGTTTTAATTCTGCTGTTCTTACTCTCGGATTCTGCCTAGATGAAGGGGTGTGTCCTCATGTCTGAAGCTTTAGGAATGAGGCCATAATGTGTTAATATTTTTCTATAAACTCTTAATTAACGAGACATTGTCATTAATCTTCATTTTCCAAAGGGAAAATGGTTACATTTTCAGCTCAACCTACATCAGCATCCACTCATGCAACATAAGCATGCAACATTTCCATGCAACGATTTATCAGACACCTTTGTTTGCTTCACCTCCTTCACCCAATTCATCCATCTCCACCAAACCGAACAACTGCACAAACTGAAAACAGAAACATCTCGACACAGTCTGTCCTGTAACATTTGGGTTTAAATCATTTTTTAGATAAATCCAGTTTATCAACATAACTTTTTATATATTTGAAATATGATATCCCTTTAAAACTGGTATTTCATATTAGTTTGGGTATAGTTACCCATTTGGAAAGATGCAATGGTAATAATTCTCTAGACAGTTTCTGGTGATTACTGCTAATTTAGCAAGTTTTAACTTTGTTATTTTAATGCATTAAAAAAATCCTCAAATACTATTAATTCTAAATTACTGTTCTTTGCAATGTCTCGCAAGTCAATGCTCCAAATTCAATAGCACTAGAATAAATGGATTGTGCATAAATCAAACCTGAAGTGGATGTATGGTTTGCCATGAGCTAGCAGCATACCTGATTAAGGCCTCAGGTGGACACTTCAAGACTGATTCCCTCCCCACCTCCCTCTGCTCTCAAAGGCAAATTATTCAAAGGAAAAATGCTCCACCCTTTCAGGCTGAGATATGGAAACTCATTGTCTTCAGCACTGTAATTCCAGACAGAAACAGATACATGTGAAGTCTAGCCATGTTGTTCCACACTCTTCAGCCTCCATACAATTTTATGCAGTGTGTGCATAATAAATCCCTCTAGCCTTCCTTTTTCAAATCCGTTATGCAGCAATACATTTCCATGTGGCCACCTAAGTGACAATTAATCTCCAACTGATTAAGTAAGGGAAAGAAAATGCAACACGTCACTGCAGTTACAAAGATAGCAAGATTCTGTGGCTATAAATATGAGCAGGGGAAGAAGATGAGATAGGCTGAAAAACCAAACAAATACAGTTAGTCCAGTGACCATTTTTCACCTGCTTCAAACCTGGCACAGACAAATCTTTATGCCTTTACTCATGCCCTACAACTACACACAACAAGCTAAAAGCATTTTTTAAACTGAGACCACCTTCTAAAAACAAGCTCACTGACGCAAAACTAAAACACAGCATTTTCTAGGAACCCAGGTTCCTTCAGTGCTGCATTGGTGACCTCCATTTCTGTTCCTGAGGGTTCACTGCCAATGCTTTACTTTGAGCAATAGACTATTTATTGTCATCTACTGATGGTAAGCTTCTATTTATTATCTGCTCAACCTCTCACACTGCTAACAAAAGATAGCCAGAGAACAGGAAGCCTAGTAATAGAGACCTGATTATATTTGTTTCTCTAATCAAGTTTCAGTGGATTTCTTCTCATTCCAAGAGCTAAACTACTTTAAATGAAGCACCACTGATACCTTTATTAGGCAGGTTCTCCCTTAAAGCATGTGCAAGCCAGGGCTCCCCTGACCATGTAGCTGAAGGAGAGGGCTCCAATCTACTGCCACATCAAATCAAGATAATCATCCTAGCAGGAAGTCTTACAGGGTCAGCACAGGTAAGTTTCTAAGTCAAATAAGGTTGTCAATTACAATTAAGGAGTGATAGAAATTATATTTAAAAACCGTATAGTGAGGCAGTTTTGAATCTTACCTGTGCTCCTGAACTGCTCATCTTAAAAAGCAAACAACATGAACAATCACTTGACTAGATGATCTTTTTTTTCCAGTAATGGAAATGTCTTAAAGAAGGCAATCTTACGGTCTGCAGGTCCTCTCTAGCACAGCGACTGAGGTGGGCTGCTTATAGAGAGCTAAAAGGCTAAGGGTGGGAAGGAGGGGGGGCAGGGGGCGCATGGAGCAGAGCTTGCTCCGGCAGTGCAGTACAGCTGCATTCTGCCCCCATCCTGTCTGGCCCACAGCTGCCCCTGCAGTGTCTCCTGTCTGGGGCACCCTGCACCGTTCTCCTGCTCGCACCTACACCCAGCCCCAGCCAGCAGGACTGCGCCCAGTGCAGCTGCAGCTGCCTGGGTACTGCTCTGTACCCTTCACTTCCAGTGGCTCCTCCTCCTCCAGCCCCTGCTGTGCTGCTCCAGAGGGGGGAGAAGCAGCTGAGTGGCTCCTGCCCCAGCATGCAGGGCTCCAGCTCCCACTCCCAGTCACCTTACACCTCCTCTACCCATCCACAGGTGGCTGCTCACTACACTGGATAGGTGGAGTGGCTGGAAGGTAGCTGGAGCTGAAACCTCACATGCTGGGGCAGGAGCTTCCCAGGGTTGCAGCTTCCCCCTACCTGAAGCAGTGCAGCAGGGGAAAGAGGAGGAGGAGGAGGAGTTGAACAGCACCTAGGCAGCTGCAGCCACAGCATGAGCAACCCCGCCAGGAAACTGTGTGTGTTGGTGGGTACGAGCATGGCATGGGCTGCCCCAGGCAGGAGCAGGAGGGGCTCAGCCCCATGTGGCGCACTGCAGGGGCAGCCATGGGCTAGATACAATCTACTAGTGGCTTGTGCCTTGTACCTGAGGGCAGTATTTTGCCCAGCCCTGCTGGAGGCAAAGATACCAGACTAGGAACAGAACGTGCAAGCTGTCATATATAAATAGCGGGAGAAAATGGGGAAATTCAGCTATTTCCTAATCAGAACAGACGCCAATAATCCCCACTGCAAACTGGGCCCAACTGGAAAAGGCACAGATCTTCATTGCAAATTTCACCAGATATTTGATTTCAGATTCCTTTGGTGGCTTGTGGTATCCTAGAAAAGCAGGTTTTGTTTTGGGTCAAAGAGAAGTGCTGTGTCATGTTCCACTTTGGTCAAGAATCCATGGTAAAGGCTGTAGCAGTCCCCAGTCTATTTTATTCCCCTAATTTGGGTCATGCGTCAGTGATGCTCTCCACCTCATCATGTGTATTTTCTCAAAATCCAAATAAAAATCTCATAGCTGGTCAGTGGAAGTCACTGCAAGGGATATAGACTTTAGATAGGATTAGATACTGGAATGTAACAGTCACAGCATGTCAATAACTGTTATAAACTCCAGCAAGACCGTTTCAGGCTGGACATAAGGAAGAATTTCTTCACTGTCCGAGCCCCCAAGGTCTGGAATAGCCTGCCACTGGAGGTGGTTCATGTACATACATTGAACGCCTTCAAGAGAAATTTGGATGCTTATCTTGCTGGGATCCTATGAACCCAGCTGACTTCCTGCCCCTTGGGCAGAGGGCCAGACTCGATGATCTTCCGAGGTCCCTTCCAGCCCTAATGTCTATGAAATTTATGAAATAAAAGCCAAAGTATGACACAGGAAGAAATGGACCAAATGCATCAGAAGTTCCATTAATGTATCTGATACAAGTTACATTCAGTATTTTGCTCCAAGTCTAGTATAAATCACCAAGAGAAAGCAAGCAGAGATGAGACCAAGCTTCAGACACATACACAGACCTCTCTATAATGACCCATACCTGAACCATTCTACAATTGGGGAAGACAAGGTTCCTACTTCAAAAGCTTTTCCCTCCCAAATTCTGAAGTGTTTACACATGACATTTTGGTTCTGCTCAGCAGAGAGATAAAGATAATCAAGACACAATTTTATAGAGATAGAAAAATAAGATGCTGTTTATTATACATTTGCATTAAATTTCCAAGCAGACTACACTATAATGACATCTTCTCAAGAGTCATTTGATAGATTTTCTTGCATCAAATTTTGCCAGCCCCCCTCCCCCTCAAATTCCAGACCCAGCCAATTTTCTAAAGCAAAATTATAAGAGATTAAAATACAGTTTTAACCTGAGTTGGCTGCAACCATAATATGGACAGGCTACCCTCCTAACATTAATGTCCCACTTCTTTTCCCTTCCTAGCTTCAGTTTTTTTCCTTTGCTATAATAGATGGTGGGATCTCTTTCCTTATATTGTCTTCAGTATTAATATCCTCTTTGCCCTCTCTGTCCCTCCTTCCACATGCTACTTCTCCCATCCCTGCCCACCCCTGGAGCACTGGAGGTACAATACCATTACAGAGGAAGGAGTGTCCTAGGCCATAATTACTATGTAGCCATCCAACTGTACAGTCCTCTTTGCAGGACGGGGCCTTTATTTGGTAGCAGTGTAATCCCCTAGAGCTCAACTCTGTCTTATTCTATGTTCCTCTGTCACAGCTCTCTGCCAGGCAGCACGCTTTAGGGGATTTTTTCCCCAACACCTCCTAGTCAAATTGCTTAAGCACCATTCAGGTCAATAGATACTTCATTAATTTGTGCTTCAGGCTTTTCTTCCCTCTATCATCCCTCTTTTCTCTAAGGAATTAATTTAACTTGCTTCCCATCCTCTATCCAGGTAAATTGGTAGGCAAATGAGTCATTGCTAACTGGGAAGACTGGATGTACATACATTAGGCAGCTTAACCCCTCTGGCTACACTGTCCCTGGTTTATGTTTCAATCATGTAGTTTTGTGTTTGGGCACAGCATCCCTGAGCTCAGGTTTTTAATAATAGTATGTTATATCATGTTTAACATGACAATGGCAGGTCTTATCAATGTGATGCCAAAGCACTTCACAAGTTAAGTCTCTCAGCACTGCTCTGAGACGAGTGTAATTTCTGATTAACAGACACGGAAACTGAGGCCAAAAGGGTTAATCTCATCAGGTCTGAGTGCTCCTAAACACAAGCCACTGGATGACACTGGGTAATGAAAGAAATCACCCAAAGGTAAAGCAGTTACCAGCAACCATACCAGCAGGAGGTTTCAGGATTGGAGGATGCATCCAGGGTCTAACCCAGTGAGGTGACCAACCTTTTTTGCCTACCATGCAACAACGTAAGCCCCACTCCCTCCCCAAGTACCACCCTATCTCATCCCACTGCCTGATCTATTGCTCTGCTCTCCTTCCTGCCTTATTTGTGCTATTCTGCTTGATCCCTGTTACATCTGCCCCATGCCAAACCAAACAGTGGCATGTGCTGCCTGTGACATGCATGCTGTGGGTAATCCACCCCTGATCTAGCCACTAGAAAACACCCCTGTGTATGTATGTCCCAACATATGCAACTGATAACAGGTGATAACAGTTCTAATCAAGTTACCAGCCACAGTGGTTTTCTACCATAATTTCCAGTTTGATATTACCCATTTTATTATCAGGCAATCAAAATGTCACCTTTAGTGAAATAATTTTGCACTGTTGTAACCAGGTACATGAAGCAAAAACAGCGACTTACCATGGAAAACAGCAACAATCTTTACAAGCTGTTTGCAGAGATCCTCATACTGTTCATTAAGACTTGTGTAAATGGGTTGCTCTCCTTTCTCACAAACCACCCCGTAACCAGAATTTAGGGAACATGAGCACTTGAGTTTAAAAAAAAAAAAAGTACTGCATACCAGCATCCAAATGTCTTGCCCTTTGTTACATTTCTGTAGTTCTTATCAATTTAAGGACACAGCTAACATTTGCTCAAAGAGTAAAAACTATGCAACATCAATGTCAGAACTTGTTATAAATCATCCGATGCATCTGTCTTACATGTATAACTACAGTGGCTGCTCTCATTTAAAAAAAAAAAAAAAATGAACTGCCCTGTGGGAGCACTACTGTGCAGTGGCTATGTAATAGAACAAAGGTATCAAACACACCTGGCTAAATCCAGAATATGGGGTCCTTCCTGTGTAGGATCTAGCCTGGGGCATGAAAGCTAGCACTTGTGGCCACTGTGGTGGCAGTGGGTCCAGAGGTGGCAGTGGGTCTAGGGACAAGGGTCCAGCAATAAGGAGGTTCTGGGGGCACAATGAAGGTTATGGGGTAGTTGTGGCAATAAGCCAAGCTTGCTACCAACAGCTCTGACTGGTAGAGCCAAACAGCCCCACATCCTGCAGCAGGCCACCCCTTCCCAACCCCCACTTTCTGATAGCTCATGATTAGCCTGGCAGACTGGACTGTCTGACAACCCTGCACTGGAACATTCAATACTTCAACTGAAACACGAATTAAAGCAAAGTGAATTCATGCTTTTATATTTGATGACTGAATAATGATCACTTGCAGAAATCACAGCGCTGAACACTTGCTAAAAATTCCATGCACAGAAGGAAAGAAAGATATAGGAATCTGAACAGGGAATTTATTCAGGGTGATATTTGTAAGAGAACACCATTTTTTAAAGAAATGAAAATGTGGCTATTACTGTTAACAGCTAATTTGTCATGAAAAATACATGGAGAAATCATTGTAAAAACTTGTTTTTAAGACTCAAGTCAATAAAGAAATAGATTTCTTTTTAGCTACATCTTTCTGATTGTCCTATTTTGTTTCCACTTAAGTTTGGTTTACACGTTCCTGCCAAACTGTGATGCAGAGAAAAGAGGGAACAGCAGCGCAACAATACACTGATTTTTAAAAGCTATTCTTTGCCCCCATTCATGCAACAAAAAAAGATGCACAGAATAAAAATCACTATTTAAATGCATACTTCTTGCTGGGAGGTGCACCTGAATCTGTAAAACTAGCCACAAGAAGGGCAGTGGATTGCCACAGAACTCCGATTGCCTCATTTCACAGTCTATATTCTCTTTTTTTATGAGCACCAATGTCAAGACACTGATTGCTCTGTTGTGTGCAGAGCAGCTGAGACTGGATAAGCCAAGAGCTCTACCAGAAAAGAACTGATAAAAAAAGGCTTTGGAAAGAAACAGTAACAGCACACTGATGTAAAAGATCCTGAGACCAGACCAAAAGAGCTGTCACATTTCTGTTACTGACACATTTATACACCTTTACTGGATGTGCATAACTACAGCCATTGGGGCACTTAATGTCCGGACTCAGTCTGGTCTTTGGATTCTTTCTCAATGGTCTAAAGGGGGGATGGAAGGTCTGGGCAGCCTCCACTCCTCCATACTCCTGCCTAGGCATGCACATCAAAGGTTTTAGTGACTTCTCACACATATACCAGGATCCAGACAAATCAACGGTTACCTGCTACTATATATCTGACAACAGAGTATAATCTCTCAGAACCTGGATGTATGGTGCTAAATGGTAACTAATGGAGTGGGGCAGAAGTCTTTGTGACCATGAAGATTTAGATAAGCGCCCTCTATAAATTGCAATAATTTAGCATGGCATCACCTATTTTGCTCAGTATGACAGAAAAGAGTCTTTATGGACTTCCTGAAAGAATGTTAGAATAACTGAACACCACAGTCTATTGCAGTAGAGATTAGAAAGCTATTCATTTCCTAGAGGTTTGGGTAACATGGAAAGTTTGACCTGAGAGTCAAGAGGCTAACACAGATTACAATGAATAGCAGCAGACATCCTGTTAGGACTCTCTCTGCAAAATTAGAGACTGCATACCTCAATTTGGGAACGTCAGTAAAACTTCAGGAAGGACTTGCATAAACATGCTAAAAAGCTGGCAGCCCTTTTGCTGCCAAGAGCATTGTGACCCTTCAGGAGTCTCCTTGCATCTATAAAACTGTTAAATAAATTACGGGGAAACCTCCTTAGACGTACCACAGAGATGATCTAGTGTTACTTGCTACAGTGAAGTTCTTTGCTCAACCACACTCTCCTAGGTCTGAGGACTGATAGGATGCTTAGTATGGAAATGACACAATTTCCTTTTAAATTTAATGCTTCCTTAAAAAACAGAAAGAGAGAAAAGAAGGAGAAAAGCAGCTCTCTACCCAGAGCACTGTTATTATTCTGTTTTGAAATCATGTAGTCCGGATAGCTCAGTGATTACTATCTTCAGCCACCAATATTCATGTTCTGGTCCCTGAGGCAGTCAGTTATCGTTATAGGCACAATTATTATGCCACTAATATCAATAACAATAGCACTGTTAACCGCTTCCTTCACTTTTCTCATCCCTCCCATTCTCATCTCAAACTTGTAATTTCTCAGTGTTTCATGAACTCTCCTCTTCTGACATCAGTTTGTACGTTGCTTTAAAATGAGCACAGTGCATGGGTATGCAGCAATCTTTTATATAAAGAACAGTGGCGTTCGACTGGTGGCTCATTGATAGCACACAGCCCCTGAGGTGTTAGCAGGCAGCCTGGGATCTCCTGGTACACTGTCCCTGCCTCAGCTCCTGCTATTGCTCTTATTGCGGCAGCTGTGTTCTTTGAGCTCTCCAGCCCTCCACCAGCTTCTACTTCCTGCCCCAGTCCTGGGGACAGGGCGGGGCAGTGCAATGGGAGGGGGCTGGGTGCCTCTGCTGCACACACAGCAGGGAAGGGAGTTGGGTTGCTTGAGAGAAAGGCAGGAGCCAGGCTGCCTTCACTGCAGGTGGGTGTGTGGCCAGGAGGGGATCTGGGCTATCAAGCATGTGGCAGGAGATTGCCAAACTGCCTGTGCTGCAGGGGGTGGTGGTGGAAAGGACTGCCCATGCAGCTGGGAGGGTAGGGGAGAGCTGGGTTTCCTGCATGGCTGAGAGAGGGGATAGGAAGTCAAACTACTGCAGTATGGGCACAGTGGGTAGATGTACTAGGCTGCCTGACTGCAGGTGAGAGCCCAGTGGTGGTAGACAGCTGGAGGGAGGGGGGGGAGAGACCTCCTGCACAGCAAGAGGTCCTTAGTTTGCAGCCCATGCCTCAAGCAGCCCCTGGGAATGCGGCCTGAATGACATGTGGCCCCCAGCTGTCTGGAAAGTGGAAAGCCCTAATATAAAATAGTCAAAGCAGCAATGCAGAAGGGAAATAACTTTCAAACAAAACCAGAGCTTAGAACAGGAGTAGTGGCCAAATAGACAGAAAACTGTTCTCATCTTTTTCTAAAACATAAGCCAGGTACAGGTACAGAGGGGTTAGTTTGCCTAACATACGTAAATCAAGTATTACTAGTTAAAAGCAGCTCAATAAAACCAATGTATGAGGGATACAGCAGCATCATCACAAGCACAATAGCTGTGGAGATTTCAAGTCTACAGATTAAGACAAATCTCCTTAGCCATTGTCACAGTAAAAAGAAGAAAAAGAAAATGCATAAAAGTGTGTATAAGAGAGTCACTAAATTATTTTCTCTTTGTCAATTTGAGACCCAGGGTCTGGTTCTCACATACACTAATGGCACTTTATGCCACTCTACCAGTTTAAAATGGCATTAAAAAGGGACACAAAAAAAACCTTTCAAAAGTCATGTTTAGCACCCCTCTAACACACTTTCACTCTCTCAAAGTGATTTACAGAGAGAAACTGGACTGCATTCCTCCTTTGAATTTGTTTTTTGTTTCAAATTTGGATTGCAGCAAGTATTTTTTTTTCTTTGAGTGCCTCAACTGACAGCTGTGACTGGAGATTTTTAACCACTTGATACCGCACTTCCATGAAAATGCAACACTCAATGTGCTGAGCTCTTCTAAAAATCCTGCAGCTTATCTTGATGCCTAAAAGAGAACAAAGTTATTTTATGAATCTGGTCTTTATAGCCCAGTGTCTATAGTGGCTGGATAACTCTATGCAGATCTTCCTCATTTTCTTTGCCAAAACTTTAGCCTGGGCTTTTCTAAGACTATAGGCAAAAAGCCACTGAGGAAATCAAAAGGAGCCACACTACACTTCTTTCAGTTTAAAACCACCTTCTGTACATGTTAGGAAACAAAATGTTAAGATGACCTAACCACAAAGCCTATTAAATAAAGACGTCACTGCAGTTCTTACTCGCTGGTGCAGGCTGTCTTTGAAACTCGAGATGGAACTACCATACCAATTGCAGGCATCTCCCTTGAAACTGAAAGGGCTTGCTTCCTTCCATTGGGCACCCAAGCATAGGGGCATCCGTCCTGCTGCACTGACACGAGAGGACAGTCTCTCTCACAACAAAACTATTTTCAGACCCTATTTTGCAGTTCATTCAAGTCTATACTTTCTAATTTTGCAGAGTAATCTGGAGCTCAGTCACCCATAAAATTACTGAGCGCTCTATGATTGTGTGCAAATCTGTGCCATTGCTTACATTGTCTGGGCCCAGGTACAGTCAGGCATGTAGCATTTTAACAGGATGCTTGTTAAAACTATCAGCAGCACCTACCAGTAAATAATTCTCCCTCTTCCCCCACAGTTTAGACACCTCAGTGAATATCACCCTTCTACTTGGTCATAGTACTCAATGACTCTTTTTACCTTGGTCTTTGCAGGCAAGGTCAGCTCCCAGACTACTGCACCAGGAAGCACAGTTTTTGGAGAAGGTGAGTAACCCTCAGTTGTGAAAGAACAGATTAGAGATTATTTAGAAAAGCTGGATGTGTATAAATCCATGGGGCCAGATGCAATACATCTGAGGGTGCTCAGGGAGTTGGCTGATGTGATAGCAGAGCTGCTGGCCATTACCTTTGAGAACTCGTGGGGATCAGGGGAGGTCCCAGATGTTTGGAAAAGGACAAATATAGTGCCCAACTTTAAGAAAGGGAAGAAGAAGGATCCAGGGAACTATAGACTAGTCTGCTTCACCTCAGTCCCTGGAAAAAGTCATGGAGCAGGTCCTCAAAGAATCCATTTCTAAGCACTTGGAGGAGAAGAAAGTGATTTGGAACAGTCAGCATGGATTCACCAAGGGCAAGTCATGCCTGATCAACCTGATTGCCTTCTATGATGACGTTCCCTGCATCCACAGAGCCAGTCAAGTAGTGTACATAATATACCTCGACTTTAGCAAGGCTTTTGATACCATCTCTAACAGCATTCTTTGCAAGCAAGCTGAGGGAGTGTGGGTTGGGTGAGTGGACTGTAAAGTGGATAGAAAGCTGGCTGGATTGTTGGGCTCAATGGATAGCAATCAGTGGCTCAATGTCTAGCTGGCAGCCAGTATCAAGTGGAGTGCAAGTATTGATCATGATAATCTTAACAAAAAAAAAAAAAAAGTTTGACAGAACAAGGAGCAATGGTCTCAAGTTGCAGCAAGGGAAGTTTAGGTTAGATATTAGAAGGAATTTTCTCATTAGGAGGATAGTAAAACACTGGAACAGGTTACCCAGAGAGGTGGTGGAAGCTCCATCCTTGGGGGTTTTCAAAACCTGGCTAGACAAAGCTTTGGCTGGGATGATATAGTTGGGGCTGGTCCTCCTTTGAGAAGGGGGTTAGACTAGATGACCTCCTGAAGTCCCTTCCAACCCTAACTTTATATGATTCTATAAACTGGGTGTATTTAGTTTGCAGAAGAAAAGACTAAAGGGGATTTGATAGCAGCTTTTATCTATCTGAACAGGGGTTTAAAAGAGGATGCACCACTGCTCTCAGTGGTGACAGATGACAGAACAAGGAGCAATGGTCTCAAGTTGCAGCAAGGGAAGTTTAGGTTAGATATTAGAAGGAATTTTCTCATTAGGAGGATAGTAAAACACTGGAACAGGTTACCCAGAGAGGTGGTGGAAGCTCCATCCTTGGGGGTTTTCAAAACCTGGCTAGACAAAGCTTTGGCTGGGATGATATAGTTGGGGCTGGTCCTCCTTTGAGAAGGGGGTTAGACTAGATGACCTCCTGAAGTCCCTTCCAACCCTAACTTTATATGATTCTATAAACTGGGTGTATTTAGTTTGCAGAAGAAAAGACTAAAGGGGATTTGATAGCAGCTTTTATCTATCTGAACAGGGGTTTAAAAGAGGATGCACCACTGCTCTCAGTGGTGACAGATGACAGAACAAGGAGCAATGGTCTCAAGTTGCAGCAAGGGAAGTTAAAGTTGAATATTAGGAAAAACTCTCTCACTAGGAAGGTGGTAGAACACTAAAACAGGTTACCTAGAGCAGTGATTCTCAAGCTTTTTGTACCAGGATCCATTTGTAAACATGGATGGCTAGTTCCGACCCATTGCCACCAGGCCTCCCAATGTGTGGGGTGGAGAGGGGGGCAAGCAGCCCCTCACAGGCTGGAACTCTGCCAGCCTGCAAGGGAAAAGCCATGGTTTCCCATGTTTTTTCTCCTTTGAAGGAAAAATCCATTTTTAAAGTTTGTTTGCAACCCTTCCATATTTTCTTGAGACCCACTTCTGGGTTGTGACCCACAGGTTGAGAAATGCTGACATAGAGAAGTGGCGGAATCTCCATCCTTGGAAGTTTTTATGGCCCAGCTTCACAAAGCCCTGGCTGGAATGATCTAGTTGGGGATGGTCCTGCTTTGAGCAGGGGGTTGGACAAGATGACCTACGAAGGTTCCTTCCAGCCCTAATTTTCTATGATACTTCCTACTATAGTAAAGTCACAAAAAATCAGGAAAGCTTAGGTGGCCGCAGAGAGGGCAGGAAGCAGAACTCCATTTTAAGTGGTCTCTTGCCATATCGTTTTTAGTTTCCTGTTCCATTTGCTTTGCCCTGTGCCCCATTAGGCAGCTTTCCAACTCTGCTCTTCACTTCAGGACTCTATAAGGGAGGAACTGCAAACAATATTACTTTCCTTGTAAGAGCATAAAATGCTCTGATGAGAGATAAGGACAAATGGTGTTCTCCACCACTACCGAGACACCACCAGCTCTACTTGGCAGAAATATATTTTCTCCTTCCACATCTTTTGCATGGGAGGCCAGTGACCTCTTAATGAATATGGCATGTGATGTGCCCTGGCATTTTAACAATAAGACAAACAGTCACACAGGGAGTGCCATGCGTCTTCACCCTGCAAGTGACTTCAAGGCATCTGACCCTGAACCTACGTGGAATCCTAATGAAACATCCCAGGCAAAGTTAATTGCTGCATCTGAGCTTTCACCCCATTTTCCCCATCTACCAAGGCACTGAAGTTACAAGAAGAGATGGGGCCTGCACACTAAGCTTAACCCCATGAGGTCACAGCAATGTCTTTATAAGGATAAATGATCTAAAGCTAGGAATTGGTGTCAGAGGCAAAAAGTAATCAATGTCCTCTGCTCAGTTGCTTTCACATTTGCTGAGCATCCTCTGTTCCATACAACTAAATCTGGGGAGGCTGACAAGCGGACCAATTCATAATACTTTGGGTAGGGAGGGGAAAGGGACACAGAGAGAGAGGAAGCAAGTGAGCAGATTCACCTGTGGCTGCTGAAAGGTTTACAGATACAGACTGAAGAGTGATATATGCATGCGTGACAAGAGGAAATCTATGCAGGGCAAGGCATCACCACACAGAGATACCCTACGTTAACCCACTGTGTGCATTAGCTCCAGGACCAGAACCAGGGCAGCGGTATTAGCATGGCAGCCCCATGCCAACTCAGCTATACTACTCCCAGTTCTGGAGCTCATGAGAGCTCCTGCTGCACCAGATAGACATACCAACCAAGTTCTAGGCTAGCTGGTCCTTGGTCCCCCTTCCTCTGATCTTCTCGGACTGCATCCTTTGAACATCAGGCCTTAGAAAGGTAAAGGGACTTTACCTTTCTAAGATGAAATCTCAATTGTTCCGTTCTTCAACTGGTGCTGGATTATAGTGCTAAGTGCCTCAAGCAGGCTTACTCTACAGGCCCAAGTGGGTTCTGTGACTTGTCCTTCTCCCCTTTAAGAACAGAGACCAGATCTGAGTACCCAAAACAACCCAATTAAAACAAAGAACAATTTAATCTTCACAGAAAGGACACAACATAATAACAACAAATCATACCAATTACTTGATCTCCTTCTCTGATAAGGTAGCTAGTTTGGTGGATGAAGGGAATGATGTGGATATAGTGTATTTGGATTTCAGCAAGGCTTCTGACTAAGTCTCACATGACCTTCTCATAAACTAATTAGAGAAAAGTAGGCAAGATAAAACTACTATAAGGTGGAGAGACAACTGGCTCAATACCCGCAAGTAAAAGGTAATTATAAATGGATCCATGTTGGCATGGCAGGAGGTTTCAAGTGGAATCCCACAGAAGTCTGTCCTGGGCCCAGTGCTGTTTGAATGCTGGAATAGAGAGCGTCTTGAGCAAATCTGCAGACAACACAAAATGGGAAGGATTGCGAACACCCTGGAGAGCAGGAGTGTAATTCAGAATGATCTTGACAGATTGGAAAGTTGGGCTGGAGCCTCCAGGATAAATGCTGACAAATGCAAGGTGGTACACCACGAGAGGAATCATTAAAAACACAAATTCAAGATGGGTGACAGCTGGCTGGATGACAGGACTGCAGAGAAGGAACTAGAAGTCTTGGTGGATCACAGGCTCAGCATGAGTCTGGAACATGACTCAGCCACCCAAAAGGCAAATGCAGTTTTGGACTACATGAATAGGGGCATTAAGTGCAACATATTAGAGGTCACAGTGGCTCTCTACTTGGCACTGGTTAGACCTCATCTAGAGTTATTGAATACAGTTTTGAGCTTCACATTTTTTTTTGCCTTCTTCAGAAGCACTGGGTGTTGGCTGCAGCCAGGACTGGGGATTCTGTCTGAGGTATGCCAGTGCTCCTGCAGGGACTAAAACCCAGAGGTTCCCAGCTATTGGGTCTTGCCCCTCTACTCAGGGGCAAACCGATCACCACATTTGGGGTCAGGAAGAAATTTTACCCCATGGTCAGACTGGTATGCCTCTGGGGGTTTTTGCCTTCCTCTGTAGTGGGGTGCATGGCCATCTTGAATCTCTCAAGCATATTTTAACAATCCTTGCAGCAGCAGGACACTGACCATCACTGTCTCCCTGCTTTACCAGTGGCAGGTTAGGGAGCTATGCTTTGTGGCTGTGTGGCAGCATTGCCTGTATAGTTTTAGTATACGTTACACAGGGATTTGCTTGGGATGGTTTGTATAGGAATGATCCTTCCTCAGGCAGGGGGCTGATGACTAAATGACCTCTAGAGGTCCCTTCCAGCCCTACTTCTCTATGATTCTATGAATAGAAAAGGACTTAAATTAATCTTCCCTGCCTTGCCCAAAACACCATATGAACCCTGGGCTCAAACTGCACCCCAACACTCTCTGCCTGTCTCCTGCTTCATTTTCTCCCCTCCAGTGGAGGAGTTTTGATCTTGGCATCCCCCACTTCCCCCAACAAGGGCTGCTACAATCCTGGAGAAACCTGTTTAGCAAACCCAGGAGGGACTCCAGTCAGCATACCACAACTAATGTCTCCAGCATGAGGTACGCTGCAGTTGCTGAAAGTGGTGCATCAGCATCTGTTTCCCCCTCCCAGGGTGTTTCCTGACAGACAGCGTGTTTGTTTTTCTGTGTAACATATACATATAGCACTACATGCAGCAACCTCAGCCAGACCATTTCCTTTCCAGAACTCGTCTGCCTGAGATTGCCAAAGTTTTCCTATTCCTCATCAGGATAAAATAGATACTTACAGAGTTTCCTTGAAAACAACAACATACACACACCATCCCTTTCCACAACACCCTGTTCATCTCTCCCCAATACACTACAGCCCAAGGGCTGGGGGACCTGCATATGAGACCTGAGTTCATGTCCCTTCCCCACCCAAGTCAGACCAGGCTCTTGAATCTGGGTCTTTCACACCCCAGGCAAGTATGCAGCTGTCTGTTGTTTTGACCAGAAGTCCCATCCTAGACCTGAGAAACTTCCCCTATGACAAGAGTTCCAAGAACACAGTCTACAAAAATTATCAGCTTTAATAAATAAATGGTTTCCAACAAATTGACAGGTTTCATCTGCAAATGCCCAACTAGCTCTAATCAGGCTACAGCATTCATTAGCTACAGGCATCCCAGGGCCTTTCACAACATGTATTAAAAAACAAAAACAGTGGAACAAGCAGCAGAACACAGGTAAATCAGTCTAACCCCTGTCTTTTCAAAGATGTGAGTACTTCCAATCATTACACATATTAGGAGGTTTGGGGAAGAAAGAGTCATTAGCTATTCTGATGCCCCCACTCCAAATTCCTCATAAGGCAACCCGCCCCCCCCCCCAACTTAGTAGCCCTGTGTTTTAATTTTAACACACTTTGGTACTATTCCCATTCCCAAAACATCTGAGATGGTTATTTACAATTTCCCTTAGGCAAGCAATAAATCCAATGATAACTAGTAAGCTCAACACATCGTAAACAAGATCCTTATGGCGGGCCAATTACTCCTGCGCACTGTTCAACCCTGTATAGTTTATTCCTCCACAGCAACACTAGAAACTGGGACCCAGCTCACCTAGTCACAGTTACTATGTAGATCAAACTTTCCATTTCCCATTGTTGTGCTTGGGGAGCCATTTGGGAAATCTGGAGCAGTAGAGATCCAGTTAAAGGAAATGAGGTCACTGGAAGAAGGATAATATGGATAATAACATTGACCATTTGTTGTTTTTCTTGCAGTGGGGATGAATGCAGGCATCTACACCCAAAATTTACCCACTCACCCATCTGTATGGGAGCCCAGCAGCAATTAGCAACTTGCTGGTCAGTGGCCATGACAGACTCAGGCTCAAGTCCTCTCTCTCTCTCATTCTCCCACATCTGAGGTAAGTGCAACAGCCACAGGCTACTTGTAACAATTGGATGGGCCTGTATCAGTATCTCCCATTCAAACTTTTTCTCTCTGCATGATAATTAATTGTTCATAGGGCCAGAGAGAAAAAACAAATCTGACTTTAAATCCCAGTGGTTGGGGCACAAACCTGGAATGAAGAGGTTTAAGTCCTTGCTCCCAATTAGGCACAGTACAGATGTGAACAGATTTACCACATAAAAAATGAGTGGAAACTATTTCAGGACAATGAGCTTGCTGGTTTTGATCAGATGTTTCACCCTGGACCCAAGAAACCAATTCCCAATGAAGATTTCACCAACACGGTTATGCTCCAATAAAAAAAACCAAAACCTGTTAATTCCAATTAATCAGCATTTTCCAGCAAAATATATTTCATCCAAATAGTCTCCACTGTTTGTAAAGTTGAGAGCAGACATGTCACACTACATACCGCTAGGTGGATGAAGTCACATTATCACACACTACAGCAGAACAGATAACTGGACATTAGTTCCAATGAACATCCGCTGGCTAACAATGTGGGTTTAAGACAGGTGCAGACACAGGCTTGAGGATGCTCAGACATGACATGCTGGTTAGGGCTCATCTGTACAAAAGCTACCAAGGTGAGCAAAGTAATGAAGCCAATTAGTCAGTGTGTCCTTCCTACCCTTGAGTAACGATGTAGAATGATTCGTGCAAGAATCAATTGTGAACCGAGGAAAAAACTGTACCTGTTCTTCCTTTGCAAAGGACATTTTTCCTTCGTGGGCAGTTTTAAGGATCACAATCAGCAGCTGAAGTTTACTCTAATGCAAGGTGATCAGCCTCCAGCCTGTGGGCCAAACACAGCCTGTGGAGCCGCTGCATCTGTCTTCAGGGCTCCCCATGGGTCAGGAAATTTGGCAGTGGGGGTGCGGTGGGCATTAACATACCCCAACCCGGCCCAAAACCCAAACTCCAAGCCCTGCGTACCTGGTCAGAGCCAAGCCATGCCTCCTTCCCCCATGGGGCCAAGTTGGGGCCGGATCGCACCCCATTTTCCCCCTCAGGGCCACGTTGGGGCTGGGCCAAGGCCCAGCCCCAGGACTAAGTCATGCCCCCTTCACACTGCTGGCCAGGTTAAGTCCCTTCTCTGTGGGGCCCAACTGCAGCCCACCTCAGGCCGGGCTGCTCCCCTGCCCTCCTCCACATGGCCAGACCATGCCCGCCGCACCGGCCCTGGGTGCTGGATCGAAACCACCTGGTGAAAGGGTTGGGGCTTTTGCTTTCCATTCTACAACATAAAATAGCATGACACTTAAGCTATGAGTATTCCAAACACGTCATAGTAATTCAGGTTTATATATTGCCCTCAAAACGGCACTTGATTTGTATTTTCTGATGCATAGTTACGGTTCGACTTATATGACCAAAGACAAAAGAAAAAGAAAAATCTATGCTGGATACTACATAGATGATTATGGAGTACTGAAACACTGAACAAAATCATAAAAGTCACATTGTCACTCCTCTGTGAAACCTAAAACACAAAACATAGAGCAACCCAATACCAGGAAGCAACTTAATAATGGTCAAATTGGAGATACTGCAAAATCCAGCTGGCCTAAACACCATTAGCTTTAATACAGAAAGTCAATAAAATATTTTGTATGTCTGAACAGGTCCAAGATCTACTTTTTCCAGTGCAGGAAATAAAAAGAAAAAGCATGCTACTTTTCCTCTCACTAGCTGTTAATTATGCACATGGTTATGTTGTGTGTTGTATGAACTGCATCCCATCAGTGGGCACAGCTGACAACAGAAATAGCTTGTCTGGCTCCTAAAAAATGTGAATCTCTTTCCTTTTATTCCAAAATAGCTCCTGCAAAGCAAGATTTTTGAAAATACCAAACTTAGGGATTCTCTCTGTCATGCTATTTTTTGTATCCTAACTAAACCAAGTTGAAGAAAGATATTTAACTGGAAATCATCATTTAAAGCTTTCCTTAAACAACTGAACTTTCTAATCAAGAAAATCAGCACACAATGTTTTTTTTAGAAGTCACTACTTTTATATGCATCTGTGTAATATGTATTCAACTCCAAATGACAAAAAGGGACTTGAAATGTTGAAAAGTGCTGAGCACATACTTTCTGAAAACCTGACCTCCTTAAAGTGCAGCTTTCAAAAAACTTGGCTAGCAAGTTCGCCAAATGACCTGGGAGCACTCTCCAGATATTACAATGAGAGCGCATTAACTTTCTCACATGATTTTCATCCAGCTTAAAAAAATGGAAAAGCATGAGACTTCCCCTTTCAAATTTTTGCTCTATTTCATTTGTATTTTTATTTGCCTTTAAGTTCCCAAAGAAGAATAAAATGTTGCTACAAATATCAAGGACATATCAGTGCCAGCAAACATACTGACACAGATGCAAGGTTTTTGAGACTATTTTAAAGAATTAAAACATTTTGAACTGTCCTGAAAGCAGCTGTAACAGAACAGGCAACTCCCAGGTTTAAAAAAAATAAAGACTAAGTTTTATTTAATCCTTATGTGTGGAGATACACAAACTCATAAGCATATTTGTGGCACAGGCTGTTCTCCAACAACTCAAGAAATAAATAATAATAATAATATCCCTATTTCAGCACAAAACCATAGACTAAACAAGATCTTAAAGTATCTTTTTTTTTTGTATAAACCTCTTGAAAGAGATGCTGCAGGAAACATAACATAGATCAGGCTACATATTTAAAGCAAAATACATTTGGGATGATTTACGAAGGGAATACTCACGCAGTGCGTACAAGGAGAGGATTATTCCAGCCAGGCAAAACCCCTCAAAAAACCTGAGTGTGCTGAACATTGTCACATTCACTGAGAGTGCCACAGTCAGTCCAAATATCAGAATGAATATGACAGAGAAGAGGAGAACTGGCCGTCGACCAACCCTAAAACCAGGAAGGCAGCAAGGGAAAACAGTGTTAAAACCCAATATAGAGAGAACACTAGAATATTTTATCTTTCAGAAGATATTATTAGCATATAAAAAGAAACAAATCACACAGTTCATCCCAAATGCTGCTTCCAGTTTTTAATAGCAGCCAGTACTTTTTAAACACGTTTCTCATCTATTTGCTTATTAAATTATATTATAGCTCTGGTAGGTCTTGTAAAGATTTCACTGACAAATGCATTTATGAAAAGCTTAAGGGAAACACCACTCGCTAGCTGTATCATTATTTGACCTAAGAGTCATTTCAAAATGTGAAAGTGAACCACGTGTGAACTGCAATAAAGAGCAAGCCATAAAAAAAAAAAATCTTAGGATGGGAGATTTAACATATGTAAGTGAAACAAATGCCTATTTTTCTATGGCAGGGGTATCATTAGATTAATATAAGCCTCCCAGGAAGACAAGATTTTTAAGGTTCATATAGCTATTTTGCTCTCCATATTCTGCAGCCACTACATTTACCAAAGACATTTTCTTTTCCCCACAGACTCGTGCTCCAGAATCTCACGATTTCTCAACTCTACAAGAGAAACTCATTCTCACTGTTATGAAGAGACCTTCAAAAATGTGAGACAAATGTAAAATGGTATCACAGTCCCAGGTCTTCAGAAAGCTTGCATACAACCCTTCCATAAGGAATGATTTGCTCCATTCATCTCCTTCAACACCCCAAATTTCATAGCTGGGGGGATTTTTACAACCTGCTGCAGAAGTCTGCATTATTGTAGCCAGATACCCGCCTGCCCATTGGTTTCAACTCCCTGCTCTATCCAGATATGCCAGCAGCTGCCAATGCTCTCCAACCTTCTCCACAAGACAGAAATGATTGGTTTCCAGTGCACAATCTCTGTACCCTCCCATGAAGCTAGATACCGAGCTAGAACTGGAACCCATCTCATAACCGGATGGAGGAGATTTGCAAGTCAGGAGCCTTCTGAACTACAAGTAAAGCAAACAAACAAAATGGCAAACCAGATTTGGGGAGCTACCAAGCTGAAGACCCGAAGTTAACTACAATCAGCCCTTTCCCTTGGAATACATTGAGAGAAGAAGGTTATGAGGCCAGACTATCTGGTCAATGCTGCAACTGCCCAGGCATAGAGCCATGCTGCTTGAGGAGCATAGTGAAAAGCACAAAAAAATAGTCCCTGATAAGTTGGACATGCTACATTTTAATAACGACTTTCAATTATGAGCCCACAACTGTGAGTGCACGTAGGAACCAGGATGAAGAATAATTCACAGAAAAGATAAGCTAATGTTGCAACAGAATTTAGGGGTTTGTGCCAAGCATGACACGGCAGATATGGAAAGAACCAATATGCACTGCGGCGAAGAAAGCAGAAGCTAGGCATTATCCTCCAGATCAAAGTCCTATAGTTTAATCAGGTCTCAAATGTACTTAACACTTCTATTAGGTCTTTTACTCAGATGTTGCTGGTTACCAGGCAACAATGAAATGTACTGCATACATGCACCAGTGATCAGAAGGATGCTTTGCTTTATTTAAGATGGAATAAGAGCAATAAAGACCATGGCTGGGTGTTGAGAAGAGGGAAGGGAAAGTGGATTTTTTTCTGAATATAATTTTAAGATTTAGGGAAACTGAAAGACTTCACTGGAAAATTCATCATACTTTACATGGAATTCACACTATTTTCTGAAAGTCACATGCAAGTAAATTAGTTTATGGCCTTTTCTAAGACAGCAAGTGCACTAAATAGGTTTTAACTGTAGCATCAGACTCTCTGACCCCTCCTGAAAAGAGCTGTAACTCATCTGCAGTAATACTGCAGATATTTTTAAACTAGAAGGTACCATTAGGCATGTTCAGGGCAGCCAGGTCAAGGCAGGCGGTTCTTAATCAGTATTACAAATCCAATTAAACATTATGGATGACCTCTTGGTTAGCATGCTGTTTTTGCGCTTGGGAGGAGAATCAAATACTATTTCCACAGCAGTGTGCAGCTGCATTGAGAACAAATATTTTCAAACACAAAGAGAGGAAATAACATTATGTACATCTTGCATGCTACACTTCCAGGGATTAGACAGACTGCAGCTCAAAACAAACCCCTCGTCCCAAACAGTGACGATCTTGGTGTCATTTGAGATCTTGGAAAGAATTTTGCATCCTCTCCCCAAGACAAAGCTGCAAATTCATAATCTTAAACCTGTAATTCATAATAATTGACATTTGCAAAAGTCCCTTATACATAAAAAGTGCTAAGAATTCTCATCAGAAGCCTGACATCGATCTTCTGTCCAACTACAAAGCTAGGAAGACTTTTGATTTTGCCCATTTCTACTCTGTTCTGTTGCCTAAATATAGCTTCAAAATCAAAACTTATAGAAACACCAGATACGTCTTTTTTTTTCTGTCAGGGGTTACCTGCTCTTAAGAGTAAGCAGTCATTTTCTACTCAGCTGGAGTAAAAGGCAAATACATCTTGGCTTGTAGTACAAATCCTTCCTCCCTTCATGTCCTTGTGTGACAAGGTATTTAGCAGAATTTACGGATTCACTGGAATCTGACAGGCCATGCAATGAGCTCTTTTGCTATGGCCTCAAACTTGCAACCTCTAAGCCCTATGACTATCCAAGCACATATGGGTGCTAATGAAGATCATCCAATGGAAAGGAAGAAGGAAACCAACATTTCTAGCCTGAATATATACAAAGATAGTGGATAGCTTGACACCATCAATTTGATACAAAATATCATAAAGGGGCCCTGAAAAACGTAAGCAAAATGTTGACCTTTACCTCCTTTCATAATACTCTGATGAAAACAAAAAGGAAGTCATATAAAAGGAAAATAATACATAATGTGTATATACAGCATATTTAACTATGCCCAGTAAAATCCAAGTACAATAAATGCTTTATCCTTTACAGACAATAAAGAGATCCAAGCGCCTCCTATCTGGTGAAATCCAGATATGAACAGGTATGCCCACTGTAACCTGGAATGATCTGTGCCTCCTTCCAGCAGCAGACTTGCCAACATCTTTGAAAAGCTACAATAGTGTACTCAATGCCAAACCTCAAAGAAACTGACTCATTGTAGTGATCTAATTTATCAAGAAAATGTTTTCATACTATGAAGTAAAATACCACAGAAGAGCCTTTATCTCTTGATAAATGATTTTCTGGCTTACAGTTGCTGGACTCAAAATACTTTCTTTTGCAGAGAAGCTACTGTTGGAAATGGAAACACATGGTACTTCCACAGCAACAACATCCTTGGACACATCTACACATGCTATTAATGCAAAGCAATAAACTCTGGTACAGTTCTCACCTGAATTTATTACTCCTGGGCACCGTGTTTACTCATGTGTCCAGGACTGCAGCATGCTGATCCAGGTCAGAGCAACCCTGGCTGGCAGGGGACCCAGGGTGTCAGCCTGCTGGTCTGACCCCGTTCAATGTGCTGTATACAGGCTGGCAGGGACACATAGGTGTTTCAGGGCAAGGGCTAGCCATCAGGCAGCCCCTGCCCTGACGCACTCTCATGCCCCAGCCAGCCCCATCAGCATCTACAACGTGTTGCAGTGCGGTAAATAATGCTGCCATAGTGTTTACAAGTACTAACCTACAGTGGAGTTAATTAGTTTACTGCAGCCTAATAGGGCTAATTATGTAGATAGTGAGACTTTACTGAGGAGCTAATTAGTCAGCTCCACAGTAAACATCTTGTGTAGATGCACTCCCCCAGTTGTAAAGCTGAGCACTTCAAAATGCAACACTTAAAGACTTCTGAATCGCAGGGATGTGCATACACAGCAGGCTAGAGGATGTGCACACACTCAGTTCAAGTTTGTCTGCACAGATAAACAAGGACAAAGGATGCAAGCAACCATGGACCCTCTTGCAACTGGCAAACCATATGCCCAAATGCCCAAGGAGATACACCCGTCTAACACTGAGACATTCACTGTTGTGAAAAGGGAAATGGTGTTAAGGGCAAAGTGTGGGAGACATACAGTGTGTATGTTTAACATGTGAATGTTGACATTTGTAGAAAACTGAAAGCAGCACCAAATCAAGCAAACATATTCATGTTGCTCTGGCACTGAGGCAGAATTTAGTTCTGATAGTGTACTTTGCCCAATGAAAAGCATGGCTATGGAAGGATGTCATCAGCAGGGGATTCACCACTGCATATTAGAACCTAATGCTGCTCTTTACACCACACTCGTTGTAGGTGCAAATAGTTTATTCAAATTTAGGGCCACACAAGTCACCACATGTTCATGGCTCTTTCTTCCACAGACCTTCCTCACGAATGAGCCCACACAAACAGAACCAAAGCCTCCCTTAATATACCCTTCTTACTTAGCTCATTGGCTGAATGGATTTGGGCACATTGCCATGCATCCACCAAGATATGGCCACCAGGTCCAATCTGACATGTAGAGCTGTGTCATCTGGCCCACAGGGCTCCAAACAGGTCCAAAAATTTGGTGGTGATTCCTAGAGCCCCAGCAATTAACGCTACTCATGCCACCAAATTTCCAGCCCCACAGAGAGCTCCACAGCCTAGATGCTGCAGCCCCATATCCTGGATCAGGACCATGGATCAATTTTGTGTACTGAATTGGGCCCAGGGACTGGTCCTGTCCTATTTTTTCTGTTGGCTTGTAAATCACTATTTATAAGGCCCTTTTGGTGTGGCTGATCTAATATACCAGTGATTCTCAACCAGGGTACCGCAGGCTGCTGGAATGCAGCAAAGCCCTTCTCAGGGTGCTGCATAGTATCAGTAATGTGAGGTATGCGAACACCTAAACGTGATTCATAACAAACCCAGAGACTGCAAATAAGAATGCATCATATCAAAATTATTCTGAAATAGATAGCATGTTGCCATGTAAAGTATCAACACTGACCACAGTACTGATACTCAATGACTGGGACAGCTCAGGCCAGAGAGCTATTGTTTCAGGCTTTCTGCAACCTCCAGGTGTTATCCCTGAGGTCACATTTTGAAGTTTTTCCTTTGTAGCTGTGACAGTTAAAATAATGTTGCAAAAACAAAAAACAAAAAAACACAAAAATTTACACAACTGGAGACTCTGGAGAGTAGTTGGGACATCTGCCAATGCTCCCATCCCCCATTAATCCAAAGGAACGAACCCCCCTTTGAAACTCAAGCACTTCAGTATTAAGATGACAGAGCCCACTACTAGAGGAATGATTAATAACTAATTTAAAAAACAGACGAGCAACTGAAAGGCTTAAAAGAGGTTGGGGTTTTTTTTGTTTATTTTTAAATCAGATGCATCATTGGGCTGAACAGGAGCTGACACTATCACCAACATAAAGAAATAAGTAATAATTTCTGACATTAATACCCATTTGGGTAGACACTAGAGATTGTTACCATCTCAAACAGGCTTAGTTTTTAATGAATTGGAAAATATTTAATTTTGCTTTAGCATTCTACCAGTAATAAAGTATATCAACAATGAAAATTTGAATCTAAATATTTTGTTCTCATTTTGCAATTAAAACAGTTTCAAAGGGTCAACTCATACTACTCTCTTCAGAGCTCTGTACCTTTCATAAGCATTTTCTTCATTAATAGTAAGCTAAGGAAAAAAATCTAGATACATATAGCATATTTATTTATTTAAAGTTAGATAGCATTAACAAATTTTCACTTACCAGTCAGCTATACATCCTGTTATTAAGTAGCCAAAGATTAATCCTACCAGTAGGGAGAATTTCGCAATGTGGACTTTCCAGGAAGATTCACAAACAAGGTCCCACTGCAAGAAGAAAGAGGTACATTGAAACATATGTGGTTCTTTGCAGATGCACTTGAACATATTGGCATGGTTGTAGAAACTCTTAGCACCTGAATAGCAAACAAGTAATATTCTTAGGGACAAAACTAGTTTATATTAAAATGAATTTAAAAATTCCTATTTGCATCAGCAAGCATTTGATCAGGTCCTTAGTTCTAAATTCCAGTCACCAGCCTTTGTACCCAAGACTCTGAATTTAAACAAATGTAATACACATATGGCTATCTATGCAGATATTTTAGGTGCTCCTGACAGACCTTAAAGATGCATCACTTAAATCATACCACAATGCATCTAAAAATGTAAAAGCAGAATTCCATAAAACCCACCCCCAGCTACCTAGATTATTTTAGAAGTTCAGATTCCCCATTTCAGTTGTCAAGTGCCTGGGGAGGGGGAGAGAGAGAGATTTTTTGTATATACTTTAAAAACCTTAATAAACACAAATATTAAAAACAAGTGGTGAAAATACAAAAGCATGTGGCCCTCCCATGGGCCAAGCATGAAATATTTGTCAGCGGCAAAAACACCATGTTCCTAGAGACTGAAACTTCCTCTCCCATGCCTCTCATGGGGTTACACTGCAGAGTGCCCCTTTCTATGGCTTGTCAGGGTTGCTATCTTGGCCTGACCCAGCAGAAAACTGGCCAGGCAGATTATACTCCCCTTGGCTACTCGGTATGGGACAGAGAAGATGAGGGTGCACATGCAAGAGCGACTGCATGAGAACAAGAGAGCATGTGAAGCAAAAGGGATAGGGTTTTGCAGCTGGCCCTTAGAATCGTCAGGTCCAGGTGATTGCCAACCAAGTGCCAACACATACTGTATCCTCCTCCACCACTACAGGTACTCCTCACTTAATGTCGTCTCAGTTAATGTTGTTCTGTTATTACGTCACTGATCTATTAAAGAACATACTTGTTTAAAGTTGCGCAATGTTCAGTTATAATGATGTTGTTTGGCCGCTGCCTGCTAGTAGGTAACTACTGTAATGTAATTGGATTCACTTAACATCATTTCGCTTAAAGCTGAATTTTTCAAGAATGTAACTACGATGTTAAATGAGGAGTAGCTATACTCCACTTTCTCTAGATTAGGTTGGACCAAATGCTGGTATAAGAGGACTGCACACAAAGTCAAGTTCTTTTGATAAGCTGGATGGACGGACAGTAGAACCACTTGCATCAACATGATTTTGGTGCTTCCACAGTAGTATTTCCTACTGCAATCACAACTAGAGAGGGAACTGTCCTTTAAAGCAAAATCACCTCAGTTGCTGAAACTTTAGTACTCCAAATGGGGAAGTACAGTTTTTCAGGAATATCCTCACTAAAATATTACTTAGTGTCCTGTAAAAAAAGAACACACCAGGGAAACCTCTTCATTTATTTCCAAACATTTTTCTAAGGTAGGGATATCATGTGGTTAGAGCAGTAAATGGGACCTGGGTTCAAATCTTGACACTTGGCCAGACTTCCAGTGACTTTAGAAAAGTAATTTAATTCCTCCCTGCCTTCATTTGTTACCTTATGATGCTTGCAAGTAACAAGAGCAGTCATTTAATTACAGCAAACAGCATTAGCCATTTGCCAAATCCAATTGACTTCTTAAGCCAATTGATTCAATTCAATTCAATCCAATTGATTTCTTGGCTAATTCATGCAGGGAGCAGCAGGGGCTCAGCTGTTTGCACCTCATTACCTTGTTATGCAAGGTGTACTCAGCTGTTGGCATCTCATTTTGTTCTTCAAAAGAGCCTCTCCTCTAATACCAGCCTTGAAATTGACAGGACCTAATTAGTTTCATGGCTTCCAACACCACAGCTTTAAGGTTTTGAGATGAGATAGAAAAATTAACTACCCATCACACACCTTAGCTACTTTTCTAGTGGCTTAAGGAGCCCATCACTGTCTAAAGTACTACCACACCACGCAACATTGTTAAGAAGGTTAATTTATTAATGATTGTGAAATATTCAAATAAGAAAGATGTGTCTGTCTCTCAAGGAACTGATGTTTCTCAATCAGGAAAATGGGATCAATTCTAGAGATGGCTTGTTGCTTTCCACTTTCACATGAACCGGGCATGACAAGCTACACATGATGTACTGGCAGTACCCAGCCAATCAACATTTTGGAGGCCAAGATTGCAAGGCCAAAGAGAGTCTGAAATTTGTCACACACTTCTAAGATGAGACAAGTTTATCACTAACATCCCAAAGGAAAATTAAATTACATGCACTTGAGGTTTTAAGTGGACCAGCAGGGTATATCAACCTTATAAGGGAAGGATAGATCTGACAACAATACAGGAGATGCTTGCCAGGCGATATGCTCACTGAATCATATCATTTGACTAAATACGCATTCTTTTCTTAAACAGCACCATCCTTACAGAAAACAGAAGAAATCATTTTGGCAACAACATGGCCCTAGTTATGTACCAGTCATTTCATTATGTTACAGGTATGCTTTACAGCAGGGGTGGGCAAAGTCCAGCCTGCAGGTCGGATCAGACCTGCGGTAGACTGTTTTCCAGCAGCCCCTGCAACGGCAGCTCGTTCTTGCTGCCACCACTAGACCCAGCCCCCAACCCCCCAGCCTGTCTGCCTTGCACCCACAGCCAGCAGTGGGACCCGTGCAGGCAGGGCACACAGCCAGGCAGCTGGGATGGGACCATGGCCAGGGAGCAGCTTCAGGGCCAGGAGACCTGGGATTTTGCAGTGGTGACAGTGCAGGGCCAGGGCCTGGGCAGAGACGCAATCCGCTCCCTGCAGGCTCCTGCAACAAGCATAGGTTCCATGGGCAGGGGCATGCAGGGAGTGGATCGCAGCTCTGCCTTGGCTCCAGCCCTGTGCTATCACCACCGCAAGATCCCAGGTCTCCCTGGCCCTGGATCCACTCCCTGGCCAGCCATGCAGCCTGCCCACGCCACTTCCCGCTGGTCTCCATGGAGACACCAGGAACGTGGGACCATGACACCATGCGGCTAGGGCAGAGCCCTAGTTCTGCCACCCCACGCTGTCATGACCCCACTGCTCCCAGAGTCTCCATGCAGATGGCTGGCAGCTACGTGGGCAAGGGCTGCAGGGAAATGGAGTCCAGCCATCGGCTAGGTGCACCATTTTGTCCACCCTTGCTCTACAGAGTACAGTACATAAACCTTTTGCAATTTGTACCACATCATTGCAAACACCTGGGCTCAGGGTTCTATATTCACATCTGTTTTCCTCTCTTCTGCTGAACTGTAACTTGTATGATAACTATGTGCTATGTCTCTCAGTGTATCAAAGGGATCAGGATCAAGGAGCTAATAGTACAAGTAAATATTTTTCATCCAACAATTGTAAACAAGGGAGCAAGACACAGTAAGATTTGCTTTCTGAAAAGGTTTTCCTTATCAAAAGGGTACATTTTAAATGGTGTTTTTGTAGGGAGTGGCAGGAACTATAACCAATGTAGTTTTGCACATATACTTGAAATTTTGGAATTTTATAGCTAAGAACTTCAAGGCAAACCAGTAATGTTACTTATGATCTCTAGAAATGCTTTCAAAGTAAAAAGCGCATCAGTTATGTTGATAAACCTTAAGTTGTATCAATCATGTCTAGTAGAAAGTATTATTTCTGAAGGCAGATCATAACCTGAGCTTAAAGTTGTATCAGAATAATTATAATAAGGTTGCAACACCTTATTTTTGTAAAAGGCCAACTATGCAAGTCTTTCATTTATATTTTGTTACTTCCACAGATATTAGTAATGCTGCTAGGACTGCACCAATAAAGATTTTCTTGGCCAATACTGATAGTCAATTATGAACCAGCGATATCGGCCAATACTGATCCAATAGCTGATTTACAGGAATGCAGCCTGGCAGCTTGGAGAGCAGCATTCTGATGGTAAGTCTGGAGGGAAGGGGTCAGGGGGAGGCAAATCGAGGCCCCCACGGTGAGGTAGGGAGTGGGGCAGGGGCAGGCACTGCCCAGCCAGGAGAGGAATGTGACCCAGGGGCTGGGAACAGAACAGAGCCATGGGTGGCTTGTCCAGGAGATGTCGGGGAGGGGAAGGGGGGTCTCCCCACCACTGTGCACACCACTGGAGGAAGCATGGGGGGCATGTACCCTGCCCCAGATTTGTGGGACTGTGGGGAATTCTGGGGTCACCACACCCCCCCAGGACTGCCCCTGCTCATGGCACTTCACACTGCCGCCTTTCCCTTGTGCAGCCAGCATGGGGCTCCTGAGGGAAAAAGGCAGCAGAACGGAGCGCCCCAAAAGTGACCTGCATTCCTGGCCATGTGCATGCTGCATGGCTATGCATGTGCATGCAACATTTATTGGTGACATTAATCTGTTACAGCCACCACACCCCCCCAGGACTGCCCCTGCTCATGGCACTTCACACTGCCGCCTTTCCCTTGTGCAGCCAGCATGGGGCTCCTGAGGGAAAAAGGCAGCAGAACGGAGCGCCCCAAAAGTGACCTGCATTCCTGGCCATGTGCATGCTGCATGGCTATGCATGTGCATGCAACATTTATTGGTGACATTAATCTGTTACAGCAACCAAAAAAAAAAGCCAATTGCGGATAACGTCAATTTTCCTTCTGCAGTTTGTACGGCCTGCAGAGCACAGGTCCCATGACCATTAAAATCACAAAAAGATCCAGGAGATGGTGAAGCTGAGGGACATCATGTTGCCCATGGACCTGCTCCCGGGCAATGTTTGCCAGGCTGTGTGGGAGCGCATTGACCAGAAGGACCTGTGCAAAGATCACAGAGACCTGAACTAATTGATAGCCCACCGAGCCCTGCCAGTGAGGGCCCGGAGGCATAGAGGGACAGCCAGGGAGACCCAGCTGTCCATGGCCCAACTGCCACGGAGCCACCAAGATGATCAACCACCTCGTCTGGCTCTGGGTCTGCACCAAGGAGGTATAGAACAGGGTGAAGCAGCTCTGCAAAGCAGTGACTAGTGTCAGCCGGCTAACTAGGGAAGCGGTGCTATACAGGCACCTCCCCAAACACCAGGGGAGCCTGTCGGCTCATTTAGACCAGCTTGCATCCTGCATCAGGAGCGCCCCTTGGAAAGCTAGGAACCTCCTGATATACAGATACAAGGACGTAGAGGTGGAAGACTGAGTGAAAATGGCTCTGAGCAAAATTCAGACCTACTACCAGAAATCAGTAGTGGGATGGAGAGGACACAGCCAAAGCCACTTGGCACAGGATCTAGCAAACCCCCCCATCCTGCCCCCCAGGAAGTGGGCTGTGACAACAAGGAAGAGGAAGAGACAAACAGAACTGAGGACAGCGACAGGAGCAGCGAGTCCTCCAGCAGGAGCTGGAGCGATGGCAACATAGACAACAGGTGAACTGAGTCTGTGACCCTGCAAGTGGGGTGGGGATGAAGGGAGTGGGTTTCCTGGTCTGAGACACCAGCGTTTGTGTGTGGGTGTGGATATTGTAATGGTTTCAGGTAGTCAGCGGCCTTTGTACTGGTGCAGATATTGTAACAGGTTATGATTTTTCTCAGAGGTGTAATACTAGGAGTGTAGATATATATGGTGAGGCCGCAGCTGGAGTACTGCATCCAGTTCTGGGCTCCGCAATTCAAGAAGGGTGTTGAAAGCTTGAGAGAGTCCAGGGGAGAGCCACACGCATGATCAGAGGGCAGGAGAACAGGCCTTATGAAGAGAGGCTGAGAGCCATGGGACTCTTCAGCCTGGAGAAGCGCAGGCTCAGGGGGGACCTGGTGGCTGATATAAGTATGTAAGGGATGTATATCAGGATCTGGGAAAAGAGCTGTTCACCAGAGCACCCCAAGGAAAAACAAGAACCAATGGTCATAAACTGCTACAAGACTGTTTTAGGCTGGGCATAAGGAAAAATTTCTTTATGGTCCGAGCCCCCAAGACCAGGAATAGACTCCTTCCAGAAGTGGTGCAGGCACCTACTCTGGACTCATTCAAGAAATGCTTGGATGCTTATCTTGCTAGGATCCTTTGACCATGGCTGACTTCCTGCCCCGGGGCAGGGGGCTAGACTTGATGATCTTTGAGGTGCCATCCAGCCCTAGCATCTATGAAATCTATTAAATATAACCTTATTTATATACACAGATTTAAAAAAAAGTCAATTTTCCTTTTCATCAGTGCCAGTCTGATATTCCACCAGTATATCAGTGTGCCTCTAAATGCTACTGAAATGAGGAAAAGAGTAGATATTCTGATGTATTTTCATCTTCATTGCATGTTACTGTCAATCAAATGATACCCGACTTTGATAGAAACAGTGATCCAGGATTCAAGGGTTTAGCTTTCAAAGATGCACAAGCTGGATGTTCAGGACCTACGCGAGGATCTTCTCCAATGCTTCCAAAGCTGATGCTTAAATCTTGAAGGTGGAATTTTATGTTACCCAATGAAATGGAGGCTTTGACCTCCTGAGTGTACATACAGTCTGTGACAAGCTCTGAAAAGCCCAAAACTCTTAATGAATTAGTTACCCTAAGCCACAGCATTAACAACTTAAAATAGTGTGTATTTTAGCTGTTTCACTTCTGACCCTTTTAGCAGAAACTTTCCGCTCTTGATCCTAAAACATCTCCCATTATGCTAAGAGCTTCCCCCTCTAACAACTTCCATTTACTAGAACCATGCTGCATCAAATTATACAGAGATTACTTAACACAGAAAGAAATCATTAGATAGGTCTATATAATACCATAATTATTTAGGTAGAGCTATTTGTTTGTTTCACTGGGGAATCCTGTTTAGAGAGGGGTGTGTGAAGATGTCTAATGGCATACTCAGTGTGCTACAATAAACGGCTGCTAATATAAGGCAACCATTTTTCAATTAACAAGTTAATTCTTGATTCTTTTTCTTTTCACAGTACACAGTATATTAGAAATAAAACCGGCTTTATGAGATTCAAAAGTTAAATTTAAGAGGCTCAGAATTCTCCAGACTTCTATACTGGAGATTTTCAATCTATAGGCAAAAATCATGAAAAAAATAGTTTAGCCAAGATCAGAAAACAAACACAGGGAGTTTTTTCCTGGCTAAAACCTACTGATAAAGTTAGAAACATTTGAAAATAGAAGGTTGTAAAACTGTAAGTTAACATTAACAACTGTTTTTGCTACTGCTCCACTGATAGGTGGAGTTGGACTGTATGACCTCCTGGGGTCCCTTCCAACCCTAATTTCCTATGATAGCATGACACACATACATGCGTTATGCACAAAAATGCATGGGTATTAAGCAGCTTACATATTGAAGCATGTGTGCATGTATGTAAAGGGATACAAAGTTGACTCACAATCTGAGAACTTACTCCCTCAAACACTACATACTACTAATGACATTGCTGACAGCACATGGAACACATTTCCTAACATGCCACAAGTGCTTTTATGATGTAAAACATTTTGTTTTTTGTTTTGTGCGGGTTTTTTTTTCAAAACCTAGGTCCCCATTGTTTAACTGAAGTCAATGAGCCACCACTCCGTGCTGTGGGCTAAAAACAAGACGATGACTCTTTCAAAGGTTTTCCGGCAAAAAGTTGTGCACAACGAAAATGTAAACACCTGAAAAGTAACTATTTCATAACTTCTTTACCATGCACCCAACCCATGTAGGTCTTACGCACTATTTATGCAGTCATAATTCACTCAAGTCAACAAGAGCTTTGTCTGAATAATGAATTTAGAATTTGCTCTATGTTTGTTAATAATTAAAGGTGGCTTGTTTAAATAAGGCTTCCTCCCTTACAGTCAATCTTCTCCTCCTACACCAGAAGCCATAATGCTGCCTACATGATATAATCTTTTTATAGTCTGAGACTGTAATTTGTTTAAATGTATCCAGCATTAGCCAAAGCCTTTTCTTGACAGTTTAGGCCTTGTACACCCAGCAGCTCTACTCTAAAATGGACTACTAATTCAGGTATTGAGACCCCTTCATTGATGGGTCAAGACCTCAAGTAGCAGCGGCAGAGCTACTCAAAAAGAAAAGAAGATAACGAATGCATATTAATGAAGTTTATCTAAAATAAGATACGAACAATGTGTCCATAACCTCAGAGTCTGCCTGAAATTTGGGATCCTGGATGTAATAAAAATATGCAGAATCTAAGAAGCTTTCAGATGGGGTGTGTGCATGTGTCTAGGTATATAGATACCTACACACACACACACACACAAAAATGTATGTATGCCTGTATATCTGTAGATAGATACACACGCAAACACATGTATACGTATATATTTGTATATATATAGAAACACACATAAAACATATATGCACATAGGCAGACAAGGTTATTTGAATAAATGTGATATCTTTTATTAGCTCAGCTGAATAGTTGTAAAAATTGTTCTTTACAAGCTTTCAGGCATAAGCACCCTTCTTCAGGCATAGGTGTTTGTCTACTCCCTAGGGTCGAATAGAAGCTTAAGCCAATATGGAACACGCAGGTCTGTAAAAATGCAAATATGTGGCAGGGAAGATCAGCAGGGACAGGAGTTAGTAGATATGAGACAGGTAGGTGGGAGGGAGAGAATGCATACATAATTAGCATATATGTACAAAGGTATAGCCAGGCAGCTCTGTGCGTTGGGCAGCTGCACAACACCCGGGGCAGCTCCCTCTCCTTCAGTGCCAATAAGAGCAGTATGATCAGCTGCTGCTGCAGTTGCAGCTATTTTTGCACCTCTCCCCAAAGGTAGTGCCCAGGGTGCCTCTCTCATTTGTCATCCCCTCCAGCCCACCCCCTCAGTTATGCTACTGCATATATACTTACAAATATGGTTTGCTTGTGAGCTTGCTCCACTTCAACATGCTGTGGTAGCCAACAGCAGACCAGTTTTTAGCACTGGTAACGTATATTTAAATCTTGCTGACTGATTATGGTTCTTATAATTGTAAGCTACAGAAATAAGAGAAAACCTGAACATTTTATAATCTAGTTTGGAACTGATCAGGGAGACAGGGAGGCCAATGCATAAAAATGACACTGGGGAATGTGCCTTTGTTCTGTTTAGGCTGAGGCAGAAGGCAGAGAGAGGAAGAGGATAAAGCAGTACTGTACAAGCTTTATATATGGCAAGCCTGGATCCTAAGAACAGTTACTCAAAAAAACAAAATAAGAACACTAAAAAAAGGATCAAAGTGTAAAAAGAAAGCAAATGAGGGAATTAAATTGCCATCCTGAAAATGTTGGAGTAACTGACATTTCGGTTGGACAAAACCAAGGAGAGTTTAAAAAGCTGCTTAACTGCATGTACTCAAGAAGAAGCAGGAAAGTTGTATCAGCAGAGGCAGGCAGAAGATTTGAAAAGTGTGTATTGAGGAGCTCAGGAACAAAAGAAAGATACAAAAGAAAGGCACTTCCTTGATCAGTCTGGATGCTGAAAGTGCAAAAAATATACATTTTAGGGGACAGATGGATGCCTTAATTTCCACTCTATAGCCCAGCGCACCTCCCCTTCCATATAGTAGTGGTAATAACAAAGGAGATGATTATGAATATAACAATCTTGGGGCTTGGAAAAAAACCAAAATGCAAAAGAATTAGCTTCTACAACACCACAGCCTTCTCATGCTCCCACTCATTTCTTACTTTCAGATTCAGTTAAGGACAGACAAATAGCTAATGACTGACTTGCTCGTGGGTCAGTGGTACTGATGAACAAATCAGTAACTATACAGTTTCATCATTCCTCATTTCATCCACCTAGATTCCTGTGAGGCCTCACAAGTGTCCTTTGCTGGCATATCCTCCATCACTACCCCAAGCTTTTTCACCATCTCCTTTGTCAGTTAATACTTCCAACTGCTTGTGAATCACAGGATCTGCCCTAGGAACCAGAATTAACTGTAGCAACAGAATAGGTGTATGAAGGTGATGAGCAGGGATCCAGGCTTTCCGCTTTCCACATAAAAAAAGTGAAGATTTTTCCCTTTACCTGAGAAAAAGGCGGATTTTTCATTTTAACAGAGAACATGAGGATTTTGCACTTTGGCAAAGAGCTCTCTGCGGGTTGGCAGTGTTCCAGCCTGCAAAGGGGCTGCAGGGAGCAGAAGGGTGGTCAGGCAGGGGGCACCATGTGCATGCGCTCACATAGACATGCACATGGCTGCCAGGCAGCCTGGAGAGTCGTTCCCACAGGTAAGTCTGGCAGGAGCGGGGGGAATGAAGCACCTGTAGGGACAGAGGGAGGAAGGCAGTTGGGCAGGGCTGGGGCTGCTGCCGCTGTCCAGACTGGGCAGCGCATGGGTCTTGGGGCTCGGGGCTAGAATGCGCAGCTGCATGGCCCAGGTGAGGAGCAGAACATGATCACGGGCAGCTTGTCGGCAGGGGGGGGGCACGGCAAGTCTGGCTTTACACTGCTACACACTCCTGGGGTGGGGGGGGAAGCAGAGGGACACGTATCCCCCAGATCTGTGTGCAGGGATGGGGCGGGCTGTCCACTGCAGCCCCAGGTTCACCACCCTGATACCCTCCCCACATGGCCTCTGCAGCCCAGTGGGTGGGACCCAGGGCAGGGCAGAACAGGGAAGGGAAGCTCAGTGCTGCCACTGCAAGCCCTATGCTACTCTGGTGAAGCATCTCCTGCCTGCCTGGCAGCGACAGGGGTGGCAGCACACAGTTTTGCCCCTTGCTGCTGCTGGGCAGGCGTACCTCACCAGGGCAGCACGCAGCTCCCAGCAAAAGCAAGGAGCTACCTGACGTGGCAGAGCTCTGCCCTGCCACGCCAGGTCCAGTCCACTGGGCCGCAGAGGCCCCAAGGGGGAGGTGGGGGCAGGGCAGCAAGCCCAAGCCCGCAGCAGGCAGCTCTCATCTTCCCCCACAATCGGCTCGAGTCTGGCCATACCACCCATGAGAGAGGGGAGCCAGACTCCACTTTGCCTCCTGCAGGCAGCAGCCGGGGCTCAGACACTGCTGCAGGCGGGCAAGGGGCTCTGGATCCAGGTGCCTGGCCCTGCAGCCCTGGCAACTGGAGGGCTCCCTCTGGCAGGGCTGTAGGGGGGCTATGGCTTGGGAATGAGTGACCTCAACCTGCATCGTGGTGAGTGAAGGGGACGGGAGGAGCTCTGATTTCCATGATAAAAAACCCATAAATCAAATACAAAAATCTATAGGTGCTTAAAATTTATTTTATTATATTGATTGAGGTAGACTTCCAAATTGCTTTAAAATTGTAAATATATCAATAAAACATTGCATTTAATATATATATATATATATATATATATAGAGAGAGAGAGAGAGAGAGAGAGAGAGAGAGAGAGAGAGAGAGAGAGATAGAGAGAGAGAGATGTTCCATTTTAATCACGGGTTTTAAATCAGAGGATTTGTCATTTTAACAGAGAATCTGCTATTTTTAAACACAGAAAGCCAGGATCCCTGGTGATAATACACTCGTTTGGGGAATTAGAGCTATTTCGTCCACACTGAACCCTTTAGAAGGAGATCAGGAGGCAGAAAAAGCCATGCTTAGTTGGAAATGATCATCTGAGCGCCACATATAAAAGAAAGAAAGTAAAATAATACTCTATTCTGTGTTCAGAGTAAACAATGGCTAATCCTACAAACTGCAGGAACAAAGCCCCATTAAAACCATATACTAGTACGGGATGGGGGATGATTGGTAATTGCCAGGAATATGATTGCAAATATGATGACCTTGGGGTTAGGAAAAACAGTACAAAAAAGTAATGGCCCTAGCTATATTGCAAGCTACTCATACCCTGTCATTTTAACTTTGCAGTACCTCTTCTTTTGACCAAAAAAATAACACCTATCAATAGTAGTGAGCCCATTTTCTAAATGGACAGAGACTTTCCCAAAGAAAACCAATATGGCCACAACAACAGCTCATGAACTGGTAGTACTGGTACTTTTTTCCTGGAGTTTACCTGGGAAAATACATCCAGAAATATACTGTACAGAAAAAATGTAATTCCTAAGAATGGCAGACAATTTTGTGAAAATTTCCAAATTCCTTGCCACCCTTGGGCAACATGGAAAGGACATATGGATCCATATGCTGCTGAAAGAGAAAGGAAAAAAGACTGGGACTGCCACACTCCATTACTCCTTACACGCACTCCTGCTAATGTAGCAAACAATATACCTTTGAGGTAATGGCAGATATGGTATTGAGAATAGTTCAATACTTGCTGTGGGAAAAGTCACACACGTGAAGGAATTAACATGGATTTCTCATGACAAAATTGTACAACAGCTTGTACGACAGCCTTAAATCTCTTCCTCTTCCCCTATATCCCAGGTAAAATCTTTTTTTCCTTTCTCTCTCTCCTTTTCTACATCAGTCCCATACAAAAATTATTGCTTGGGGTGCAGGGAGGTGCAAATTAGTTAAATATAGACCTTTAATGTTAGTTTCTTTATACTGAAATGGGTGGTTAAATACGCTTATAATTTTAACTTCCAGAAAAATAAATTGTTAAGACTTCATCATCTATGATTCATAGCAGTGGTTCTCAACCTTTTTGGACTCAAGGCACTTCTTGTTAGAATCAAGACACCTCTCTCTGACTTCTGTGAATTGGGCAGCACCTTATTTCAAAATCTAATTTATATATCACAATGCTTACCTCCTTGCAGTGCAGCCAAGGGAACCACCAGACAGGGAGAGCCTGAGCCTTCCCTTATCTGCACTTTGTGCAGCACCCTTCAAAAAGATCTTGTGGCCCCCCAGGGTACCCCATCACCCTGGTGGAGACTCACTGATTTACAGACCACACTAAACATCAGAAAGGTGAACTAGTCTCTAGTTACTTATTCCCAAAGGAAGAACTCCAAGACAAATCTGACAAAGCAGATTTAGTTAGTCTATATAGGTGCAAATCTACCCTGTCTTCTGCCAGACTTCAGACTAACACAGCTAACTACCCCTCTCAAATTCTACTGAGACATCATGGTGGAGTTTACCAGCGGAAGAGTTTCCAATGGATGAAGCAGACAAGGAGTAAGAGAACCTGAAAGAGACCAGTGATGTGACATACAATCCGCAAGCCGAGCCATTCAGGAAACCATCCTCTCCCAACAAAGAAAAACAATACAAGAGTTAGTACATTGCACTGTAAAGCACCAACGCCCCATTCAGAGTCTTTTTTATTCATTTATATTTAAACACAGCTAGAAAAACATTTACCAGCACTACATAACATCAGGAAGGCATCTCATATCCAGAACTGCAATGTCACAAGACACAGATGCTAAAGTCATGTTAAACCACTAACAGAATTCCCCTTGGTTCCTTGACAAACTCCCTTTTCACTAGGAAGGAGCAGTCTGACCACATATTTTGCAAGAGAAAACTTTAAACAACATAGAAACACACTAGAAATGTTCATATAAATAAATAAATAAATAAATACCTAGTTCCGTGCAAATCCCCACACGGTTAAATGACATAAAAAAAGACTGAAGGAAAAATCTCCCACTGGGACATGCCAGACCAACTGTAACATTTACATTTCTGATGGTTTACTGACACATTTCTGAAGCCTAATAGAGGCACTAAGGGCTGACATTTGTTAATGTTTTTTTCTACCTCTAGGTCTACACAACCCAAACACTACACATTCTCTGCAATCTAGTCAGCAAAAAGAACATTTACAATTGGAAACCAATAGTTCTGACCTTCCATCTTCAGCAAATGCCAATCAATTTTAACTAGCATAAAACAGTGTACTTCCATCAACCATACCATGTATAGTTTTCAAATTAATAGCTATGACAAAACGGGGGGAAGAATTGCTTATTCATTCAGTGGAAAGGCAATGAGAGCCCTAAACCAGCTCGTTGTAGCTTAGTAGTTTTATGAAATGGCTTGATAGATTATATGATTGGGCAAGTCAGTAAAACTAAGCAGGGGAAAGTCAAGTGTGTGGGAGAAAACAACCATCAAGATTAGAACTGGTCAGAGAATTTCCAGGTTTAAAAACCTGGAAAAGGAAGCAATGTGAGAAGCCTGTTGACACCCTCAATGGATTCTGAGAGCCAAAAAAGGTTCAAAGAGCCACTCCCACCAAATTAAATACCCACAACATATCTACATTTTTAATAGCCACTTCAATCACAAAAGGAAGATATAAATTACCAAATCAAATTGCAATTTCACAGAAATCATGGAATCAGGCAATGTCTGCAAAATCTGTGGGGGGGGAAACAAAAACTTACTAAAAATAAAGTGCTGGTTCTCTAGTGGGAGCCAGCAGTCCTCATGGTTGCTGTGGCCTAGCTGCTGTGGCCACCAGGAAAAAGGAAAGAGGGGGACTGCCTGCACAAAGGCGAGCACCCAAGATGGCTGCCACCCCCGCCCCTCACTACTGATTAGCTGAGAGGGCCAATCAGTGTCATATTGAATGAAATAGTTTGAATGTTTGTAAAGGTTGCCCATTAGCCAGTTTCAGGAAGAAGATAGGATTTATCTCCTTATCTAGCTCATTGTTTTGGGGCTACGTGAAAAATGTCCTGACTTCACTTAAAGCCTTAATTTAAATTGTATCTTTAGAAGTCTTTACAAAGAAAGCAAATATCCTGAGTTCCGAGACATCAAAGCCTAGGGCCTTTTAACCAGACTGGTAAAAAAAAAAAGGTATTTACAGTGATATGGAAGAAGTCTCCCCAAAAGTAATTTAAAATGCTCAACAAAGGTAATTTCAAAAGAATCTGTTGAGTAAGATCCGAGCCCAAATTTGGGAGTTATGACAAATTGAGTAGGAGGAGCCCACTGACGGCAGCTCACTCAATAAAAACCTGTAACTTACTGTCCCAATTTGGAGGTGACTTTACTTGCAGAACAACGAAGGAAGAATCGCAAGTGTAGCCCGGACCAGATTGATCACCTGACCCAACTTCTCCGTGAACACAAATCTTAGTTCACGCTGAAGCCGCGGAGCGCCCGAAAGGGACTGAAGGAAGGGGACTTAGTCCTATCACTGCTGAGCCCAGCTCATTGAATCGTATTGCTGAGGC